>NC_135372.1:51949680-52252710 GCF_049243985.1 Paroedura picta | reverse complement strand
GCTTTTTAAAAGTTACTCCACAGATCCAGCAACCATTTACTACTATACAGAGGGGCATCTTATGTAAGGGGCTTTATCCACATCAGTTGAACTTGGAGATTCTTTAGAACATAGGATAGGAAATGTTACTTAGTGTTTTGATGTCATTTGCTGGGGGGAAAGTCTGCTCAGGAAAATCTGCCAGAAAACAATGGGCTGGTATCCGGTCTGCTGTTAATGAAAACAGAAATGGAGCCTAATGGTTCTTCACAAGGCAGCATTCCTAGGAATTCATAAGACAGATACACTATCCCTTTCTTAAATTATAATGGAGAACTGAAATTATAATTTTTCTAGTTCACTCCCTGCTGTTGAGGTCCATCAACAAAAGAGGGATCAGACCAAGTTACAGTTACACTACAGTGACTACAATTTGATTCTAGCATCTATCAGACCAGCTAAGTACCAAAGAATGACAAACAGCAAGTTTCTCAGCTTTGACCTGTTGAGGAGAACAGCCCCTATTTCAAGAGCAGAGGAGGAAAAGAAGTCTGAGGGGAAAGAAGGCATTAAAACAACCTTAATGGGACTACAGATCAATGATTGCAACTGATTTTTTGAGGGGAGGAAGAAGTCTAAAGCGTGCTTGGATCTCTTCACTAAAACCTAATGCTGTGAGACAGTGGATTGTCAAGTGACTTTTGTGGCACTCATGATTTTTTTTTGGCATCTGTGGAAGCAAAACTGCACATTATGCAGGAGATCCGTGACAGGAGAAAGCCACAGGAGAAAGGAGGATTTCAAATTTGATCAAACCAGCAGCATAGCTCAAGAGCATGTTTAACCCTTTTAGATGTGTCATCATCCCAATCTAAACTGCCCTCTTGAAGCCGCTGCTAGTTTACCAGGACTAATATCAGCTTCAAGTTTGGCAAGCAACTTAGTTCAGTAAACTGCACAGGGGACAGTGGGAAATGTCTTTTCTCTCAAGGCCATTGTTCAATCAGATTCCAAACTCACCTGCTTCCAGACAGCAGCATCAAGCTGAGATGTCAGGAGATTCATCTCTATATCGCCTGCACAACTGGCCCTGAAATGTAAACCGGCCCCACCTTGGAAGCCGCTTCCCTGCACTAAGTGAACTACATGCTATGGAAACCATTCCCAAGCTGTGTATGAAGCTGTGTATCCTCTGGGATACTGCAGACTGGCCAACCAGCTGGACAAATGTAGTCCTCATAGGTCACTATTTAGTTTTGGTCAGGATAGGTCCATATCATGATAATTTGAATAGTTTCTGGAGAAGAGTTACCAGAAAATGTTGCTGAGACGTGGCTGTTCTGTCCCATGGCCATTGGTCTCCAGGATATTGTAGCATTCTACCTTGTCTCTTGATGGGCCAGGCCTCGGATGGCGGCAACATCGGGAATAATCGGGGATTTTCCCGAAGCCCTGTCACCGCCATTTTGGGCTTTCTGGCCCGTGCATAATTGGTCTAAGTCTGGCTTTCATCCTTTAAACCCCTAAGCAACTTAGTTAAAAAGTAGATGAATGACCACCTCCATCTACATGAACCTGACCATGATATGAACTTAGCTGGTGGTACTTTGCTATTGATGGGAACTCCTATTATCAGATAAAGAGCAGAAACTTTTCAGTTGCTGTTGCCTGTCTAATGAAACTCTATCCATCACAATGTATTAGAACTTTGAGTTTGAGGTAATGGAGGAATATTCAAATGGAAATTTTATACAGGACGTCAGAGACTGGATTATGGAAAATATCGGGGTGGGGATCAAGCTGGCTACCATCAGCATAAAGTGGTAGTGAAAAGCATGGGGACTGATAAGGTTTCTGAAAAACATTGTATACAATAAGAATGGGAGGGGAAAAGCAGAAGATGAGCTTTACCTTAGTGAAACACCGACTTAATTGATAATCAAAATGTGAACAGAGTGGAAAAGGAAGGGAGTGACCAGCTATGGAGAAAGCAGATAAAGATCAAGGTGGACAGATAATAGATTTTTGGATTTAGTAGTGAGGAAACAATTAATGATTAAAGAAAGAACTGTTACAGATGATGGAACTGGATTTTTAGTATGTGCAAACTGAATTCAAGATTGCTAGTCTTGTTATCTGATTACAATTCTATCCCCAATATCAGAACTTTAGAAAATTAATTAATAGATTATTTCTCCTAGGACCTGTAATCCACAGTGTGAAAGGTGATCTTTGCATGTTTAGCAATAAAAATGTGACAACAGCCTCTGTTCATTCAGATATTTTATTATGCTTCAGAAATACTTTAGACATTTATGAAGAAATGCTCTGGCGGGTTCTACTGACTCTGCTAACAAAAACAGCAATAAAAGTACCAGATGCCTTAAATCAGGGGTAGTCAACCTGTGGTCCTCCAGATGTTCATGGACTGCAATTCCCATAAGCCCCTGCCAGCAAACTCATGGAATTGTAGTCCATGAACATCTGGAGGACCACAGGTTGATTACCCCTGCCTTAAATGACTCATGATGATCGTTCTGGTATTAATACAGCAGATGATCATTAGTGGTCAAAAATCAGAGCACAAAGATGACACGATCGGTCTTTTCCCCATTCCCATCATAAATAGCAATTGTTCATTCGTCAGAGTATCATTACTAGTGATCTCAATATGAATCTCCAAGCAGCACTGATACACTGGCAATATGAACAACTGTAAAAAAGAGAGAGTTCAGTAAATGTAAAGAGAAGGAGTAATCAGAAAGAAGTTCTAGTTATCCTAGCCAAGATTGCAGCTGCTTCTATTTCTGTCCCATTTTCAAATAAAACTGTTCCAGCTGATGAAGGGCCTTATGAGGCAGCTTCCAGCATGATGAGAATCCTACTGAAAGAGTAATATTGCTGTGAATATGCCTTGGTTGCTTTAAAATTAAACCCAGTGCTTCTTGGGCATTCTTGAGAGTTACTAATTATTATTTTTCATATTTATATTCTATATTACATACTGTGATATGCACTTTTCATAACTCATAAGGCTTGTATCAGGTTAACCTTAAAACAATTCTGTGAGTTATTCTAGACTGAGAAAACTTAATGGAGATGAGGTACTCCTGTGTAATTCATACAGACCAGGGATTTGACATCAGGCATCTCCAGTTCAAATCTCACATATTGTCTACTCTCCAACAGAGCACATTTGTTTTCAGAGATAGACCCCCACTGACTGGCTTGTTAAGAATCAAGAGTTGAAAGAATGGGAAGATCTGAGCATGTATCTGTGATTTCAGAAAAGCTGTGCCAATGAAAATTAAGTTGAATCACAATCAATTATATTCCATTCTCTGTGAATTATTGGTTCAATGATATGTTAGATGTTAGATACTGTCACTGTATTTTCAAAAGGAAAACTAGGGCTTTGCATTCAGATATATTCAACTATATCTGAGCTGGTAAAAATAACTGCTATTCTTTACAGTGAATGTGAGGGGTTTTTTTTTGGGGGGGGGCATCCGAAAATATTTGGGATTTTTTTAAAGACTGTTGGATAGCTGAGTTTAATGGACATTAAAATGGGCATTTAAAGGGACCACCTACTGGGTGAACTTGCCTCTTGGAGAAGACATTTGCAGGTACTGTGATTCCTTTAAATGCTTTGGAGTTCACTTGCACCTTGTTGAAGTTACCTAAATGGACCACAATTCCTTTAAACACCATTCCAGCCTCCAATGAAATCAGTGGAACATGGGGGCACCTTCTGTTGAAATCTGAAGTGTTTTTGAAGAGAGACACCAGTAGCTATGCTGCTTATTTGGTTTAAGCATATCAGCAAAATAGCCCCCAGACCTCCCAAATTCCCACAGATCAATTCTCCATTATATCCCCAGAGGCCATTGATTATAATGATCCTCATAGGGATCCCATTCTTATATTGGGATTTGGAAATATTGGGAAATACCAATATCTTCTTGTCCTTTTGGGACTCTTTGAACTAAGATGTACATTACATAGCATCTTTTTGATTCTCAATTGACTTGCTCTAGATGATCCTTTGCTACGCTGATGGCTCAAAATGATTTGCTGTTTTTTTCTGAATTGTTTTAAATGAAAGAGAGAAGAGCTACTGTGAATATGGATAAAATGGTTGATAAATGTTTGGTTTAAAAGAAAATGCCTGATAGTCAGCTTGAGATCTGTTATCATTTTGCTGCAAATTTATCATCTGCAAACCATGTGATTCTAAATGCTAATGACCAGAACTTTGTTAGCACTAAATGCTAACAATGAAATCTATAAAAATGCTTTAATGACTGAATAAGAATCAGTAAAACAGCCAAAGCTGACTTATTTTAGAGGTTTGGATTTTTTGAGCCCTAATATAACTGTAAATGTACAGATCTATACATTTCCACTGTAAAGTTAAAGTGTATTGCTTCCCCCTTTATTGCTAATAGCATATCTATACATGACCTAGATAAAGTGCTTTACCTTGGGTCTCATTGTACATGCAAGCTATTATGACCCCGTACTGGAATTTGCATGTGTTAAAATAAAATTATCACTACTGTATAATATGTTTCATAAATAATTTTGAATTGACCAGATAGTTATTGTGATTATGCATGAACACTATAGACTGCCTTAAGTAGGCCTGTAGTAAGATATTCTTGTTGTATAATGATCTAGGGATTTGGTCTAGTACAGTTCAAAAATTTAAATTCTAAATTTGGAATAAATTTTGTCTTTTCTGTGTGAAGGATCATGTTGAGAACAATTCTAGTTTGGATATCTTCCTTCTACTATGGATGGCAAAAATTCATCCTAAACTTATTCACTGCAAAATTAGGATACCAGTCCAGCTTTTGCAAGCATATCAATATCTGTGAGTACAGTATATTCTTTGCTCCATCCTGACTGGTACACAGCTTGGGGTAAAAATGGCATAAGCTGAAGGCTATAGTAGCACTGCTTCCTTACTCAATGAGGTCAATGAAAGCCATATGAAGGAGACATTTGCCTGGACCCCCTTGAGACTTTTTCTATTGAAAAGCCCAAATTCATCAAGTGTGCAGCCCTCAAAGACAAGCAATACAAGATCACTCTTTCTTTCAAGTACCATGGAGACACAGCAAGGGGCTATGCATTCATTCAAGGCCTGAGAATATTGCTTCAACATGTAACGGTGAATACCCAGCAGGTGAAACTTGCCCTGTGACCTTTAAGGTCTCCACACTGCTGGGTTGCATGAGGTATGATATCTCCCAGCACAAAGCTCTTTCTCTGGTTGAGACAGAGAGAGAGAGAGAGAGAGATTGAACTGAAAATAACAGCAGAGATAATGTTGTGCTTAACTTTTCTCCATGCCTGCTCTTTGGAAGGGAAGCTGTACCAGTCGTCTGCCTTTAAAAAAAAATACAAATCACTACACAATTCATATTCTAAATTCATGAAATTAGAACATTTATATGGCATGTGTTTAAAGCTGCTTAAAGACTATCCATAATTCTTAAAAATGACACCAGGCAGAGGAGTTGCAACAATGCACAAACCCCTCTGTGCATTGACTGGATGAGTACTCAACAGAAGAAGAATAGATCGACTTGAGGCGTTGTTCCAGAAATAATAAAGTTTAAAGTTTATTATATCAGTCCTTTTATGCCTCTTCTATTTCTCTTTTATTCAGTATTTGGTGAAGCCAGAATGGGTTCCGGATAATCAATATCTTGTTTTCAAATTTCTCTCTTTCCTCGGTGACTTACACCTACTAGTTAAATATATATCATAAGTAATAATCTATTGCAAAATTCAGAAATTATACCTTTCTTATTATAACATCAAAATATTAGCTCCCACCTTAGTACACACTCCAACTACATTCAGTCTGTCTGAGTTAAGTTTCTATTGACTCTTAAAAGTATGTAAAATTATACACATTGTCATTACAACATAAACAGATGATATTATTATCAAAGTAATAATCATAATAGAAATACAAATACCTCATAGATGGCTCTTTCAGGTCCCCATCTACATTTTCCCCATGGTCCCCCACTACATTTTCAAGTACTTAATTAATACATTCTAATACCAAATTGCTAAATGACAAGTACTGCAGTTGTCAAAACTCATTAAAGGGACCATATCACAAAATGCATGCTAAAACCCAGGTCATGTTGAGACTGTTCTGTCCCAAGGTATTGAGAGCAAATAGATAAAACCATAACCTTTCTATGTTGGCCCATTGATGTGCTGGTCTAGTCAATTGCTTGATTCCATAATAGCGTAAGTCCTCTGGACTGTGTCTGTGGAGGTCGAAGTAGCTCGTAAGAGGGACGTCGTTTACAGAAAGTATTAATCGGGACAAATTTTCTGTTATTCTAGTTTTTAAGGCCCAAGAAGACATACCTATATACAAAAGCTGGCATGGGCAATGGATGGCAAATGCGACATTTCTTATTGAACAGCTTATACAGCTGTTAACATGAATCCAAAATCCATTATTAGGACTTGTACATTCTTGTATTGGTAGCACAAATTTACACACACTGCATGCTCCAAATCAGAAATTTCCTTTAGGTCATTCTCTTAAAGCTTTCTCCCCCTCCAGTCTATACCTACAGAGGCAGGCCTTGTGCATATTTACCCTACCTGCAATTGTGGACATTGAATGTTGCTTTTCACAAGGAGGAACTGTATGTTCACAAGCTAGCAATCACAAAGTTGTGGAAGTCAAGATTTGTGCACTTCCACCTGTTCAGGTAATGCATGAAGAGGTCATATGTATAAGACTTCTGTTGTAGCCCTGCATACCCACTCTCCCTGCCTGTGCACAGAGGGATTTGTGTACAAGGCTAGAGAGAACAGAAAATTGCTTTCAGAGGCCATAGATGAAATGAGAATCTAGAAATCAAAGGGCTTGGAATAGCATGGAGATGATCCAGAATGTTCATCTGTGACCAGTCAGTGCCATTGTCTCCTAGTCTGAAATGATTTTAACTTGAGTGAAACCAATATCTATCCTGCTTCAGATTTGTTGTTATCATCCCACATACCCGATTTTGTAAGAACTTTTGGAAAACACTACATTCAATGTACTTTGGGGGCAATGTGGACAAGAAGGTGCACATTTTTGTAGGCCCTGCTCACAACAGCACCATTCCCCTTGCCTCATTCCCTGGTGGCCACCAAACCCTTTACCATCAAAGGGTTTTTTAAATGTTTTTTTTTAAAGGCAATTGACTTAAATGATTAATTTTAAATATTAAATATTTATATACTCATTTTTGACAATTTCTCAAAATGGTTTCTAACTTTACAGATAAAACCACCGACATTAAAACCACGAGCAATATAGCCTTAAGTAATAGCAATATATGTCAGAGTGTTGTTTTTTAAGACTGGAGGGGGGAAAATACTAAGGGAGTTATACAAAAATGGGGATCAATTGGAGAGTCTATGGTATATATATATATATATATACTATATATATATTAAACTTTTATACCGCTGTTCCCTTAGGCTCACGGCGGTTTACAAGATAAAAATTACAATAAAACCCATAGTTAAAACCATTAAAACCAATCCGTACTATCAATGTTGGGCAACAGGCGAGCACTAACTAACCCCACTAACCCCCCCCCCAAACTGCCCCATGTTAGCCAAGGGACATCAGGTTGCTAATATAGGAGTGAGGCAATCAGATCACTCAGATGAACCCAGGGAGCCCAGATCCAATGTCAGGACTGCCCTCCCTGGCCTCAACCATATGCCTGGCAGAAGAGCTCTGTCTTGCAGGCCCTGTGGAAAGCTGTTAACTCCGACAGGGCCCTTAGCTCTTCCGGGAGTTCTTTCCACCAGGTTGGGACCAGGGCTGAAAAAGGCCTGGCCCGGGACGAGGCCAGACGAACATCCCGAGGGCCCAGAACCACCAGTAGGTTTGTACCCTCAGAGCAAAGGGCCCTGCGGGGGGCATAGGCAACCAAGTGGTCCCGTAGGTAGGCAGTATCCAGGCTGCATGTAGCCTTAAAGGTTAAAACCAAAACCTTGAACTTGATCCGGAAACAAATTGGCAACCAGTGCAGATGTTGAAGTACTGGCTGAATGTGGGCCCTCCAAGGTGTTCTAGTGAGGACCCTAGCAGCTGCATTCTGTACCAATTGTAACTTCCGGGTCAAAGACAATGGCAGGCCCACAAAGAGCGAGTTACAGTAGTCTAGTCTGGAGGTGACCGTAGCATGGATCACTGGCATATAATGGTGTTTTATGGAACATGCACCCCTTAAATATAAATGTTATAGGTTAGCCTGTATTTGACCAGAGATTGTTTGAGAGTAATATATAGCATATGGCACCCAGGAAAGAGAGGAAGAATTATTTTCCTTCCTTCCCCAATCCAAGGAACATGTGGTTTTAGTTCCTCTCAGAACTGGCCTTCTCTCTTGCTCTTTGGCTGCCAACTGCCTTTTCAATTCATGTATTATGAAAATGTTATGTAACCGAGACATATGATGAAGGGGAGAGTAAATGCCTTGTTTATCTTCCTCTCAATACTGGTGTGAGGCACACTGCTGTCTACATTCCTTTCAAAATATTGGCAATTGCATCAAAGTGGTGTGACATTTCCCACTGCAGTTCTAATACATGTGTAAAAACATAGCTTTGAAATGAAGAAAATGGCATGGGGGGAAAGGAACCTGAACCTAATTAATTCTGGCAAGCTGAGTCTGATTCCTGTATCATTCACATGCCAACCAGAAACATTTCCAACGTAGGCAAATAGTGGTACCAATATTGCTGGAGAAATTATTACTGCAGATAATTCTCAGCCAAGTTTAACTATGTATTGGACTAAATAAGGTTTTGATATGTTAATCCACCCACTCATCTCAATCCCCAAACTTCATTAGGCTCACTGAGCCTATTTTGGCTTCCCTCAGAATTACTTGGATATTTTGCATAAGATGGAATCTGCAAGTTCTCTTTCAGTTCACTACAGACAACTTCAGCAGACAATGTAAGGCTATGTGAAATACCCACTCAGAAATTTCGATAACTCAATCTTGCTCACTGATTTGCATGGATTTAGTCCTGAGTAACTTTGCATAGGGTTATCCTGAAACTGTTATAAAAACTAAAAAAGTTGCTAAAACTTTGCTGTATTCATCTATCATGGTGGAAACATTACATTATTTCTTCACAGTGGACTTGAGCCACATCCGAGGCATAGAGAATCTTTATTAGGCAGAGCAATCTTTTGTCTATTGAGGTTTGTTCCAGTTTTCCACACATTCTAGCTATGGTGTCAAAAGCTCTCTTAAGATCTATAAAAGCAACATACAGTTTACTTCTGCATGGGGAAATGTGTTTTTCAGTTCAGTTGTCTATGACCAAGCAATGATCATAGGTGCAATTTGTTCCCACCCAAATCATAAATCCTATAGAACTGAACCTTCTGAAGTAAAAAAGAAAGATATACTATAGAACAGTTCATATAGATGCTAGAATTGAAACATTAAGCATCAAATAAGTTTCTAAAACTTTCCTTTATGGACTGTGATGGTAAATAACCTCCAAATGTTTTCTGAAAATTAAAAGACTCAATAAATATTGAGTATTTGATATTTGTATTGGGTATTTGATATTTGTTTTACATACTGCTATGTTTGTGAACAATTATAATCAACTGATAGTTGGTATAATAGTATTATTCATTTGATCGTAAATGACAGCCAATCAAATCAGTAATTAGCATTTGATAGTCCTGTAGATTGTTGCACTGACTGTAGTAGCTAGCAAAATGAGTCTCTTCAGTTCAAATGTCATCCTGTTAGAGGTGGCTGTAAGCCAGTCACATCATTTCAGCCTTTGCTTGGCCAGTTTGCAATCTAAAGTTAATAATGCTGCCCATCTTTCAAAACAGATGTTTGGATTAGAATACTATGTTTTATCAGTTTTATAATGGTATCAGTATAAACCATTTGGGAGAAGACTTTTTGATGAATAAGAAAATCTAAATATATACATTTTGAAATTTCATCAGATTGATCAGTCATGGGATTGACCCTTCATGGAACTAAAATTGACACTTCTATTTCCCGACATCAGTTCAGGAGATGCCATCTTAAAATGAAAGGTCAAGATGAAGTAATCAAAACCCAGCAGGGAGTCATCAAGTCACCTTCCTAGATAATTAACTGGCAGAGGTCATGTGGGCAAGCACAACATAACTCAGATTGGCAGTAACAAGGCCAAGACTTTAATATTATTATACAGCCTCCAGCTGGAGGGTTGGCCGGGCATGAGAAGAAGAGTCCACCATCAGCCGTTGGGCTGCTCATGCTTGATTCTGGGGGCATCCTGGTACCTGTTTCCCTCACATTTGGGAGGTCAGGTTCCTTGCCCCCAGAGTCCTTCTCCCTGGAAGGCAGCTTGGCAGACGGCCGATGGGCACCCACCTAATTCGGCCACCCAACCGCCTGGCTCAAAGCCCCTGGCCTACCCAGCCTGGTAGGGCATACTCATCCTTGAACCAGTCTCTTATGGAGACCTCCCCTCCCCCAAGGGCTCCAGTATGCAAACTGAAGCCCTGAAGCCATGGGCTCTTTTCTTCTGCCCCTTTAAAGTGCTGTGATGGTAAAACAATAACATAACCTCTTAAACATAGTAACTAGGGTGGGAGAGAGAGAAGCTGTCCAGGCGTCTTCTGGCAGCAAAGAGGCCAGGCCCTTGCACTTGGTGCCTTAAATCAGCACCCTAGGGCCCTGTCCCTGACATAGCTGCCATGCGCACCACCAAGGCATGCCCGCTGCATCCCAGATCAGTGCTGTCGCACCTTGCTGGCCTGCCCACCACTATATCAATTTGTGGTCGGGGTTATTCGGGGCTGCGCTTTTGCTAAGATAGGGTCATCTGCCACAAATTACTTTCCTCAAATGACTCTCCACATAGAATATCTTTCCGTGAGGTAATCCTTACCACGTTTAAAATCTCATGACCTAATTTTAGAGGTGAAAGTACTTATTAGTATTGGCATATGCAAGATCTATAGTGTGCATGATTCAAAAGCATATGAAGAATGTCATATAGGGGGCATCGGAAGAGACATGTATTTAGCATAGTTAGATTAGGAACTTCCTGATGTTTAGGAAACTTCTGGTTCATTTGAACATATTTCATTCTTGCCTCCAAAACAGACTGAATGAATGCAGAATAATAGACAGTTCTGGCTCTCTCCTCTCTTTCTAAACAAAGTTGTTTCTATTCTAAATAAAACTATTTTATTATTTTAAGCAGCGTCGTGCACCTTTTTGCATACAAGCTCCGCCAGCTGTTAGGATCTCACCCCTTCGTCCAGCTGATGCTAGGATTCCTCTCTTCATTTGGATCTAGTTGTTTTACTAGGTATCCTTTTTTACAGCTTAAGTGCCAAGGGAGTCTGAAACTTGGAGAGTTCAGCCATGGCATGAGAAAATCGCAGTGAAGAAGAGGAATTAGAATTAGAAACTGATTAAATACAATCTCTCTTCCCCCCCCCCAGCTCTATGGCACATCATTTTCAATAACAAAAGACTTTCAACACTAGTGATATCATCCAAAATCCTGACATACCCCAGAGATTTCTGCCCTGCCCAAGGAAGTTGCTGTTTCCTTAACCAATGCCCAGTTCTTTTTTTTTTTACTCAATCATTAATTTGCACTCCAGTCTGTTTCAAGAACTATTTTGACTAACCCAAACATTTGTGTCCATGCAGATCTGGCTCATTTCAACCTAATTCAAGTATGTTAATCATATTGTCTCATTCAAGCCATTTGTATTCATGTAGATTGACTCAAAATAGCCTAATTAAGGTATTTCCCCATTTTCCCCCACCAAAGTTTAACGGCAGTTAACATTACACCAGTCAGTGAGAATCAAACTTGTAATCTTGACCCAATCCAAAACCAGGATTGACCGAAGCACTTGCCTCATGGATCTTCTGTTAAAAAAAGAGAAAGAATCCCAAGTGCTAGCATATGGTCCCTCAGATCTCTGATCCAGTTTACTGCTGGTCAGACCTTTAGTTTCCTTCTAAAAACCCTTGCTACACTCTGCAGACAGTTCCTTCTCTTTTCTTCCTTGGGCCTCAGCTGTGTGTGTTTATACCCAGGGATCAAGTCATAATGCCTGATATATAACATTGAATCTGGTAGAAAGTCTGACAATAGCCCACCAAGAACACAAAAGAAAGAAATCAGAACAGTAATTCCAATCTGTTGAATGGGGGAGAGCAAAATATTACGGACCCCTCTTTGGTGAACTACCAATGGAAATTTGGGAGGGACTGTTTAGTACCTCTTAGGTCCCTTTATATATATTCTTGCACTTATTTTTAAATTAGTTCAAAATATTTGACTGTTAAATTTATACCCGTTCATCTACATAGTTAGAAAGCAAATGAGGTAGCGTTCCTGCTGAAGCTAAAAGTGTTCAGGGCATGGTCTGTGCCTGATTGGGAGTACTCCCAGGAGCTTGTGAATGCTTCCTTGAGTTTCATGATAGAAGAAAAGTTGTGTATAATTGTATTGCATAATTGCATTGCAGATAATTCACCATTCATTAGAGAATGGCTTATCTTTAAACCGCCCGTGGCGCCACGGGCGCTACGGACTATATAATTCGGTAAGCCCCCTTGAGGTGGGCTTTGTCCGTGATGAGGAAGGGTCCGGATTGGACCCTTCCTCACGACAGACAATCGGAGGGACCAATTGGCAGGCGCGAAGCGCCTGCCGATTGGTCCCTCCGATTCCCAGCTCCAGCAACTGCGAGCCGCGCGAAGCGCGGCTCGCAGTTCCCCCCGGCCTGACGCGGCGAGAGGCGCTCTGCGCCTCTCGCCGCGTCAGACCGCCGACCCAGGGAGCCCCCGGCAGTCGCGCGAAGCGTGGCTGCCAGGGGTTCCCTGCCTGGCGGGCTGACGCAGCGAGAGGCGCGAAGCGCCTCTCGCTGCGTCAGACCGCCGCCACGGGAAGATCGCCGCCGCGGGAAGATCGCCGCCACAGGAAGATCGCCGCCGCCGACCAGCCTGCCGCCGACCAGCACGCCGCCGCTGCAGCCGACGACTCAAGTAAGCACCTAGCGCCCGCTGCATTCCCCTGCAGCGGGCTTGCTTACTAGTATGTAATATAATAGGGGAAGAGAGCCATACTATAGGCAAAATTTCAACAGAACATAGCCCAGGACCCTCTTTCAGCAAGTCCCAGCCAAATCTTTCAATTAATTAATGATATCCAAGGTGCCAAGAAGGGTGGCTGAACTTAGTTCATAATACATCTTGGGCTAGAGTTTATTTGGCACCATCAATTTGAATAATTTTAAACATGCACTGATATGTTTGTACATATACAAAAGGGCTTATATTTTGTGCCATTTTCCAGTCAGTATTCTAAATCTTTTTTCTCTCTCATCACCTGGAAGAACTAGAATTAAAAACAACAAGAAGAGGAGCATATGTACCTGACAGCTAATGTATCCAATGCCAAAAAAACTAAATGTTCACACCACAACACAATGTTTGCCAGAGAACAAACTAGACTAAGTGCCTTAGGCTGATGCAGTGCATCTTCTTAAAAAATAAAAATGAAAACTGGCTTGTACATCCTTAAAAGATGAGAACCAAAATCACATGTGCCTATAGGGGTCATAGTCAAAGAACGAGAGATTATTATGAGTCATGATGCATGTGAATTTTGCCAAAATGACATTTCATGGTGAATTTGGAGATTCCAGCTCCTGCAAAACATCCAAAGACTTTGATTCCCTAGATTCAGCCTAGAGAAAACCTCTTAGAGAATATTCTGCAAATACAAACGAGTTAGAAGTGATACGAACATCAACAACTAAAAGGCTGATGCCAGGCCATATGCAGTTCAAATGCAGCATTAATGTTGGATGCAAATTCTGCAGAAGTACAAGGCATCTAGAATCAAATTTGAATTCTCCTAAGATATTTGAGAACCAGATTCTAGACCTATTTATGAGGAAGGCTTGAATTGCATAATGTATTCCTGCAAATCAGAAACAAGCACATTATCAGTTTTACTATAGATGACTCAGCAAGACTCCCTTAGAGCCTAAGTTCTGCTGGGCTCACATTTTTATCTTGCTTTTTCTCCAAGGGGCACCAAGTGACATACATGCTTATCCTCTCCTGTAATTTATACTCTCAAAAGCCCCATGAGGTAGGTTATGCTATGAGATGGTGACTGCTGCATAGTGCATTTTATACCTGGTCTCCCTCATCTCAGTTCATTACTCTGCAGGAGACTTTTAAAAAGGCAGAATCCACGGACGGACAGGATCATAGAACCATAGAGTTGGAAGGGACCTCCAGGGTCATCTAGTTCAATCCCCTGCACAATGCAGGAACTCACAACTACCTACCTAACCACAGTGACCCCAATTTCATGCTCCAATGATTCCCCCCCCCCCCCAGAAAAAAGCCTCCAGAATCCAGCCTGGCCTGGAGGAAATACACTTAACATCCCACAGTGACAATTAGCAATTCCCTGGGTATGCAAGGAATAGTCACAAGAGACAAACACTGACACATCCCTTCCTGCCCACCCACTCACAATCTGCCTAAGTTCATAAAATCAGCATTTCTTTCAGATGACCATCTAGCCTCTGCTTAAAAACTTCCAAAGAAGGAGAATTTACCAGCTTCCAAGGAAGCCTGTTCCACTGAGGAACCAATCTAACTGTAAGAAACTTCTGGATGTTTAGCAGAAAATTCTTTTGAATTAATCTTAACCCATTGGTTCTGGTCCAACTCTCCGTGGCAACAGAAAACAACTCTGCTCCATCTTCTATATTTAGCCCTTCAAGTATTTGAAGATGATTATCATATCACCTCTTAGCAGTCTTCTCTTCAGGCTAAACAGACCCTCAACCTTTCCTCATACATCTCCAAACACCTCACCATCTTTGTAGCCCTCCTCTGGAAATGCTCTAGTTTCTCCACATCTTTCTTCAATTGTGGTACCCAAAACTGAACTCAGGACTAAAAGTGAGATCTAACCAGAGTGGGGTAAAGTGGTAATATCACCTTGCATGATACTTCTTTTAATTCAGCTAAAAGTGCCCCATTTTTCCCCACCAAAGTTTAATAGCAGTTAACATTACACCAGTCAGTGAGAGTCAGACTTGTTGTAGTTGTAATCTTGACCCAATCCAAAGCCAGGATGGCCAAAACACTTACCTCAGGGATCTTCTGTTCAAAAGAACATTAGCTGTTGTATTTTGACACACGCCTCTGGCAAGCAAGAGCCTTTTATAGCACAAAGGCCCACCCAGCAGAGGGTGGAGCTAGCAGTCAGCCTCAGCCAATTAATACAAATCAGCTAATGCAGACAAAAAAACAACACTCAAAACAGCCCCCTTTATCCTGCAATGTATATACGCTCACACAATATAAGAAAGCAAGCAACACTCACCAGTAGTTCCTGAGCTGGTACTTTCTCCTTCTGCTTGTCCAGCTGCTTATACCAAGCTGCTTGTGCAGGTGACAGGCCAACTAAGATAAATTATGTGTCAAGGTCATTGGCATATGGAGATAATTAACCAACAGCAACAATGCATAACAGCTTTTAGGAACAGATATTACAAATTAGCTTTCTACACACAACTCCTCCCTGTATTCTTTCAACATGGAGGGAGGGAGATCTTCTACAAGTGGGCTGGTCCCACCCCCAACCTCTATGTGATTCCCAGATCATGAGCATGGAAGAAGTATACACACATTGGCACCATCCCTATAATCAGGAACATCTGGACATCAGCATCCCTACACATGAGGATGAGATCTATGTGTGTCTATCACGTTTGGGCACCATGTTCAGGAACTAGTGATTTGTTGTGGTGAGGGGCAGGCACATCATATTCATCATATCCATCATATTCATGATCACTCATCATACTCCGTACTGAATGAAGAGAGGGGTCATGTGTAGAGAGTTACTGGGACTCCAGTGTTATATATAATTTGGTCCTGGCTTAACTCTTAAAACCTCTCATTCCAGTACACAGAAATCAAGAATAAGCTGTTATTCAATTCCACATAATTCCGCATAATTAACTTCTCATTCTGAGCTGCCAAATATTTGATACAATGGCCTGATTTGGATGGCCCAGGCAAGTCCAATCCCATCAGATATCTAAAAAGCTGTGAAGGGTTAAGTCCTGGCTACAACTTGGAAGGGTGACCTTCAAGAAATACCAAGGTCATGAAATGGGGGCAGGCAATAGCAAACCACCTCCAAACATCTCTTGCCTGTAGTCAGACAATCTTAGAATCTCATAGCTATATTATACATGTGCCATACAATAAATAAATAATTTCACACAACATAATTGAAATACATATGGATGAATATGACTACATAGTAACAAAGGCTAATGTGGTTACAACTGAAAGCCTATTTAGCAGGAAGTCATATTCAAGAAGCATGGATGTGCAGTGGTTGCTGGAGAATTTTCAGGCTTAATTTTCCATACAGGAAAGCTTCAATGCCCTACTAGACCTATAAACTTTGCTTTTAATCCTACTATTTTATAAATAAAGTCTAAACCCCTCATGGGGTTAATTGAATAACCACTAGATAAAGCCCCAAATATGAGAGAGAGAGGGAAGGGGGTGAACAAAAGAAGTGAAAAGAAAGAGCACTTTCAAAGCTGATATTTGCTCAAAATCTGTAGAAGTTGCCATAGAAACCATATTCTTTTGATCCATAAGTACAGTTAACATAAGCAGAAGCAACCTAGCCAGGTCTAGTCAGAGTAGTATCAGAAAATAAGACAGATTTGACATTGGACAAAATCTAGCTTCTATCTCAGAGGGGTATTTAACCATGCATTTCTCCTGTCTCCCTTCTTACAATGCCTTTGGCTATTCCAAATATTTACATTTTAGTCAGACTTCCTCAGTGGCTTCCACTGGATGGATTCCACAAGAACAAAATCACCATTATTTCATATAACCAAAATACATGTGACTGCTGCAAAACATATGATGTGTGCTGTACAATTTCCTCACAGTGGGAAATACCTCAAATGTGAAGTTCATACATTTCAGAACATTGATATATGATTTCTCACAACAAAGGAGAGCAGTGAAGCAAAAGACTACCCGAACAAATCAGAAGGGAATTTGTACTGCAGTGGAGATCTGTGGGGCATTGTGAAATCTTTTTATGGTTATTGGTGATGGTTATTGTTTTTTATGGTTATGGTTATGGTCATTGTGGAGATTTCTACTCTATCTGCCCCATTCCCAAGATGCCCAAAATTCTTATTCAGGCAAGGAGGTCATAGGTTTTCAACTGTAGCTACATATGGATCAGTCCAGGAAATGTCCACAGGACTCTGAAAATGTGCAATTGGGCAATGATTCCTTTGGTTATTATTTATTTAAATATGTATACCACACTTTTCCCCCTCAGTGGAGACCCAAAGCAGTTTACAACATTGTTCACCTCCCCCCCCCTCCATTTTATCTTCCCAACAACCCTACAAGATAGGTGTGGCTAGTATTTCAACTAATCCAATGTCAGTCAGCAGGCTTTGATGGTAGAGTGGGGATTTGAACCTGGGTTTCCCACATCCTCATTATATGTTGAACTGTTAAAAACTGTTGAACTGTTAAAAACAAATTGTCAATCCATCCTAAGAGCAGAAAAGCCTAAGAAAGTGTTAAATATGTGTTAAATATTTTGTTGGAATATACAAGATCTGTTGCATCAATGACTGAACAGTATAGGAAGAATATCCTATAGGGGGCATCAGGAGATGTGCAGTTAGCATAGTTAGTTCAAGAACTTCCTGATATTTTTCAAATAATCTTCTTTCATGTTCTAATTGGCTCATTGGAGATTTCCTCCTCTCCTGAGCACACTTCTTCCCTGTTTGCCTTCAAGTGAAGAACACAGTCAGTAGACTGTTTAGCACTGTCTCTCTCCCCTCTCTTTACACTATTGTTTCTCTTCTGAATAGAAATATTTATTCTTTAACTTATCAGTGCTTTACACCTTTGCACATTTAAACTCTGCCAACATATTTTAAGTTTGATTTTCTACAACCTAACATTATGTTATCATGTGTGCAATTCCTTGCATTATTTAAAATGTGGTAACACACTGTTCCTTGGGAACCGAGTGATTCTTCTGGGAGAGTCAGCTTAAATTCTCAAGAGAAATATTTGGTTTTGGAGTCTACTGACAATCGATGGCTAGTTTATTCTCTTCAGAATAGCATACAGAGGTGGCATTTTGAAACTGATTCTAGTAAGCTGAATTTATACTAGAAATACAGAGCTGGCTGGAGGATTGCTGTTAGCTCCAAGATCCAGTAACAGTCTAGATTCCATTCACTTTGTAAACCAATTCTAGCTTCACTCTCTGAAGTCCTGGTAATTTTGAATTCAGAGCAGACAAATGATTGAGGTGATGCAGGAAATTACAGATTTGTTTATTGTATTTATAATTTGATTTATATACCACCCATTCCTGAGCCTCTTGTGGCGCAGAGTGGTAAGGCAGCAGATATGCAGTCTGAAAACTTTGCCCATGAGGCTGGGAGTTCGATCCCAGCAGCCGGCTCAAGGTTGACTCAGCCTTCCATCCTTCCGAGGTCGGTAAAATGAGTACCCAGCTTGCTGGGGGGTAAATGGTCATGACTGGGGAAGGCACTGGCAAACCACCCCGTATTGAGTCTGCCATGAAAACGCTAGAGGGCGTCACCCCAAGGGTCAGACATGACCCGGTGCTTGCACAGGGGATACCTTTACCTTTACCTTACCACCCATTCCTACAGTTCAGAAAAGTAAAATATGAAATCACCATTAAAGCAGTTTAAAACACAGTATGATTTATCCCTTTCCCCAGTCACCTTTCTGTCTCATATCAGTGGCGAGCTTCTGAGGTTTATCAGAGCCCAAAGAATGTTTCAGGGGGTTTACAATGGTGAATAAGTTTAGAAAGGCAGTATTAGGCTGTTTATGAGGCCAAGTGTGCATATTAGGGGCTAGGGACCACCAACAAGTTGGTACTTGCAAAATGCAATGCTCTCTGGGGAATATATTGGGAGAGGCAGTCTGTCAGGTATACAGAGCCCAGACCACATAGGGCTTTACAGTTCAGCACCAAAACCTTTAATCTGATCCAGAATATGATTGGTAACTAATGCAGATGCCACAAGTCAGGTCAAATATGAGCTCTCCATGGAGTCCTTTTAAGCAGGGGTAGTCAACCTGTGGTCCTCCAGATGTTCATGGACTACAGGGGCTCATGGGAAATTCAGCATCAATTTCTTCTCTCACCTTGGTGTGGCAACAGGTTTATTCATCACCGTTAGGATCTTTGGAGAGTTCTTAGATGTAGGTTGTTCACTCCCGTAGAAAAAAAGTGTCACTGGATGATATCCTAAGCAATTTTGTGCTGCCAGAAGCTCTGCAACGCATTGCTTCAGTCTTCATTTACTGAGACCAGATATCATGGCAGTCAAAGGTAAAGGCAGGATTGTGGGGCTGGGAGGAAGGCTTCCATCTCAGAGGGTAAGGATATTTAGACTCCCAATTGAGCCCCAAGGCAGGGAGTTCCTAGAAATGGAACAAAATCCACAATCACCGGAGGAGCTGGGCCTAAAGGAAGAACAGCTGGAGAAAGGGGCCTGAACTGGTTACGTCGGGGGACTGAGAAAAGTGAGGGAAGGGCTCAAAGCAAGGCCAAAAAGCAGCATGTAGCATCTCCAGAACAGGTTGTACCCGAGGTTCGGAGGTTGCCGAACTAGGCAACAAAGAGACACAGGCTGCCAGATTGAGAAAGAAGCTGGATATCAAATGCAGAATAGACCTAGCTGGACAAATCATTGGCTGCAGGCATTTAATTCAGAAAACAGAATGGAAACAGGAGACTGAAGGACCAGCTAAATGAGTTTTATTTTGTTTGCTCATTGTGTCGATCAATGTCCATTCATGTTGCTTTCCTTATTTTGGTATGTTTTTTTATATATATATATAATGGATCAAATATGGTTTTTAATAGTTGCATGCCTCTGTCAGCCCCTTGGGCATATGTTATCTCACTGCCACACATTCTTCATTGTGCATTCTCTTCTTTTTTTTATGTCTTAAAAAAAAGCACTTTCTGAATGGCATCTTTTGGCCAGCAAAAGAAATTGATTCTGTTTTTCGCTTGTCTACAGCTTGCAGAAGATGTCGGATTACCATTTTAAAAAATCAGGGCCAAATTCAGTTAACTGCAGCCATGTATCAAGATTTATGTTTAGAATTTATTAACAAAACACGTCACACTCCAGTGTGTTACGAACATAAGAAACTGCTGGTTTAGACAAAAGTCACATTTAAGCTTTGATTATGGTAGAAATGTTAGCAGGCTCATAATGAAATTGCTCCTCCCCTTGACCTATAAATTCTTTAGCTCCTCCCAGCTGCCCTCATAAGGCTAAGTCATACATCTGAGTGCATTCTTACAGCATACAAATAATACATATTAAGTGATTCTCTTCACAAATAACTTTTTTCTCTTTTGGTCTTGCTATGATTGTAAGAGGTGGGATCCCAAAAGGTAAATACCTCCCAATAGTGAGTGAAGTAACAAGTTTTCTGTGGAAAACATTTCAAAAGTATAAAGGATGCATGACAGTGAAATACATTGCACCCTTACTTTCATTAATCAAGCTCTCTTGACCAATACAATATCAGTAGCATTCTATCTCTGTACCGTATTCAAAAGGATCTAATCTTGTTCTCACCTGTCCATTAATTGCAGAACAGAAATTTCAGGAATTTACTCTTTGCTTCACGTACACCTTTCATAGATCTCACAAAGATGCCAGTTTACATAAATATCCCTTCTAAGGCAGAAGTTCTAGACCTTGCAAAGAAGGGTCTCCATCTCAAAACAGGCGGAATCCTTACATGCCCTTTGAGGTCGTTGATGATTCATCGTAGTTGGGTACTGTCAGTCTAGCTCCATCTAGGATTGAAGGATGTCCTGTCCTTGGTGCCAGAGTTCTTTTGTGTTCTAACATGGCTCCAACTACAAAGACTTTATTTTCTTCTTTTTATCCTTTAGCTGGTGATTGGTGGAGCAGGTTGTCCTCTCAGCCAATAGGTGTAGGTGCCGCTGGATTTTCCTTGTATATAATATGTTTCCATTCTTGGTGATTGGTAGCAGTAGTTTTGGCCATATGGATAATCAATCGCTGGTTTCTCGATCAGTTTAGCCATGTTTTCTTTAGTACCAGTCATTGGAGCTTCCATTCAGTTGGCCATTCTTGCCAGAGGAGTTTATGAGGCAGTCTGTTGGTGTTCATTCTGCAGATATGGCCAATCATTGCAGTCTGTACTTTTGGATTTGTTCTTTAAGTTGTTGCTGGTTGTCACGTTTTGTCTGAATTGTCTCATTTCAGTTATGATCATAGAGAGAGACACCCAGAATTTGCTACCACCATTGCATTTGGAAGGACTCGAGTTTGCTTATGTCAGATTTTAGTAAAGTCCGTGATTCTGATTCATAGAGGAGGATTGGCAGGACTAGTGTCCAGAAGAAATAAACTTTGATCTTGAGGTAGATGTTTGTCTTCTTCCAGGGGCACCATTTGAGTGTGGCAAATGCTGATGCTGGCTTCTTTTTTTACACCAATGAGCCTAAGTATTTAAATTCTTTGACTTGCTCAATTTGGGCTCCATTGAGGTATATATTTGACGGTGATCCATCTGTGGTTATGACTTTGATTTTGTCCACATTTATTTTTAATCTGTAAGATTGAGTGATACAGGCAATGTCCTAGAGCAGGGGTAGTCAAACTGCGGCCCTCCAGATGTCCATGGACTACAATTCCCAGAAGCCCCTGCCAGCATTCGCAGGCAGGGGTTTCTGGGAATTGTAGTCCATGGACATCTGGAGGGCCGCAGTTTGACTACCCCTGTCCTAGAGGATGTTAGTAGCATCTGTATTGGCAAATATGGCACTATCATCTGCAAACATTAGATCTGTCAGGAAGTTGTTTTGGCCATATTGAACTTCACATCTATTCTTGAATACTTTTCTCATGATGGCATCAACTATGATATTAATATTTAGGG
The DNA here is from genome assembly GCF_049243985.1 of Paroedura picta. Classification (NCBI taxonomy): domain Eukaryota; kingdom Metazoa; phylum Chordata; class Lepidosauria; order Squamata; family Gekkonidae; genus Paroedura; species Paroedura picta. The sequence continues at coordinate 52,230,598 of NC_135372.1, read as the reverse complement.
GAGATGCCACATCTCCTTGATGCACTGGATTGTGAACTCCTCTGATAACTCCTCTGATATCTCATTTCAAATTCACATTTGGCTTGTTGAACCATCATATGTTGTTTGGAAGGGCACATTTCAGTTCCTAGTACCATCCATAGAGGAGGCCAGTGGACACAGTTAAAAGTGGGTTTGAAGTCAATAAAAACAATTACAGTTCTCTTTCTGGACCTAATTCTGTCCTCTGCTAGTTGACGGAAGGTGAACATTTGATCAATACAGCCCTGATGTGGCCTGATCCCTGCTTGATCTTCTCTACTAGTCTATTCATGATGTTCCCGTAGCCTTGATTGTATGATCATCATGAACACTTTGCTAATAACTGACAAGAGGCTGATGCCATGGTAATTCTTACATTCATGGTTGTCACATTTCTTCAGGATTGGAACTATGATGGCTTTCTTCCATGTTGGTGGAATGCATTCTGAGTGCCATATGAGTGTTAAGAGGGTATGGAGCTGCTGTAGCAAAATGTTTTCCCCAGCTTTATCATTTCAACAGTAACTTGGTGTGCTCCAGGTGTAATTCCATCCATTAATGGTTTTATTGTGTTTTTTAGTTCATTGATATTTGGATCACTGCTGATGAATATGTTTTCTGGCAAGTGAATAAGTGGTGGTCTGGTGGTGGTCTCCTTGAGGTGCATCATGGTTGTAGAGGAGGTTAAAGAATTATTTCAATCACTGCAGGCGTTCAGTGGTAGATCTCACAAAAGTACCATCCTCTTTCTTCTTTCTTAATATTATCATTTGTCAACTTAGTTTTACCACTTACACATTTGAGAGTCTGATACAGGGTTCTGCATTCATGCCTCGATGCAGCTTCTTCCAGGTCTGCAGTAATATTGTTCCAGTAGGCTTCTTGCTCCTCTTTCATCTTCTGTCTAACCTCTTTGTTCAGTCTTCAGTACTGCTCAAAGTCAACATGTTTGGCTTATTTACATTTTTGACAAGGTTTATACATTTGTCTGAAATTCATGGTTTTGTCAGGTATTTGACAGGTGGACATAAAGAGGTGGCACATTCTAGGATAGTTTCTGAGAGCTTCATCTATTCTCACATCATGTGATGGTTCAAGAAGTGCAAATTTATTTGATAAAGAAATTTGAAATTTTTGTCTGAGTACAGGCTCTTTCAGGCATGCCAAATTCATTTTGGTTGGTGTATGTGCCTTGCTGTAGTTTGCTTGTTGTAGTTGCAGTTGTACCTTGGCTTGTGCAGTGTAGGGATCAGATCTGCAGTCAGGTCAGTGTGGTGCCCATGTGTACTGTGACACCTGCTGATACGTTTCCTGACAAGTGTTTTTATTAGAAAAAGAGTGGGACCAAGTAATATTTTTGCCTAGCAGTGTTTCTGATTGGCTGTGAAAATATTTTAAAAGTTGCATCAGTATCAGCCTGCCACCACAGCACAAAGGTTATTGCTTACTATGCATGTTGATTTTACAAGGCACCCTGTTAATCAGAGCTCCTTCATTAAATGTTGAAGAGTTGCTATTAGAATTATGCATAATCTTATTCCATGACTAGGCATAAAGCCCGTCACACCCAGGAATACAACAGGCTCCAGCACATGTACCTGCACTATGACCTTCCTGGGTTCTGGCCCTCCTCCCCTTACTCCCTGCTCAATCCTGAGATCCAATGTGGCGAACTAGAGTAGCAGACTCTAATCTCAAGAGCTGGGTTTGATTCCTGACTCCACCTTCATATGCAAGCAGCTGGGTTGCCAAATTCCAGATGGGGGCCTGGAAACCTTCAGGAAGATGAGAGACAGAGAGAGAGACAGAGAGAGAAATTAAAAGGAGGAGGGGAGGGAGGAGGGAGGGAGGGAAGAAATATATCAGTTCTCCTGAAGAAAACAGCAGCTTTGGAGGGGCACTGGTCCTCCTACCCTCACCCACATACAACAGTGTCTAAATAGGTCCCCATGATCCCCAACCTTCCATCCAATCCCACATCTTCCAAACTTTTCCCAAAGCAACTTGGAGCAACTTACCAGCAGCAGGGCTTTTCAGAGAGGCCATCCCCTCTTCTACCTGTCAAGCAGCAGGATGAGGAAGAATAAGCCCCACAGATAAGAATAACAGAAGCTCCATGATTGGCCCTCACTGGAAGAGTGGTATCACCCTATTGGCAGATTGTAAATTGAACTGCTTAGCCCTCATTGACAGAGTGCAATTTACACTGCTTGGCCCTAATTAGCAGAGTGCAATTTGAACTGATTGGCCCTCATTGGCAGAGTGTTTTCTCCCCATTGGCTGCACACCCCCAGAACCAATTAGGTAGGTAGTGAGTTGGCTGCATACAACTTCTACTTTACAATGTTTAGTGATATTTTGTGTTTAGCTCCCCCCCTATGACAGTCATGTTGTGGTTGGCTCCACCTCATGCATCAGCCAATTTTGTAATTATGCCCTATGTCAAAATTCTAAATGTGCCCACAGTCTCAAAAAAGTTAGGGACCTTGGGTGTAGAATAGTTTGTGATCTAATCTGAGACTACCAGGACAATTTTTAAAAAATCAAACTTACTACTGCTTCCTTATAGGGAATATATATTGTGATGTTTGATTGCAAGAGATCTGCATCCTCAGTGGTTGCCCTCATTTCCATTATGAGTCAAGGGGTATTTCATGTACATAATGAAGGTCAGCATGTGCACAAAACTCACTTTTCAAGAAGAATCACCAGATATACCATTTTAATCCTTCTTCCATGGAGTTTTGAATTGTACCAAATATGTATTTTTAAAATTCTTTAGTGGGTTTGCCAACTTCAGGATTAATCAATATGTGCTTTACACTACTTGTTCTCGCACTGTTAATAAGCTGTTTTTTTTCTTGTTTAGTGCAGAAATTTTATTAGACAGCCGGTGGGTTGCTTGTTCAAACCTTTAGCCTGCCATATTAGCACTGGGTAGCTTTCCTTGAGTCACCTCTCTTCTTGTTAGCTTATCTGTCTGATGCTAATGCAAGCCTTGCTGTCTTTGACAGGTCATTTGGCCCTGGCAGCTTTGAGATGCTCTTCAGAGGTTTCCAATTTTTCTGAACATGAGCTTCTGTTTTTTGTCAGCGTGTCTTTCATCAATCAGTTGTGATTTACATCTGAAGCCTATTACCTTTACCTGCCACCACTCTGGCATTAATGCCACTTTCCCTTATACAAACCTCTCTGATTTCTTTCATGTAACTTGTGGATTTGGCTATGGAAAGCTGAGGGTCATCTACCTGTTGCTACTGTGCCAAATAATGCAAAAATCCTTGTGCTTGCTTATTTAAAGGGTTGTGATAATATCCAAATGTGCAGAAGGACTAGTCTACTCAGAGAGATCTGCATGTTGAGCCAAACAGGTACACTGCAGGGCTGAAATCAAGAGAAATGCTTGTAGCAGAGTAAACACATATGGTAATATAAATCATAGGTAAGAATTGCCTGTATAGGTAAGAAATATATGTCTCTGGATATGAAATTCCTGTTGCAGAATAAACCTGTAATATTAATATGTAAAGGTAAAGGTAAAGGTCTCCCCTGTGCAAGCACCGAGTCATGTCTGACCCTTGGGGTGACGCCCCCTAGCGTTTTCATGGCAGACTCAATACAGGGTGGTTTGCCAGTGCCTTCCCCAGTCATTACCATTTACCCCCCAGAAGCTGGGTACTCATTTTACCGACCTCGGAAGGATGGAAGGCTGAGTCAACCTTGAGCCAGCTGCTGGGATTGAACTCCCAGCCTCATGGGCAAAGCTTTCAGACGGCTGCCTTACCACTCTGCGCCACAAGAGGCTCTTCCAATATTAATATACTCTCTCACTATATATAATACTAATATTATATAATACTAATACTAATATACTCTCTCAGTATATATCCCTATAGCTTCTAAGGAGGCATTCTAAAGTATGCTATGAAAGTTTTTACCAATTTGACGTATGATTTTTATAAAGCCCAATACAACAGATTTACTAACCAAATTTAAATGTGGGGGCATTTGTTTAGTAAGTCTGTTTTTATTGGCCTTTATCTTACATGTTTACTCTGAAACACACATTTCATATCTACAGACATACATTTCTTATCTATAAAGGCATACCTTACCTATGATTTACATTACTTTGTGTTTATTCTGCTCTTCCCTTGATGTTTTCTGTTTTCTTTTCAAAAAATAAAAATTAAGAGCAAAAAAAACGCTAAAAGAATATCATGTATCTGCTTGCACAGCATCTAACATTCTGGCTTTGGGGATGCAAATTTGTATCCATTCTTTGCCTCATAGGCTTTGGTACTGAATCTTTCCATGCTGAGTAGTACAAATGAACTCTTTCCCATTCATATTTTGGTCAGCATTTTGGTTCTGCCTAGAGATGGATGAAAACCAGAGAGATAAGGTTTGGCAGATCTTGCACACCAGTGAACAGAGGAGAGGAGGAAAATATAAGAGTTGCTGGGTCATGTTTTCCAAGTTGAATTCCCCCCCCCCCTTTGAGTGTTTTATTAAGCTTCCCCACATGCCACCAAACCTGCTAGCAATTGTAGGCTATATATATATATATATAAACTTTACTGGGTGATATGACCACATAGGGTCATGTTGACCCTCCCTCCCCTCCCAAAATGGCCAGTAATGGGTCTGGGAAGAGGAGGAGCCCTAGGATGGATCTGGGAAGGGGAGTTATGGTTTCCAACTATATTCTGCATGATTGCACCACTTCTGGGGGTTCTTGAAGCCTAAACAACGTTTCAGGGGCTAAAAGGGGCTAATGGTTAAAAAGTCAAGAAAGCCTGTTGTATCCTGTTGAGATCCCTCCCCTCACCAAACTGCACCCTCTTCAGGCTCCACCCCTCAATCTCCAGGAATATCCCAATACAGCATGAGAAACTCAGCCATCAAGAGCACTGTTGATAAATAAATTCTGCAATGGACACTCGGCACTTCCTGCAAAATAAGTCAATGCGGCTTTGCCAAGCTCCAAGTAAAATCACATTCCAGGTTGTTTAAAAAGAAAAAGCAAAGAAACACCACCAAATTAGAGAATTGGATTCTAGTTTCCTGCTGTAATTAAAGTGTGTCCTCTTTAATCAAGATTTCTAAAGCTTCTTACTTTGCTCCTGGGGGAAATGGATTTTTTTTTCTATTTACCGAGCCTTTGCCAGATCTCTTGCATCAATTCCAGCCACCTACACAGTTTTATGAACATATGAACCTTTTCCGCCTAAGATAGAATTTTATCCAGGCTTTGCCTCCAGTTCCAGGAACAAACTGTCCTTCAGACAATATCCTCTTGGTCTTTGTTTCAGCCATCTGAACATCCAGTCTCTGCTCTTCCTCTAAGGCAACTAGTGGAAGGGTCTGCAAAAGGTCCTTCTAAATATTCTTTTGGGGCAAATGTGCAGATATGCCTACATACCTAGCAAAATATATCAGTTAGTGTCTATCATATTTTCATTTCACTCTTCCTCCACACTTCCTCTGTTCTGTTACAGCATTCTTATGACACAAGTAATGCTAAAAAAGTTTAGGTAATCCAAAGTTACCCAACGACTTGAGGTGATTTGAACTCAGGTTCAAATCTGAGGTTAAGTCAAACATACCACTTCAGCACACTGGCACACATGTACTTCAAAGCTATATTTCAAACCTAAGCTTTCTAAATATGCAGGTTACTTTAAAATTGTGTGTGAGTGTCTTTATTTCCAGATAAACTTCTTGTCACAGAAAACCCCCACAAGTACCTCCATTCTAAAATGGTGGGCGTGCCAAATGGTTCTGCACTGAGAACTTCACTGCCCTGGTTTCCATGCAGGAGCACAAATCCGGGGCAGATGAGGTACACCAGGCCAAATGCTCCCCTGTGTGGGAGCAGGAAGAGATGAGGCAACCTGCCCTGACTCAAACTCCAGCTTGCAGCCCGGCACAACACCTCCAGTGTGGAAATGGTCTCAGTGAATCCTGTATTGTGGTCACAGACCAGCAAAGTAAACCATACATAAACAGAGTAGTTAATGGTGGATGTGGAATTTATCCCAGTTCCAAGCTATGAGACCTTCCTGTATGCTTTGACATAACCCTTTTTAAAGCTGATTAATTTTATACTTAAAGTTTTTATATTTTATTGCATATATGGGGTTGTTCAATATTGGAGGGGGTAGTCTAAAAGTCAAACAAATAAATGATTTCAACGTCCCAGCTATCTATCAAAACTGAAGTTGTGTACTATACTTAAATTTAATATTTAAACATAGTATTTTTTAGTATCTTGAATTTGTTTAAAGGAAGACCCTGGATGATATAGTAGTTACAGTGCAGGTTTATGACCGGGACAGCCAACGTTCAGCATGCCACTCTGTGAAGGAACCTTGTCAGATGACTTTGGGCCTATCAAGCTCACTCAACCTAATGTCACTTGCAGGGTTAATAGTATGAGTGTAAAGTAGTAGGGGGAGATCTATGTGATAAGCTTCTTTGGGTCCTGACAGGAGAGAAAAGTGAAATAAATACCATATATACTCATGTTTTTCAGCACAGTATTCACACTGACAAAGTCCTCCTCGGCTTATACACGAGTATATACAATAATTGAAATAACAGCCTGCTCCCAGCCAGCCAATCATTACATTGCTTTGCAAACCTCTTTCAAGTTGAAGCTTGCTCCGGCTGCTTGTAGGACAGCAACAGTTTGACTGAGGGACTCTGATCTTTCTTTTCCTTTTGCCCTCGCTTCTTCCAAACTATTCTTTTGGTTTCTGTGAGTGGAGTGGGTTTTGGGGGTGCTTTGAGATTTACTGTTTCTTCTAGTATTTATTTTTTTCTGAGGGGTAGCATTGTTTGCCTTTTTTTCTCGGGCTTGTGTTTCTTTTAAAAGTTGATTTTTATAGTTCTGTAGCTGTAGTTAGAGTAGTCTATTCTCCCAGTTTGGTAGCTGTTGTACTTGTAGTAGGTTGCCAACTTTGGGTACTGTTCTGCTCTGGTTTGCTGGCCCTCTTTTGCACTTACAGAGCTAGTTTACTGTTTTTCTTTGAAATAAATATTCAAAAACATTTAACCTACTGGTGCCTTGATTAATATAAATTTACCAGTAGCTGCTGCATTTTCCACCCTCGGCTTATATGTGAGTCAATAAGTTTGCCGTCATTTTGTGGTAAAATTAGGTGTATCGGCTTATATGCGAGTATATACGGTAAGCAGAAATAAATAAATAAAAACAAAGTATCTTTGTTTCTTGATAACGTTTTTAATTCTGCTCTGAGCTACTGAGAATTCAGGAGCCTAATCAATCACAAATCACAAAGCTAAGATGGACATAGAGTGTAGTTTGAAGTTTTCCAGAATCAGAGCAGGATAGCAAAATGAGATTGAATAATATATTGCAAGCATTGAAATGAAATTTCTCTCCTGAACTTTTCTCAGTGTCATGTGTTTCCTAATTTCTTCCCCTTTGCATTCCCAGAGAAATACAGAATTCTCTCTCTATTGACACTTCTACTCTTTCTAAGACTTATATAAATTGTCTCCTCACTGAATGTGAATGTGATGTTTGCTTTTAGGTCACTTTGGAGCCCACATTGGTGTTACCTGAGAGATGAAGAAAAAAGACGTTTGAAAAAAATTACGGTGTGTTAAAACAACACAGTTAAGTGAGAAAAAATGTTAGAGACACTGCCACAGATCTTAGCAGATATTAAAACACATTGACATTAAAATAGACATCGGAAGTCTGTATTTTCAGATTCCCTACCCTGATTCAACTTCTTGCTGCACACATTACAAAAGTTGGAGATCATGGCATATCAGTTAGGATCAACAAGTATTTTTTCTTGCTGCAAATATAAGGGACCTTTCCATGTACATTGGATAATGCACTTATGTACAGTGTGCTTTTGTACAAGTAGGAGGATTCTGGAGGATGAGAGAGAGAGAGCGATCCACACAAATGTTTTCCCTTTCAAATACATGGTAGATCCAGTGCTAAATTATGAGCATAGAATATTGTGTATGGGATAATGGATAACCATGCCCCAACACTCTTACAGGGAACTGATCACATGGTGAGAGCTACATGTGTCCTATTTCTATGTAAATTAGTTCTATACAGAAGAAGATTAGTTGGTTCTTATATGACATTTTTCTCTACCCGAAGGAGTCTCAAAGTGGTTTACAATCACAATCCCTTTCCTCTTCCCACAACAGACACCCTATGTGGTAGGTGAGACTGAGACAGCTCTGACATTACTGATCAGTCAGAACAGCTTTATCAGTGCTGGGGTGAGCCCAAGGTCACCCAACTGGCTGCATGTGGAGGAGGAGCGGGTAATCAAACCCAGCTCACCAGATTAGAAATTGGTGTTCCTAATCTCTGCACCAAACTGGCAGTAAATCAATTTAAACATGAACATTAGGAGCTAGGCCTAGCAGGTGCATTTCTTTCCCTTCCTCTCATGACTAGGATTGCCAACCTCCAGGTAGGGCCTAGAGATTTCCCAGAATTACAACTGATCTCCAGATGACAGAGATTAGCTCCCCTATAGACAATGCCTGCTTTAGAGAATTAACTTTATAACATTATACCCTGCTGAGCTCCCCCTCACATAAAAAACCCCACCCTCTTCTGGATGCACCCCCACCCACCCCCAAATTGCCAATTATTTCCCAACGTAGAGTCAGGCAACACTAGCAATTATGTTGCTGATGAAGCACAGTACTCTCTTGCTCTCTCTTCAGAATTATTCCAAAATTCTGTCTGGGAAGAGCGAAAAACTGGACGAGGGTCAAAAAATTATTGCTGTAATAGAATGTTGTAACAAAATGTTGTAGGTGGGGAATAAGACTGTTTCAGGAGCAAATGTTTCACATGGACTCGATGGAGTTATACTTCCACTGGAAGATCAGGTTTTTATCCGATGGTGGAGAGGAGTGCTTCTTATGGATACCACATTGTCCTTAGAGCAATCTGGTTCTGAAGTTTGCCAAAGTGTGTTTCACCAGCTAATACGGGTCTGTCAGTCATTAATGTTCCTGAAAAAAATAAGGCTGCATCATCACAGATGTCTTAGTAACTTCTAAATTAGACTAAGTAGACCCTAGTAGATCCTCACCATTCATGTGGAAACCCTTTCTTAGGATCACCATGAATGGTGAAATCCATGAATGGTACTATCTGAAGATGGTTTAGGAGCATCAGATTGTGAAATGCATCTCTTCTTTCACATATTTCAAAGCAGAAAAAATCAGATTTAAATATTTTGGAGTGTTCTTTTAATTAAAACAGTATATCCCAAATATTATGAATAGAAACATATGTAAGAGGGATTGTGCATATTATATTTTTCAAATTATGTCCTTTGGTGATGGAAGTTTTCTAAAAATATGATTGTTGGGATTCAAACGTCAGCAAGTTATACCATATTAATGTAAAACAGAGCTGTTCTGCCAGGCCTATGGTTGAGGCCTAAACATATACCATCAAAGAGCTGGCCTCCCAAAAGAACACAAAGAGTGCTTGGACATTAATGGACATTAATGGAGATAGAATCATAGAATCATAGAATCATAGAACCAATCATTTACACGATGCACTTTATTCTCTTCCCCTTCATTTTTAGGTTGTTTTAAATGTCATTTTTTTAAATGTTGGAATTTTTATCTGTTGTAAATGTAATTGTTGTACGCTGCCCAGTGAAGGGCAGCATATAAATTTGAGAAATATATAAATAAAATACAAGAAATTTTTTACCTTCACCACATCACTATTGGTTTGCATTTCCTAAGGCTATCTGATCTACTGAATTTTTATACAGTCAGTGAGCTAGAGGGAAGATATTTATAGATAACAATACTATAATTTAAATATTGTGGATAGAAACCAGATGACTTGCAAGGAGTCCTTATAACTGCAAGTGGGGCACATGAATTTATCTCCTCAGATGTGACATTTCTGGTTGTTTTATTAGCATAAACTCTTTAAACGAAGGGACAAAGCTGTCTGGTGCAGAGAACTTTCTACTTAGCTGAATAAAATGATAGGAAGTAGCATTATATCAATCATGTGATAAGGACAAGAGGCAACAGAGTGTCCACAGTGTTACAGGGTACAACCCAGAACTGCAAGTAACAGATCAATTTGGCGTGAAAGATTGTAAATAAATCTGTTGTTGCAAGACCAATTTATCCAGAGAAAGGAAATACAACTGATTCCACATATGCAGAAAAGGCCGGGACAACATAAGTATGGGTGCAGAGCTAATCCCTATGTCCACATGATGTTACCACTATTCCGTCCCTCCAGGGCTTGCCACAGATTGGGCCCTCATTTGCCACAGGCTAAGGGAATGTGGGAGAATTCATGTTCCCTTTGCCTGCTGTGAGGTCCAACAGGACAATTGCTGAGACCAGAACAGGTGGACAATGGTTCCACCATGCTGTGCTATGAGAAGACTCTCCTATCTAATGAGAAGGCTGTGGCAGAACCTTTCACATGGAAAGACTTAGGGAATATGCTCAACAGCCAAGCAGAATGGTGGGAAAAGGCAGCAGAAGAGGAAACTGAATCTCTGATTCAGGACCAAACATGGACATTTGCAAACCTACCTCCAGGCAAGAGAGCAGCAGGAGGTAAATGGTTTTGTAATAAGAATCCTAAAAGACTATATGGAAGAATCCTGAAGGACAATGCACACTAGATCTTCAGAAAGAGTGTCAGAATATGAAAGAGATGTACTGTACATTATTCAAAAAGATATGAAAAACATCCTACAGGGAACATCAGTGGAGATATGTAGATAGTATATTTAGATAGGAACTTCCTAGTATTTTTCACATAATCTAAGTCTGTGCCTTGATTGGTTCAATGGGAGACTTCCTGCTCCGTTGAGCTTTCTTCCTCCCTGCTTGCCTTTTAAAACTCCTTTCCATTTGACATTATTGCTCCTGGTGTTATGGAGACGGCACAGTGGAGAGTAATCTGTGTATAGGGTTAAGTTTTGCTCCTGTGCCTTAATTTTCCTATATCCTACACAGTAGCCAAAGACTCCTTTTCTATGGCTGATAGATATTACTCCTGAGTCAGGAGCTTCCTGATCATAACACTGGGTGTGTCTGGACAGGAAGGAAACACTGACTTAATAGTTCCCAGATTTGTGTTAGAAGTAGGTATGTGCAAGGGGCCCCCGATTCGGACCATTTCGGAGCCGTCCGAATTGATTCGGAGCCAATGCAAGTCAATGGGGCCATTGACTTGCATTGGAAATCCTTCCCCTGCCTTTCTCGGGGGCTGGGGGGGAGGGAGTGTATGTTATACCCCTGAAACTTCTTGGGGAGGTCAGGGACGGTCTTCCCTGACTCCCCTGCAAGTCTCAAGAAGATTGGACCAAGAGGTCCCATCCTAGGGGGTCCCAAAGAGGGTACCCCTATCCGCTCCATTGGATAAAATGGAGGTTTGGAAATCCCTGGTTTTAACTTGATTTCCCATAGACCTCTATGGGAAAAGGTCTTTGGGAGCCTCTAGGATGGGACCCTGCGGTGCTATCTTCCTGAAACCTGCAGGGGACTCAGGCAAGACTCTCCCTGAGCTCCCCTGCAAGTTTCAACAAGATTGGACCAAGTGTTCCTGTCGTAGGGGCTCCCAAAGAGGCTGACACCATTCCCAATAGACTTTAAAGGTGGGAAAAATTAATTTCAGCAGGAAATTAACCAGGAAATTGGCAATGGTGGGGAATGGTGTCAGCCTCTTTGGGAGCCATCCCCTTGGTCCAATCTTCTTGAAACTTGCAGGGGAGCAAGTTTATGCTCCAGACATTATTGCCCTTCCTGAAATTTGGATTAAAAATACAGTATTGTATAGGTTGCAATGGGGTGGTGGTGAGATAGACTTATCTGTGATTCATCTTCATATTATGTTTAACCTGGATAATGTGAAGTGAGAACTAGAAGGAATTTTAACATGAAAGTTGTGGTGGCCATGAGTCATACTATACAAACACGTGACCCAGAAGAATTCTGTTTAGCTCCTCTCAGAGCATTAACCTAAATGTCCTGTCCCTGATATTTTTTTTAAAAAAAAACCTTGTCTGTCTCAGCTCCCGGCCCCAGGGAAGCACGCCTGGCCTCGACCAGGGCCAGGACCTGGTGGAATGAGCTCCCGGGAGAGCTGCGGGCCCTGCGAGATCTTTCATCATTCCGCAGGGCCTGCAAGACGGAGCTCTTCCGCCAGGTTTACGGTTGAGGACGAGGCTAACATCTATGCACCCCCCCGGGGACCCGGGACCCGGGACCTGGGATTGAGATTGGGGATTAGAACCATCAGTATCCCCTCTCCACCTGCTTGTAGTAGGAGGGGGAGGTTGATTAGCCTATCTTGCCAGGTTAGCTTGCTAACCGATAATGTTATATTGTAATTGTTGCTGAGGGTTTTTAATGGATTTTATTGGGGGTTTTAAAATGTTGTAACCCACCACGAGCCGTAAGGGAGTGGCGGGCAATAAATCGAAAGATAATAATAATAATAATAATAGCTACAGTACATGTTCTGTGCAACTGTGTCCCATGCGAAATCAAGAGTGTACCCACTCTAGATCAATTCCAGATGTTATAAAATGGCTTTTTTAAAGAAGGCGTATGAGGCCAACTGAACTGTAGAGATATTCTTTGTGGATATTCTTCTAGTGTCATTTTTTGTCCTTGATTGTGTAGTTAATGTGCTTTTATAGTGCTGGTTTCTTGTTTTGGAAATAGCCTTGAGCTGCCAAATATGGTAGAAAGGGCAAGGTAGAAATATTTCAATAAATATTTCAGTAAATAAATATTTCAGCAAATGAAGTCATTATTATACCTCATATACAAAGTACATTTAATCCTTACAATTATCAGGGGGAAGGATAAAATATATAATTCACTCTAACCCTTTTTTTGTGCATAATTATTTTCAGATTTTATTACAGATGCTATAATAATTAAGAAAAAGGCAGAAAAGGAAAAAAATAACAAAGAACAGACATAACAACTACATTCCAATAACTTTATAAATTTATAGTCAAGCAGATGATAAACAGTAATCTATATATCATATTTATCAATTTATACCAAGTGTCTTTACATTAAAATTGAAGTTAAGTCAACATTTATTTTCTTTAGTGTCTAATACCACAAATGAGCCAATCATTCTTTTCTCATTCCTGCAAAAAGTCAATAAGAGGTTTCCAATTAATTATAAAGGAAGTCATTGTCTTCTCTCTAATTAGTGATGCAAATTGAACCATTTCAACTAATTCTAACATATTTAACAGCTAATCGTCTGTTGTAAGTATTTTTGTAGTTTTCCAATTCAGAGCATATAAGAGTCTCACAGCTGTTTCCATATACAAAAATAAAGTCCCATGGCCATTTTCCAGATTTTTATCTATCAGTCTTAAAATAAATGCTTCTGGTCTCATTTCTAGATTAACCATTAAAATGTTTTGCATACATGCATGTATTTCTACCCAAGATTTATTTGCTGTACTATAAATACATCACATATGGTAAAAAGAACCTTATCAAAGGTTCATATTTCCAGCATTTATTTGAAGTATTTTTAATACTAGTAGCCACAAGAGGCTCTTCTAGTATTTTTAAACATTTTACCAAATTGATCTGACATCATATACCATATATACATCATTTTATAAAAGTGATTTTTTAAAGTTAGAGGTTAATGTAAATTTGATCCCCTTCAGCCACTATTTCCCCAGTTTTCCATTTGTGTGTTATAACCAAAATTCCTACTCGATTTTATCATATCATCTTTCACCTCTTCATCTTCTGTGTTGCATTTCAATCAAGGATTTATACCTTTTTGCAATAACATATTTATTATTCATACATCGTTCCATCTCAAATACAGTTTTAGCATCTTCAAAACCATACTTTTAATCTATTTTAAATCTAGAAGCTGTGCATAGAAAAACCACCAACAATTAAATCCTTCTCTTATTCAGTTTTCCCTTGATTTCATCTTACACTCCCATTGTGAATAATCCAGTATATCCCAATAAGTTAACCACTTGTCTTTCATTACCATTTTGCATTGATAAAAGCTTTCTTGTGTTGAAATCCACAGTGGTATTTTAAAACAAAGTCCAGATTATATATTTATTCCAAAACTTCAACATTGCTTGTTTAATATAATGACTTTTAAAAACAATATTGACTTTACATTTATCACACTATAAATATCCATGCCAACCAAATCTTAAATTATAACCTTCAGTTTGTAATCTTTTGTTTTTCAAAAATATCAATTCTTTCCACTACACAGAACACATTGCAAAGTATGTTTTGAAATCTGGTAATCCCAAACCTTTGCCAAATAAATTTTGATAAATCCTTTTTGCCACTTTAAATGGTACCTCTGAAATCAGCACAGGTATTGTCTGAAAGAGAAATAACAATCAAGGCAATACATTCTCTCTCGAATAGATAGTTTAAGTTTATTCCATTTTGACAAATGTTTTTAACATTCGTTGCATGTTTTAAACAACATAGAATTCTAATTTCAATTTTAAAACCATGTTTTTCCACAGTTTTTTGGTCTTGTTTTTAGTTAACATATTTGTTTTTATTTATTTTAAAGTCTACTATGGAACTAAATTCTTTCAACTTTGTCATTAATATATCTATTTCTTTCAAAGGATCTTCCAGAATCAAAACCATAGTCTGCAAGTTTCAATTCATAAGGGGGTTTGCTAGTTTTTATATCTCCAATTCTCTAATATTGTCTAATATATGTATTCAGAATTTCAAAAGCCAAAATAAACAAAAGTGGTGATAATGGACAACCTTGTATAGTCTATCTTTCATTCACACTTCCAGACTTACTGAGATATCTTTAGAATACTTTGTCAGTTTTGGCATAAGTCAGTAAATTCAACATTCAACAACAGTCTTTAAAACATTTGACTGGAGATCAAAGAGTGAAGTTAAAAACAAAATCTAGTCCCTCAGTAGCAAACTATTTTGGTTTGAACTTTCCCAAAACAAATTATAACTTGTGAGGATGAGGCAATCAAGTTATCTTGGAGAAATTAAAAGTTCATGAGGCCAGTTAGTGTTCAATCAAAAAGAATCAGATGTGATGATCTGTATTTATCCTGGTTGGAAACATAATTAGTTGAGCCAGAACAAAATTGCAGCTGCACAGAAAGTGCATTTAGAAATGTAATCTTTCCAAAGCAATTGCTTTAATGCCTTGAATATTGGACAGCTAGGGTGCACAGCTGTGCATTTTTATAGATAGTAAAATTTGGATCCCTTCAGCAAAGGTAAACTTATCTTATGCCTTATGTATACTTTAACATTTATTAGTGCTTGACACCACTTGTTTATGTTGTCTTAAGGAGGATGATTACTAAGAACTGGGTGGATATTGCCATACATGGCTAGTGGATAGGGTTGTGAGTCCTAGATTGGCAACCAGAAGAAGAGCAGGGAGATGTGATTTCACTTCCAAGAAACTCAGAAATGACATCACAACTTCCTACAAATAGTTTTCACTGATTTCAAGAAATCAACATACCAATCTTATTGGGTTGGACCAAACATGGCCCTTCAACTGACACTAGTGCATTCATAGAGATACTGAGCTGGAAGGGACTTTAAGGTTCAACTATTCCAACCTCCTGCACAATACAGGAAATTCATAGCTAACATTCACTCCCCCACTGACCACTGTTATATTTGCAGAAGAAGGCAGAAAATCTCCAGAATCCCTGGCCAATCTGATCTGGAGGAAAATTCCTTCCCGACTCCAAAGTGGACATTGGTATTACCCTAGGCATGTAAGAAAGGGACATGACAGCCAAGTACTGTTTCATCCCTTCATGCTCCAGGGAAAAGCTGCCCAAGAAATCCCTTTTAAACAGTTGAGCTGTGGGAGCATACTGCCCCCTGCTCAGCTGTTTTTCATGAAGAACAAAAAGAAGGGAGAACAGGAGAGAGAAGGAAAGAATGTGAGAGGGAGGGAGGGAGGAAAGAGGAGGAAGGAAATTCAATCAAATCATAAATGTAAATTCAGGTTTTAAAATAATTTTAGATCTCTGTTCCTTTGGTAAGATGTTATCAATGATACCAACTGTAATTTCTCCCTTTTCCACATGGTTATATTTTCATGTTTCCTGGGCTATCCTAAGAGTAAAACTCATTAGATGTAAGAAGAATTTGCAGAATTGAAACCTGCCAGAGACCAACATAGGCTAGATTTTTGCAATTTCCATGGAGCAGTCCATTACTTACAGTGGGAAGCTAAGCACAGGAAATACAGAGGCCATTCTGATCACATGCAGTTATTCTAACTGGTAAATGACAAAAGGGCTGAGGTTTCTTCCAACTGATCTTGGTGGCCGCTAATCAAAAGCTGCAACAGCACAGTTAGTGGACCAGGAATGGACAAAAAAGGCTCCACAGCAGTCTTCAGGCAATGGTGAAAAATGTGGACCTGGCAGCCAGTCAAAGATTCTTTGGTTGGAGGTAGTGAGAAAACCAGCAGAAGTCTGTGGTTACAGCAGGCAGGCTTGATGAGTCTTTCTAGCCTCTCTGTCACACCTTGGATACACGCACCTAGTAGACAGTATACCTTTCAAGATGATATCCAGTTTGCATACTTTAGCCTCTGTCCTTCTTGGTAATTAGTCCCCAGTTACTACCACACATGTCCTCTTATATTGTGTGTGTGGAGGTGGGGGGAATCTCTTCCAATGCAAAGAGTTTTCTGTTGATGCAGGAGGCTCTTTCACTAGTGGAGGAGACTCATATAGACAAAAATTCTGCTTGCGCTGGGCAAATATACTGGTGGCTGTGGAATAGACTAGAAGGATTCATTCATTCATTCATTCATTCATCCATTCATCCATCCATCCATCCATCCATCCATCCATCCATTCATTCATTAATTCATTCATTCATTCTCTACACCGCTCTTCCATAATGCTCAGGGTGGTTCACATAAAACAGAGGTATACATTGCAATAATAAAAAAGTAGTGACACCCATGCTCTAACAGGTATGTGTAACACATATATGCTCCAGAGCTATTTGATCCACCCCTCCCTCCTTCCCTTCCTCTCCCTCACACACAACACAAACTCACACACACACATCCCTCCCCTATTTCCCCCTCCTTCTCTCTCCTTCCCTCTTCCTTCTCCAACCTCATCTCCCTCCCAGACACACTCACACACAGAGGGTCCTCCCCACCCCCTTAATTCTTCTGCCAGGAAGGCCCGGGCCTCCTTCGAGCTGGAAAGCTGCAAGACGGCACCCAGAAGCTGTGTGGCATGCACCCAGCCATTGGAGGCCCGCAAAGCAGTGGCCTGACCCCCAGGAGCTGCACAGCCCATACCATGCCCTTGGAGGCCTGGGAAGCAGTGGCCTTCTCCCTGCCCCTAGAATCTGAGGAAGCATTGTCACACAAGGAGCTGTGTGGTCTGTGCCCTGCCACTGAAGGCCTGGAAAGCAGTGAGGGCTGACCCCTGGAAGCTACATAGCCTCTGTCTTGGCTCCCAGATGCTTCAAGTGTGGCACCTCAGCCTATGGTGGCCTCACAACCGGCACGCCAGCCTCCTCCTCCACCAGCCACCCCCTCCCTCCCTTTTCTGGCTCACTCCCTTGGGCAGGACTACAGGCATCGTGTCTACACCTATTTCTGTCTCAGGAGGTAAGCCAGAAGATATGTTCCAGATGAATAACAACAACCATAACAGTGGGGAACCAAAATTGAGTAACAATATTATAACAATTAACAGTGCAATAATAACTTTCTAAAGCAGAACGTGTATGTAGGTCAGTTGGGTTCATGATGTGGGAGGGATGTCAGGGGGCCAGCAGATGATGTTGAGTCTGGAAGCCTCAACCATATGCCTGGTGGCAGAGCTCCCTTTTACAGGCCCTGCAGAATTGTGGAAGTTCAGGAAGGGCCCTGATTGCTTTAGGGAGATCATTCCACCAGGTGGGGGTCAAGACAGAGAAGTCACTGACCCTGACTGAGGCCCAACATACTTCTTTGGAGCCGGGGATCACCAACCAGTTGGAGGTGGCAGAGCGCAAGACTCTTTTGCAGGTATAGATACTGAGGTGGTCTCTCAGATACACTGGACTCAGATCATGTATGGCCTTGAGCCTGATCTAGAATTCAACTGGGAGCCAGTGGAGTTGTTGCCAGGCAGCCAGATGTGGGACCTCCACTGTGTATTTGTGAGGATTCTGGCCATGGCATTCTAGACCAGTTGCAGTTTCTGGATTAAGGTTAAGGTCTCTGTGGAGCGAGTTTATTTTTAATGGAGTTTGTATACCTGCTAATACAGCACATCCCAATCACAGGTATATTTTGTATTTTATTTTTTATTGCTCTGGTGTAATTCCATAATAAACGTACTGCTAGTACATTCCAATCTAAACATCTGAACATTCAAGTCCTGCTGTAGAAACTAGATAAACACTGATTACTGTATGGCCATGTGCTCAGGATGACTCAGTACGCCAGAGAACAATTCTGCCACTTTCTAATTAATTCTCAGTTGCAGAAAGCAATAAATGGCCTTAACTTCAATAAATTAAATTTGCAAGGAATGTGTAAGCATTTAATTAGCAACTGACAAAAATGTGCTTTAATTATAGCTTTCCAAAGTATCAGTTAATATTTTAGCAATGAATTGTCATCATATTACCCTAGTCTTCAGCCTTTTTTTTTTTTACGTGAAAGACCTCTCTATTTACATGTGTGCTGTCTTTACAGATACGATTAAAGTTCTCAAGGCCCATATTTTCCTATTCTTTCAGTGATAACTGCTGTGGTTTTTATTAGCAAAGGATGAGTAATGAAAGATCAAAGCTTATCTAAGTTTATATATGCACAATTTTTCTTTCCATCACCTCGCTGATACTTCTTTTTAAACAGTTTCCATGCAGGTGTTTCCAACATCTTTACTTATTAGTCCTTTATAATCCAACTAAATTATGGCATCTGGCCCTCTCAATTCCTGGCAAATAGATGGGGAAGAAATTGAGGTAGTGACAGATTTTATTTAGTGGGAGATTTTATTTTCATGGGCTCCAAGATCACTGCAGATGGGGACTACAGCAAAGAAATTAAAAGATGCTTTCTCCTAGGGAGGAAAGCTATGGCAAATCTAGACAGCATCCTAAAAAGCAGAGATATCACCCTGCCAACAAAAGTGCGTCTAGTCAAGGCTATGGTCTTCCCAGTTGCAATGTATGGCTGTGAAAATTGGACCATAAGGAAGCTGAGCATCAAAGAATTGAGGCTTTTGAACTCTGGTGATGGAGAAGACTTTTGCGAGTCCCTTGGACTGCAAGGCGAACAAACCAGTCAGTCCTAGAGGAGATCAGCCCTGACTGCTCCTTCGAAGGCGAGATCCTGAAGATGAAACTCAAATACTTTGGCCACCTCTTTAGTATTAGTATTAGTATTAGTATTAGTATTAGTATTAGTATTAGTATTAGTATTAGTATTAGTATTAGTATTAGTATTAGTATTAGTATTAGTATTAGTATTAGTATATACTGCCCTCCCCAAGGGCTCAGAGCGGTTTACAGGAAACAATGCAGATAACATATGGTAACAGGTGATAACAGTAATAACATTATAACAATACTAATTTAACATGATCATAACAATAACATTAGAAAATAGAAATTGCAAGAGCCTCAGCTCCACTCTTGAAGGACTCCCTGGACAAGAGCCTAATGCTGGGAGCGACTGAGGGCAAAAGAAGAAGGGGACGACAGGGAATGAGGTGGCTGGATGGAGTCACTGAGGCAGTGGGTGCAGACTTGGATGGACTCCGGGGAATGGTAGAAGACAGGAAGGCCTGGAGGATCCTTGTCCATGGGCCTGCGATGTGTCGGACACGACTTTGCACCTAACAACAACAAATCCACATCAGCCAAATACTCCCCCCCTCCACTCTGTACTATTTACTTTTGCCACTATACAACTATGCACTTTCACAGGCTGCATGGTAACATGTCTTTGTTCCTTTCCAGTTGTGAAGAGTATTCTCAGGCTCATTTCTCTTGTTTCTATTGGGCACTGGTTTTCATTATCTGCTGTTTGTTATTGATTTTGTGAATGGGTTTGGCTTGCGTATGCACCTTGCTCAGTTTTAATATAAAATGTATATAATATTTGTTTTTGTTGTTTGGTTTGTTTACCACTTTTCAGAATTCATACATTCCCCCAAAGAGCTCAGGAAGATATGCTGGTCCTCTTCCCTCCACATTATCTTCACAACAACCCTGTGAAGTAAGTTAGGCATCATACAAGGAGTTTCATTGCAGAATGAGGGTTTGGACTTCTGTCTCCTAGTCCAGTCTTTCTCAACTTTGTTTTATCACTGAGGAACCCCTGAAACATTCTTCAGACTCTGAGAACCCCCAGAAGAGTTGTGATTGTACAAAATAGCTTTGGGAAGCATAGCTATGTATACACCCACTCACAGCCCCTCCCCTTCCCACCCTCTCCAGGACCATCATTGGCCATTTTGAGTTTGGGGTGTGTCAACATGACAATATATGATCCTATCATGATAAACATTCAACATTTTAAAATATACTCTCACCAATTCAGGTAACCCTTTCAGGGCCATCCAGAAACCCCAGGGTTTCATGAAACTATGTTTGAGAAAGCCTAGTCCAATATTCTAATTACTGTGGCATGTTGGTCCTCATGGTGTACATATATGTTGTATGTGTTTTGTATAGCTTATTGACACATTGTGTTACCTGTGAGGAACATTTACATTTCCTGCCTTACTTGCATGCTCAAAGAAATGCTGATCAAGCAAATTGGGATCAGGAGGCAAATTTCCTCCAGGACAGACTGGGGGGGGGGGGGAGAACAGTTTCTGAGCATGAAATTGGGGTCACTGTGGGTGGGCAGGTAGTTGTGAGTTTCCTGCATTGTGCTGGGGGCTGGACTAGATGACCCCTGGGGGCTGGACTAGATGTCCTTTCCAACTCCACGATTCTAGATTCTATTCTAAGATTCATGGGGAAAATGATACCGTGAATGGCAAGAAAATAAAGCATCTCAAATTCAACTGGCACAAATTAGAAGTGAAAATGAAACGATTTCTGGGTGCTGACATGGCAGGGATGATTCTAATTCATCACTATACATCAGCTATTTATTCTCTCACCTATAATGATCTCGAACCAGGGACATGTCCCCAGATAGATACATTTTCTGGATTCTGAATATTCTCCCTGCCCCCAATAACTCCCCTTTTAATTAAGATTTTAATACTTTGTTCATGAAAATGCTTTTTTAAAATTTCAGACCACATTTATACATGCTTCAGTTTATTACTATGCCATTTTGTATGGCCTAGAATTTCAGTATTGACCCTTATCACTTTATTCCCTGGCATCTCTAATCAAAGGTTTTCACATGGCACATTGGGAAAGAATGCTATTTGAGAGCTTCAGTTAAAGCAAAGGCAGCTCTGCACACGATGGACCCACAGCAGAACCCAGAAGGCAGCTTCAAATGTTCAGATATCCTAACACACACAATTTGCTGACATTTCAAAGGAAGATGAAAAGCATTTTGATAATATTAGCATGACTGCTTGAGACTGCACACCTGTCTACAGTATTTGGAATGTTTAGAAATGTAAGTTGTCTTACAAGGGCTACACGTGAGTTCTATCATCCTAGAGTGGTCACATCTTTCGTATAAATAAATATAATGCAATTCTTCTACTCAGAATAACTTACAAAGTGAGCTTATTTAAGTTCACTATCAAAGGGCCTGACAAACCAAGCTATTCTTCTTGTCAGCCTAGAGAGACATGCTTCCCATGGGTTTTGGGTGAGAGTCTGTCAGGAAGTATAGGCATATTTTTGTTTTTGTTTTGATTTATTCTTTAGAAAAGAGATGAGAGTTAAGAAATAAGGAACAGATCAGTTAGCAAACTCTGTTGTCAAGCTTTGGTTTATGTTATCTGGGTATGGTCTGAAGGAGTAAGATACAGCAGTTTTGCTGAAGCTAGGCAATATTTCACCTGGTTAGTGCTTGGATGGAAGATCACCATGCCCCTAGAGCAGGGGTAGTCAAACTGCGGCCCTCCAGATGTCCATGGACTACAATTCCCAGAAGCCCCTGCCAGCATTTGCAGGGGCTTCTGGGAATTGTAGTCCATGGACATCTGGAGGGCCGCAGTTTGACTACCCCTGCCCTAGAGGAAAGGTACAAGATAAACATAACAAAAAGAAATGTTCTGAAATCACGAGTGTCTGTTCAGACAGCCAGTGATGGATAACCCTGGGTCAGTCAGTATATTTCAGCCTAATAGTGTTGTGACAATAAAATAACTGAAGAAGAGTTGGGTTTTTTATGCCTCATTTTGTACTACCTGAAGAAGTCCCAAAGCAGCTTACACTTTTCTCTCCCTCTCCCCACAACTTCTGTGGGGGTAGATGGGGTGAGAGAGATCTAAGAAAAACCGCTCTGCAAGAACAGCTCTAAGACAACTGTGACTAGCCTAAGGTCACCCAGCTGGCTACATGTGGAGGAGTGGGGAGTAAAATCCAGTTCTCCAGATTAAAGTTTGTTGCTCTTAACCACTGCACCATGCTGGCTGTCATATATGCCATCTGATATATACCATCAGAGCCTAGGTACCATCAGAACTGCTGGGCGGAATGGAAGGAGAAAAATCTATTTAACAAACCTTTCTGATCGTTTGGTATTTTATTATTCTAGTCAGAAGTGATAACAGCATTCTCCACTGCCGGATGGCAGTTGCTGTCAATGATAGCGCGGAGTGTGCTGACATACATCATGCTCGTGGGGCACTTCGACATGCAAACTAACCCCTCCCCCCCCCGATCAGGCATGGCTCAGGAGTTTATGGCCCTCAATGTAGCTATGAGTCTGTCTCTAAAAATGTATGGCCCTACACTCTTGATTTGGTGTACTGCCAAATCTGCAACCGAAAGCTTTATAGAACACATTTGTCACAGAAAGATCACTGTCTGCTTGTTGGATTTAGACTCACAGAGATGCCAATTTCTCATTAAGAAGCTCCCCCTTCAGACTGGTGGCTCTGGGAGATCTTCCTACCAGTAATGTTTAAACTTTGGTCACAGCATTAGATGAGTAGGCAGAATTGGAGAGCCTCTCATATAACTCCTGGCCAGCTCAAGGCTGATACAGCATTCTGAAGATAGCCTTAGAGAAATTCTCATAATAAAGTCATGAAATACTAGACTCAACGCCCATTGTACCCAGGAATATAAAGTGCACCAAGATGCAGACCTGCACTGTGGCCTTCCTCGGGGCTGGCTACACAGCAAAGCTCCTGTCCACCATTGGACTCTTGAGGCTCCGCCTCCAAACCTCAAAGAAAATTCCTGACCCAGGGGTCACCAACCTCCAACTGCAGCTTGGAAATTTCCTGGAATTGGATTACAGAGATCAGCTCCGCAGGAAAAAAATGGATGTTTCGGAGGAGGGACTATATGACAACAACTCATTTTCAGGCTCCTGGAGATGAAAGGGCTTGCTTGGGAGGGGGGAACTCTGTGGCAGAGAGGTAGAGACCTGGCCATTTGCTGGAATTGCAGGTCATTACCAGGCAACAAATATCAGCCCCTTTAGAGAACAGCCCTGGCTGTGAATCTCATGGACGTGCAGGGATGCCAGGCTCCAGGTGGAAAACAAATTGAAATGCTGGGTGGCAGTAATGGCCAATAACAATAAACATCACATGATTCTTAAACTTGTCACAGCTTCTTCCTTTAATGAAAATATTTAATTGATAGCAAAATTTGCTTACAGAACTGAACACATTTCAGTCGATATGTTCTTCAGTTCAGTATGCGACTAAATCAAAAACAGTTGTATGTCCTGGGTCCCAGAAGGCTGGCAGGTGGGCATTTCTGGGCCTCCCACAGCCCCCCCCCTCCAGAAGGCACACAGAGTCTGCATTAGGAAGTGGATCTTCCGCCCCCCCTCATGTCCTCCAAGTTGAAAGAGGCCAAGGCCAGGGCAACTTACTGGCAGCAGGGCAGTTCCTCTTCTATCCAGCAAACTTCTGGCACTGGCAGGAAGTTGGAGGTGGAGAACAGACCCCTTATTAGGTTTTACTGGCTGTGGCCCATGACTTACTCATGAGTAAACATCCCCAGGGCAGGGGGCATGACTTACTCATGAGTACACATTCCCAGGGAAGAGGCTTTTCCTGGCTGTCTGCACACAGTTTGACCTTATTGGTCCTCATGGACAAAGTACAATTTGAACTGATTGGCCCACACTGGCAGAGTGCTCTCTCTCCCTATTGGTGGCATACCCCTGAAGAGGGTCAATCAGGTAGGGAGTGAGTTCGCTGCATGCAAGTTCAACTTTATAATGTTTATTGAAGTGATGTCCGCTTTTCTCATTTTTTTTTACCATTGAGAAATCTCTGAAACATTCTTCAGGCTTCAAGGAACCCCAGAAGAGGGATCTCCAGGTCCCAGATGGAGGCCACTGTTCAGGGATGCCAGCCTTCAAATGGAACCTGGAGAACCCTCAGAATGAAAGCTCCTCTCCCGATTGCAGATCCTCTGGAGGAAAGGGCTGCTTGGGAGAAGAGAGGGAGAGAGACAAAGACAGAATATTAAAACACAGAAGACAAAAGTATTCCTTTCTTCTGAAATTGCAAACCTTATTAACCACACAATCACTTCTCCATGTAGAAAATATCTGAGTGTCTCCCTCCTTGGATTGCTCTGAGAAGCCACTGGCCATAACAATCAATGAGCAAGTAAAAAAAAGACTTACACCAATCCTCCTGCAACAGTTCTTCTGCCTGCACTCAAGCTATATCTCTTTCAAGCAATGGCAATTTGTACAGCTTGGTGTTGTGGTTAAGAGCAGCAGCTTCTAGTGTGGTGAGCTGGATTTGACTCCCTGCTCCTTCACATGCTGGAAGACCATGGGCTTGTCACAGTCCTCTAAGAAACTGTTTTCACAGAGCAGTTTCTCTCAGAACTCACTCAGTCTCACCTACCTCACAGGATGTCTGTTGTGGGGAGAGGCAGGGAAGGCGAGACTCCTTTGGGCAGTGAAAA
This sequence comes from Paroedura picta, assembly GCF_049243985.1. Lineage (NCBI taxonomy): Eukaryota > Metazoa > Chordata > Lepidosauria > Squamata > Gekkonidae > Paroedura > Paroedura picta. The sequence goes on along the minus strand of NC_135372.1, from coordinate 52,205,458 downwards.
GCAGGGTATAAAGAACAACTCTGCTACTGGGAAACAGTAAGACCTGATTCCTTATTAATCCCTTCCTGGCTTAGGGCTTCCTCCTGACTGGATCTAAATTACCTGGCCAGGCCATTCCTGGATGAGGGCCAATCAGGCAATGGGTGACTTGTCAGTTTGGGTTTTATAAGGTTTACTGGTGATGATGATGATTTGAGAGAACTCAAACAAATTGCAGGGGTATCCTCAGAAATAGCTCTCTATGTGGATACTGTAATGAGATCCAGACTAAATTTTCCAGTGGCAGAGTGGAACTTTCTTGCTTCCCCCTCATTGATCTCTGCCAAATGCTGTTCCTATTGGATAGAGGATAAAGACAATGGAAAGGGCTAATTTTGTCTGAATGCTACCTAAGGATCCCCAGCCTCCTTCTATACCAGGAGGTCTCCCGGCAATCCCTTTCATTGCCTGCTGGCATCATGCCAAAAGTTCAAACTGCAAGTCACAGAGGGAACTGTGATGGATGGGTTATGTTCTGCCTCTCCCTAAGAATGGCCAGTGGGAGTTGATGGACTCTTATGTATTTCCTCCAAAGCTTCATTTTTTTCTTTGGAATTATTTTAAAAAGGCCTTACCTTCATTATTTTTGTCTGAAAAGAAAATCCACTCCAATGGAAATAAGAATTCCTGCTCTTTTGCTATAAAACAAAGCATGCCAGAGAAGTCAGAGTGGTGCCACTGGAGAGACCAATGTGTACTTGCAAGCAAATGATATCAAAACATCCTTTGCTTAAAGGCAGGCATAACCCTTTGGGTTATAAAGCGACTGTATCTTCCCTCTAATACGTCGCGTGAGGCACTTTCATGGTGGCCTTTTACAAATCAACGGGAAACAAATGCCCAATTTTAAAAAGCTAAGAATAACTGCACACTTCAGCAGTAGCTCAAACTGAAACCTTCTTTGTTAGGAGAATTCATATGACATGAAATGAAATGATTTATTATTACGGTCCAAGTCCAGCAAACAAAAATGGATTTCAAAATACATATTCCATGGTAGTGAAATATCAAAAGTGGCATACATATAATATAAAATATATAAAACAGTATGAAACAGTATAAAAGACAAACTATGGAATGAAACCATTCCTTCCCTCATTTATTCCAGAAGCTTGTGAACCTAGATGCCAGCCAGCCAAATTTGGCCTCTTTACAAGTTAACAAGTTAAAATATGACATGAATATGCAATTGTCCAACTACTGCTATGATTTTATCCCAATCTGGCCTTGCTACAATTCTTGCAGATTCAGTCGTTGGGGGGGGGGGGTCCTACCATGTGGGTATGTAGGCACAGATTTTCAATTCTTAAGGGTGGAACTAGTGGGCTCTGGAAATTGAAGCAATAACCTCTTGTCACTGTGAATGCCTCTGATTTTGCAACAGTATACCATGGAGATCTGAAGATGAAATTCAAATATTTTGGCCACCTCATGAGAAGGAAGGACTCCCTGGAGAAGAGCCTAACGCTGGGAGTGATTGAGGGCAAAAGAAGGGGACGACAGAAAATGAGGTGGCTGGATGGAGTCACTGAAGCAGTAGGTGAAACTTAAATGGACTCTGGGGAATGGTAGAGGACAGGAAGGCCTGGAGGATCATTGTCCATGGGGTCGCGATGGGTCGGACACGATTTCGCACCTAACAACAACAACAACAATGGAGAATTATCATAACGTTGACAAAACTATACACTAGAAAATCAAGGAAAGCCACTAATATTTGCTGTGTATGAAACCTACCAAAATAAGCAGAGAACACTATAGCAGAAGCTAAGCATGACAAAGCTCCAAAAGGATAGGGATATGGGGAGCAAACATGGAAGAAGAAGAGTTGGTTCTTATATACTACTTTTCTCTATCAGGAGTCTCAAAGCAGCTTTCAAACACCTTTCCTTTCCCCACAACAGACAACCTGTGAGGTAGGTGAGGCTCAGAGAGCCCTGATATTACTGCTTGGTTGGAACAGTTTTATCAGTGCTGTGGCAAGCCCAAGGTCACCCAGCTGGCTGCATGTGCATTAGGAGCGGGGAATCAAACCCGGCTCACCAGATTAGAATTTTACACTCCTAACCAATACACCAATGCAATGGTGTTACTTAGACCATTCCAGCACTGGGAACTTTGTTGCCCTGGTTCCTTTGTGGTAGCATAAATGTGGGGTGGATGAGGTGTACCAGGCCAAATATTTTCCCATATGGGAGTAGGAAGAGGCAGATAACCTGTTCTGGCTCAAACTCCAGCCTGCAGTCCAGCGCAAAGCTTCTGGTGCAGAAATGTTAGTTTTGCTCTTTGTGTGGAAAATTTGAGAGTGGACGCTCTATGGGCATTCTTTGTTCATGTAGCCATGGCTTGCTTAGCTTTCACTGCATGCTTCTTCTTCCTTTGTATAATGCTTGTTACATATTTTTAACATTGGCAGTCAACAGTTTTGTCTTGTAATGCAGACAAAGCTACAGCATTTAAAAAAAAATGCTTTATGTTCTTTCAACATGCTTGTAGATCCCTCAATATTTATAGAGGTTTGTGATGGAATACACTTTTTAAAAGCTTAGAAATACTGTATGAAAAACAAAAGACCTGTGATTAATTTTTCTTAGAAACAGAGATCCTTGAGTAATAGACTGCTCCAACAATCTGATTGTTTAGCATCAGCTGATCAGAGAGATTTTAGAGCTGAAATGCTGAGGAGGAAAATTCATTTGGAATATAGCCCTGACTGGGAGCAGCTTTAACAATGGCAGGAGGATTGGGGAAAGTTGGCAAGGATGAGTGGGTAATTAGGCAGACTCCGATTTGGGCCAAGGAAAGAGGATAGATCTAGACAGAAGAAAATCCCTTACCCTGTCAAACAGAGAGTTAGTTCTGAAAGTTGCAGAGATCCCTGGTCTGGTTTAGAAAGTATCTTTAGAGACCTTAAGAGTCAGTTTAAATAGGGTAGCTCAGTCACAAAAAGGAAAGAAAACTGAGAGAAAATCTTGTCTCTGAGGGTTGGAACTGGATGGGGGTGTCATAAGGTTATATTTAATGAGACTACAGTTTGACCTCTGAACTTCAAAATATTGAGGACACCTCTAAGTTAGCCACACATACTATATCAAGATGACAGTATTAGAGAATGAGCACCACAGGGAATTTAAAAAGAGCATACCCAGAGCTTCCTATATTATCATTAGGACTTGAGCATGCATGTACATATATGCCACCAAATTACAACCAATTGATGATAACCACAGGAAGGGCTTTCAAGACAAGTGAAAACAGAAGTGGTTTCCAGTGTCTCATTCTGCACAGTCTTTCTTGGTTGTTTCCTATCCATGTCTCGACCCTGCTTAGCTTCTGGATCTGATGAGATCAGGCTATACCATGCTGCCTTCATCTCAGCCAAGAACAGGTCCTCTAGTTTAGCGAACCCCAACCTGTGGGCTTCGGACCACATGTGGTCCATCGACTAATTGGAGGTGGGCCACAAAGGATGCCTTCTCCCCCCCCCCCGGCCCTTTACAACACACTTTGGGTGTCATTGTCTCCCATCACTCCCAGATGGGACTATCTCATTGCAGAGAAACAAGCTCAGGGTTCCCATTGATTTGTCATTGTCATGAGTTAAAATTTCCATGAAAAAAAAAAGTTCCTTATGTTCATTGTTGTGGCGTGTCTGTATCTTATTTTGAAGGGATGTTTAAACATTACCATAGCGATCAGAGAGCATTAGGGCAGTGGTTGAGAGTAGAGGAGTAAACTACCCCCCCACACACCGGGCCTCAGTAAAATTGTCAAGCGTTGAGTGTTCCCCGGTGATAAAAAGGTTGGGGACCACTGCTCTAATTGACAATGAAAATACAAGTAGGAAGGGATCCAACTGAAGAAGGCACTGTGGGGATGTCAGCAAAGAAAACCATCTTGTACCAATAGACATGAGAAGGACAGGTGATAGTCAAGCCCTGCCAAAGCATTTGGGTCAGACCTGTCCATTGCTATGAATTATAAGTTCCCTTGATCTTTCAGTCTTGTTTGTCTTGCCTTCTTTAACTGCATGGTAACTGAGCAGCTGAAAATTCTGTACTTTTATACACAGCCAGTACAAATTAAAGTTGAACATAAGTTAGTTTGTGGGGATATGTACCTTGTCCTATCATCTACTGTTGACATTAATTATGCTTATCAAAGGTACTGTGTGGACTGAAGGAATCAGAGGTGTTCAAAATATTTCTGCATTGATTCCCAGGGAAATCCAAAATAGAATAAAACATTTAGAGTTATACTCTTTTAAATCCATTGTTTAGGTCTGCACTTTTTTCCCAAACAGATGGTACATATATGCAAAATGAATGTTCACAACACAGATCAGTTTGTTGGCCTGGTAACTGATTTGTTGTTAATCTACTGAAAAGAAGGGGGAAACATATTTGTGTGGGAGAAGACACCTAATATAATACATGTGTTTGAGTTCATCCCTCACAATCGGGGGGTGGGGGTGGGGGTGGGGGGGAATGACCTTTATTTTTCATTCATTCCCTTCCACAAACAGTATGCTTTTGGTCCAAGCTAAAAATAGGATAGAGAGAGCATGCTAATATATATTCGAATTCAATAACGAAGGAAGGAAGGAAGGAAGGAAGGAAGGAAGGAAGGAAGGAAGGAAGGAAGGAAGGAAGGAAGGAAGGAAGGAAGGAAGGAAGGAAGGAAGGAAGGAAGGTGGGTCTACTTTTGCCTTTGATCTTCAGAGAGCACAAAAACATAAGAATCTACCCTTTGGCAGGGGCTGACTTCTATTGGGCACTGGTACATGGGTTCCTGCTTTTCAAATAGGTTAGAATTTAAGACCACAAAGGTGGGGGCTTGGGACTATGCTATCAGGTACAGGCATAGCAATGCAGCTTTCAGTTCTGCCAATGGTTTAGGCTTCCAGACCTCCCACAAATGAGATGGTCTTTATAGTTTAGATGAGGATTTCTCATCCAGGGTTTCATGAAAACCTGGGGTTTTGTATCAACCCCAGAAAGGTTTTGCCAATTGGGTGGCAGTTTATTGATTTTTAAATATATTTAATTTTTTTTTAATTGGATGATAGGACCATATATAGTTATGTCAACCTGCCCCCCCCTTCCCAAGTGGCCAATGATTGGCCTAGAGGAGGTGAGAAGGGAAGAGACATGGCCATACAAATACTTCCTTGCTGAATATCATTGCATATGTTAGCGAGAGGAAAGGGGCATGGACAAATGACTCAAAATGGCCACTGCAGGGGAAAAACCAAATGCACGCATTTCTTCATTGAACAGCCCTGAATTAGATTCCAACTTTAATGACATTGCTGTAACTGGGGATTCTTTAACTGCATGGTAAGTGAGAGGGTAATTCAGGCCTGCACCTGGAAGGGGGGATTTTAATGCAGAAATGGATGGAAAGGTCCGCACTTTAAAAATGCAAATCCAAGCCATATCACTACTGCAGAAACTGTCAGTGTCAGAGGCTGCCTTGCCAGAATCTGCAAGGAAAGCCTTTCCACCAGGTAGTCTCCAGGCCTCAGCTGTGCAGGACTGAAGCCCAGCTGTGCAGGACTGACGCCCAGCCCTGTACTACACCCCCCCCCCCCTACAACTCTCTTTCAGTCTATTGCTTTTGCATTTCTGTGTGGTGTTTTGAAGTTACTGAACTGTATTTATCAATATTATATTTTTCTATGAGCCACTTTCAGCCATTTTAAATAAGGATAAATAAACATAAAACCTATGAAATAAGAAGAGACTACTTCCCTCTAGTCTCTGAAATGATGCCATTCTCATTACTTATAGACTTACCATTTATGGTTGCCTAAGAGTGAAATTTTGAGTTGAAATGGAAGGTTCCTGGATAGAACATAACATCTGAAGACCACCGAAGGAAGCAAAAACTTGTGTGTTAAGCATGGGAACATCTACCTTAGATGGGAGTATATCACATATCTCTAATTATCTTTATCTTTAACCATTCCTCGTGGAGCGGAAGAAATAAAACAGTAAGGGCCCCGAGGGAGGGCCCTGTCCGGGATGAGGAAGGGTGCCGATAGGCCCCTTCCCCTGGATTGACAAGCAGAGGGCCCAATCGGGATTGGCCCGATTGGCCCCTCCGCTTGTCAGTCCAGCCCCAAACTGCCAATCAGCAGCTGCGCGTAGCACGGCTGCTGATTGGCTGCTTGGCCGGACAACAACCAATTGGGAGGCGCAAAGCGCTTCCCAACCCACCCCACCCCACCCCACCCCACCCCCCACCATAGCTTTCCTTCGCTCCACGGCGGCCATTACTCTGCTGGTCGCCGAGAGCGAAGGTAGGCTCGCTGGCCCCCGCCCCGACAACGGCTCCCCGGACCCTGGGGAGCCTGCTGGCTGGCTTGCTGAGCCACCCAGCGCTCTCCCCGGGGCATGGGGAGCATTTTTCTACATCGGGGGGGGGAAGCAAATCGTCCCCTAGGACCCGCTGTATTTTTTTACAGCGGGCTATACTGCTAGTTTAAAATACATCATTATTTGTCAAATGTTTTTATAAGGTACAGAATTCTGGAGTGAACTGTTGGGTTGTGGAAATCCATTCACTCTGAAGAACTTAATGACCCATGCTTGTAATAGTAGAAACATATCAATCAAGGAGTACCACCAACCCTCTTTTTCCTACCACCCCCCAGAACATACAAAATACAGTTTCACAAGATTATTTTTGTTCCAAAACATGTCAGTTTCACTATGGAAAACACTGGAAGTATAGAGGAGTATACTTTTTTCATATTTGTAGGGGAAAGTATTAAATTTCCTTTCAGATCTAAAATTAGAGTTGTATCTGTTTCATAAGAAGACTGTATGACGTCTTTTAAAAACCATATTTTGATTAAGAAGCTAAAGTGGCAGCCTTTTATTATTTTCTTTACTATTTGCCATCATGTCTTTGATCCTTTTGTGTTTCAATAATCCTATATCCTTAAATCCCTAAAGAATTCAACAGTGCAAAGAGAAAAATTAAACTGAACAAAAATTCTAGTATTCTTTCTCTAGGAAACTAAGCTTTCATGATTAGACAAGAAAGAAATGTGTGTATTTTTTTTAAATGGGAAAGAAGTGATTGTTATTGTAAAAGATGAGATAGTCATTCAGTGATGGAAAAGATCATGCTGTATATGTTTTGCAGTAATTCTGAGAAAGGTAATGCATCCAGCCATGTACACCTGAGCATTCTGGTCTCAAGCCTGGGAAAACAGGGAGGGGGGGGGTACGGAAAGACCTGGCAACCTACCTTGTAAAAAAAATATTCCAAGAAAATCCTATGGTACAGTTCTCGAATTGTTTCGATACGGTGCCCAGTGGTGAGCCCCTCAGGCCAGAAGGCACCTAACAAGTGACTGGGGAGGAGCAAGTAGCTCTGGATTTTATGATGTGCCTGGGGCAAATCCAACAGGAACCCCAACTACTGAAGCTGCCAGTGATGAAAGCAAGGGTCTGTGCTTTATGAAGATGCACCAGGTAGCAACTTCAAATGTTAGAGGACTGGCTCAAGGAAAATTGGAAATTATCAAAAGAGAAATGGTCATGTAGAACACTGACCTGACCTCCTTGGTCCGCTATGGTGGGTGGCCTCCCTGTACTGATATTACAGGGACCTCATGGGCCCTCTCACCCCTCTATGGGTTAAAAGAGTTCCACAGAAATATTCTGGCTTGCTGCCTTGACTTTGGTCAAGTTCATGAGGGCTGGTGGCGGCTTCTGTGGTGGAGTGATTTGCTGTGCCGGGGGGGGGGGTTGCCAAGGCAATCTTCTCATGGAGGTGGTGGTGGTAGCTCCTCATGTGGCACATTTTGGAGATCCCCATTTGCTTTAGGTCAGTTGGGGTGTCCCGGCCCTCTATGTGGGGATCTGTAGTGGGTGGGACCTCCCAAGGTGGCCAGGAGAAGTCCAGGGCATCCAGGAAGGGACCAGGAGAGTTCTCTTGACTAGGAGATTTCCTGCAAAAGACTGTCATGGATGTCAAGGAAGCAGGAAGGGGAAAGAAAAATGGCAGTCCCACCACCCCAACTTCCAATGCTAGGACAGCATATGTACTGAATTTGCTGGATCACAGCCCACAACTCATTCTTTTCATGGTATTTTTTCATTGAAGGATTTACTGTAGAAAGTGAATTAGAGAGAATTAAACAGTCCACGCAATTTGTAGAAGAACCTGATAAAACAATTTTGCATAAAATCTCTCCCGCCATCAACATCAAAAACACTGAATACTTAGGGCTGAAACAGACAGGGGGAAAGACCGTGTCTTCTCCTTTAAATGCAGATTGCACACTTGTGCAGCCTCAGGTTGCCTCTGGTCTTTGCAAAGAAGGAACAGCATGTTTAGTCTTTCAACTTGCACCCAATTTCAGTATTCAAAACCAGTCCCCTGCTCTATTAGCATTTTAAAGGAGAAAATACATGTACTTGCATCTTTTCCTTTAAAATGCTATTAGTAGAGTGAAATAAGGTAAAGGTAAAGGTATCCCCTGTGCAAACACCGAGTCATGTCTGACCCTTGGGGTGACGCCCTCCAGCGTTTTCATGGCAGACTCAATGTGGTTTCATGGCAGTGGTTTCATGGCAATGTGGTTTCATGGCAGACTCAATGTGGTTTCATGGCAGACTCAAGGTGGTTTGCCAGTGCCTTCCCTAGTCATGACCGTTTACCCCCCAGCAGCAAGCTGGGTAACTAGTTTTAAATACAAAATCCAATGGAGACTGAAGGGGTAAGCCCCTTTATACCGTTCTATATGGCTTCAAGGCAAATTGCGGCAGCACAAGCCCATCATGTGCATTTTAGGAAAGAAATACATGAATTTTGTCTCATCTATTTGAGGCTTAAGTACTTTATTTTACCTTAAAATAGGGGTCCCCAAAGTGGACAGTGAAAGGATCCAGAGGGATGGTGAGGAATTTTGGGGCAGTAGCGGGGCCGCAATCTGACGTCCTCTTGCAGCTGTGTTCTCCTAGCAAGAGATGTTCCAAGGAGGCTTGCATTGTCTGTCTCTGGGTAGTAGTGACCCTGGATTTCCTTGGTGGTGTCCCATCCCAATGTGCACCAGGGCCAACCCTGCTTAGCTTCCTGAAGGAAATGACGGCTCCAGAAGGTGGGCAGGATGGGATCCTATTCCTGCTGACCTCCTTCTGCTCCTCAGACTCTGTTCTTCCCAGGCTGCACCCTAGATCTCCAGGAATTTCTTAACCCAGGTTTGGTAACCCTTCCCCAAAAGTCTGTCTATGGGAAAAAGTCATCTCCAGCCTGCTTCTAACTGGATTTTACATTGTGTATGTCTGTCTGTACCTGGATGTATTTGTTCTCAATGACTATGGGGTGAGGGCACTAGGGATTTGGCCTAGGAGCCAAGGGGTGGCAGCTCAAAAATGTCTGGGAAGAACTGCTTTAAATTCTGACATTTTGGCATGCTTTGTATATTTAATACTGGCAAAATGTTTGCCATTATGCTAGGTGGAACATATGTGGAATGAGACCTTATATACTGTAAGGACTCTCAGGGCTTGCATTGTTACTCCAGTCTTGTACATGCAAGGATATATTGCACTCCCTCCGTGTGAGCCTCATCTGTTTCCTCACCATGAGAAAATATGACAGCACATGGAGAACCATTTTCAGTATAAGATAGGCTGCAAAGTGCTGCACATCCACTGATAATCTGACATAAATAACAGCATTCTTTCTGTGGGTTGCTTAGTGACCACTAAAAGAGTTTCGGAGATGGGTGCCATCTCGGAATGGTTTGCATTTGACACCTACCATTTTGCACTAGATGGAGCAGGGCTGAATTCTGGCCCTTTCCAGATGCTGAGGGGGGGGGGGTCAAATTGGCCATTAAAGAATTGATTATTTCATTTGCTTTTTTTTTGTCATCTTTGCAAAACAGCCCCAAAGATTTGGCTTTGCAGTAATTTGATGCACATGATAACTAGTTTGTAAAGAGCCAGAGGGATTGCCCTAAGGCTTTGGTGATAACAATTTAACAGAAGGATAGGGGTTCTTTTTTTTTAGTAAAAATGGGGGGAAATGTAGGGAAAAAATGACAGCAGAGATGTCAGCATGCAGGTGATAATTCAGTTGCTGTCTCAAACAGAAATGGGTCAGCCAAGAAGAGAGAAAAGGGGCAGCAAAGAAGCCTGATTCATATCTGGTTAAAACAAAGTATCACTTAGCACAGCTGGAAACAGACTTTGATGTGAGATTACAAAAAGTGCAAGAAGAGGTTGGCGCTTTGAAAGTTACCCTGCAGTCAGCAGTAATGGAAGGTGAAATAAGAGCTATATGCATGGCTTTCTGCCCCTTTGCATCAAAGTCACCATAATCACCTTGCTATCTCCTTAAAAAAATTGTGCCCTCTCTGGCTTGTTACAAAATTCAGGTGTTGAAGAAGGCCTAGGTTCAACAAAAGGAGGTGTTCTGCATGGATAAAAGTCCAGCTAGACAGACAGACGGACACACAATTTGCGGTAAATGTTAATGAAAATGGAGAATGGTCACAATCCAGAAGTAATATACACATAAAATATAGCAACCCTGAACTGTGCATGCAGGGTTCCACCTAAAGAACTCATTCAAACTGTGGGCAATGAGACTACCCAACTGCTCGGTGGAGGCAGGAGAACACTGATGCTTAATCTAATCCTCCCTATATCGATTAACTGATTGGCATGACTGCCAACTGTTTCACAGGGTGACATGCAAGCAATTCTTTAAGTGGCTCTTGGGAATGCAGTCTCTTCAGTGTGTTTGGGGAAGGTATGTTCCAGTGGCAGAGCATACATATTGCATGTAGGATGGCCTAGGGTATGTTCAAAAGCGTTTCATGTTAAAAGGATCTCAGGTAGGAAGTGGTTGGAAAGACCGGAGGAGGGGGGCACTGCCAATCAAGAATAGACTACACAGCTAGCTTCTGCACAAGGGCAAACTTGTGTGCTTTCCCTATTGCTGGTGTGGCTGCTCCTATAGCAGAGTGGTAAAGGGGCTTCCTCATGAGAGGTTTCCCTTACCCATTCCCCCAGCAGGGGCCATCACCCCTCCCCAGTGGGGATCCACAAGTTAAAAAATCATTATGACATCATGACCATTATGACATCACGACAATACCTCTAACAGGTTCTCTGAGTTCCCAGCTTGCTCCTCTCTCCCCTTTCCCCCTCTTTTTTAAAAGTCTGTTTCCAGCCACTTCCTTTCTAGAAACATTCCTGATCTCTGCAATGGTTAAGGTTGTCAGCTGGCCTGGAGAAACCATATACTGACTGTTTAACAGAGGCATATGGTGCGGAAACAGGCAGTTGACATTTCTCATGGTGTGAATAAATCACTTCATAAATAATTGCTCGTGGAGTCTCCATGAAAGGGACAGGAGTCCCCCCCCCCAGTATAATTAACAACCCCCAGGGTAATTAACAGCAATCGGAGGGGCTAGACTTAAAAAACAACAAAGAAAGCTGGGAATTCAGAAAACCTGTTAGTCATATTATTATACTATTATATCAGCAGAATGAAATCTAGTTGACTTTTTCTAAATGCTCCTGGTGTCTGGAGGAGTTAATGGATGCTGCAGAGTCAGGGAAAATATTTCCATGTGGATGAGAAAATATCCTAAATAATCATAATCCCAAATAATCAAAGAAATCCTTATTGTTGGATTGTTTAAACATGTGATTCTTTACATCCGTACATCATAGGAATGTTTCCTGCCCACACTTTTGACAGAAGAACAAAAATATGAATTTCCCCATGCACTTGGCAGTCATCCAGACTTTACTCCGTTCTTTCCCATAGAAAAAGAGCAGAAAAAAGCAGGGGAAACCCTGGTAGATGTACAGTAGCAGGAGAAAAAACCTAGCCTGAACTAAGAGCACAGAAATGCTCACAGAGCTAGCTGGGCCAGTGTTTTGGTATAAGGAAACTTCAGATGTTCACCATTCTTCATTGCAGCTAGGGATGCATGACAAGAAACCTCTATCTGCCGGCATGTGTCCCCTGATTGATTTGTGATGACTTTACATGAGTCTAGGTTTTGACTGCTACTTCCACAGTCATCTTGGCCTAGAATGAGAGAAGCTTTTTGGCAAGTTCAATTTCTATGATAATAAAGCCACTGGCATATATATATTCTGCTCCCCCACCCAGAATGCAATTTTCTCATCCATTGTTGATATTACTAGTAAAACATGCGTATGCACACATAAACAAGGCACCTATCTATACTCATATATTAACCATTAAATGAAAAAGAGAGAGGCCAGCCCCTCTAGCTTGCTTCAAATGAAGTATCTGGCTCCATTGACTGTGGGGTTAAAAACAGAGCAGCTAATCAGAGGAGGGCAGCAGGCTCATTTGTCCTGCTGCTCCTTCTCACCTGCAGCCTTCCCACTGCAGCTGACCTGCTGACCCACTCACACTCCCTGGGGGCAGCATAAGTTTAGCTGCTTGCGGTATAAGGATTAGGAGGACCTGGGGTGGGGGTCATGGAAACAAATGATTCTGGGACCCTCTCTTTTTCCATGCTCTGTGCTATTTTTATGGGATGGTTCTTTCCCATTAAACAGGCCTGGTTGTAATAACTGGTTATCCCACAATTAGTTGGCAGGAATTGGATGGGTTGCTTTGGATAGGTAGGGTTAATTGCCAAGCATCCTGGGTGAGATGAAATGCCATTTTTGCTATTTCAAAAGGACAGTTTTTTTCCTCTAGGCTGGGGGGAGGAGAGGGGTAGCTCAGCCCCTGTTCACCTTCCCTTTCACCTTCCATAGCCAGGAAGCAGGTACCTGGAATGTGTGTGTGGCGGGGAGGAGATTTTTCTTCTGAGAATTCCTGTGGGAGGGGACAAAAATGTATAGATGATGCTGATCCCAGGAAGAAGCATTTTTTGGGTTTTGCCTGCCAACCATCAGAGTAGGACCTTGCTTTTGAGAGAACAGGCAATCAGCCAGAACAGGTGATAAGAAAGGACGGAACTGGACCTGCAAGGCAAAAGTGGGCTGGTTCCATTACACTGAGACTCTCATACGATGGAAGGTATGACCAGAAAAGGCCATCACATACCTTGCCACTGAATGCTCTGTGAAGGAGTCCCATTGAATCTGAGTGGCATCTTTTGAATTGAAGAAGAAGAAGAGTTGGTTCTTATATGCCGCTTTTCCCTACCCGAAGGAGGCTCAAAGCGGCTTACAGTCGCCTTCCCATTCCTCTCCCCACAACAGACACCCTGTGGGGTGGGTGAGGCTGAGAGAGCGCTGATATCACTGCCTGGTCAGAACAGTTTTATCAGTGCCGTAGCGAGCCCAAGGTCACCCAGCATGTGGGGGAGCACAGAATTGAACCCGGCATGCCAGATTAGAAGTCCGCACTCCTAACCACTGTAGTATCCAATGGGTAGTAGACAATGGTCTTGCAGCACATTGAGGAGAGGAATTACACTGGGTGTCTCTCTGATAAGGATGTGCAGGAGCTGCCAAGCAAGGCCAATAGAAATAACAGTCAAGTTTGGAACCAGGATGGATATGTTCAGAAGGCAAGGCCATGTGGACATCTAGTGCAGTCCACCTCAAAAACTGTCAGCATATTGTAATGTACAATGAGGTAGATCATCCATTTCCATAAGCTGAATTCAGATAACTAGCTGAAGCCATGTTTGGTATCTTATGTCTTCATTTGACAGATGCTGAATTACATGTCAGAAATATTCTATCCAGATGTTTTGAGGTCAACCAATTGAGTGATCAGATTAGCTGAACAATTTAAAGTATTGTATATATACACTGAAGTTTTGACCTGGACTTAGGCATAGATAAGAGGAAGGCCAATTTGGATCAGAATATGAACAGTCTGTCTACATGAAATAGCATGTAAAATAAGGCCAAATCTTCTCTTGTTTCAGTTTTCAGTCTGAAAGCACTGTTTTCAGAGATGGCAAAAACTCTCCCCCCCCCCATCAAAATCTTCAATTCATGAAAACATTCACCTCTACTAACCTTACCATTTGTTTGCTCATCTACTGCCATGACACTCTCCCCACCCTTGGTTATGGATTCTTTCTACTTCCTAGCAAGAACCCAACCAGTCAGGGATGATATAGTGATACCAGATGATATTAGAAATAATAGACTATATATTATAGACTGTTAGATCTGGCTACAGGATCATGTCAGCAAGAGCAATAGTTTCCAAACAGGCAAAGCATTTCTTTCCTTTCGGCTCAGATATTCTTCCATTTGGTCAAGAGAGCAGGTGTTTATTAATACTGCCAAATGCTTCAACTCAGCCATATATGAAAAGCATTTTGAAGGTATCCTGTTAAAGACATGACTTCGTGGAAGGAATGGTGACTTTCTTCTTGGCTGTCCTTTGTGTATGATTGAGTTGATGCTGGGAATTATAGCAGATCACCAAATAAAATTAATTTTATTCTCTCAGAATACAACAACTGCTTATCGAAGACTCCAAGAAATCACTGCCTACATGTAGCAATCATACCGCAGAACCCACAAATGTCACGTTTTCAACCCACTTATCACCTTTGTTTTTCAAAAAAACAAAAGACAAACTGCAATCTGGGTAGGCTGATCCTATGGTCCCAATAGCTAAATGGACACTCTGCCAATGCCATATCTCCATGATGCAGTCACAATCCTAACCTCTTATGTAGCAAAAGAATAGCTGTAGAAACACAATCAAATGCAGCAACAATCCCACAGCATTCCTAAAAACTCTGCTGAGACTCATTGTTACGATGATAATCACCAATTATTTCCCCACATTAACTATGCATGAAATTTAAGGCGAAAACACTGTGACCTGGTGGGAAAAAAGCAACATAGGAACTGGGCAGTTGAGCTCTCAAATCAGCGGTGTAAATGTGAATGAAAAGGTTGTGGGACAAGAAATCAAGCCTAAAAACTAGGAAGCAATCTGATAACTGTATGGTGGCAGAAGCAGCATGACACAAAATGGGACTTTGTATTCTGCCACTCATGTATGGAAACCATGGCTACCACCCATAAAGATGAATACTGAAGGGTCTCTATGTGGAAGCATCACAGTGATCCTGCATAAGATATTCCAAGTTCCATTCCTGGCTATGGGTTCCCCAAGCAAAAGGACTAGGAAGTGCCAAATTTACACAATCATGGCAGTGTACTAATTTAGCTAATCATGTATTTATATTAATTCATGTACTTGATGCCTTCGATTTAGACCACACACTGTCGTTTCATATAGTTGCTACTCCCTGAAGTTTGTTTTTATTTATTTTCAGTGTCTACTGGTTATTTTATCATTGACCTGGCTAACTGCCAAAGTTCTTCCACATCTTGGGAGCGATACCGTGTAGGTCATAACACAAGTAATAACCAACAGCAGGCATTTGAGATGTTGGCACCATGAGCTCCTTGGAGGAGGAATTTTATAAACTATGCTCATGCCTTTCTTTAGTAGAAAGGTTAGCATCCTTGAGCCCTAGGTGATATGTCACCAAAGATTCAGCACCAAGGATCTAGCTGAAGGGAAAACATTAACAGATAAGGGAAAACATTAACCGATAAACCAGTATTAGTGGGGTAATCTGACAGATGTTTGATCTTTTTACCAAGTTGGGGGTTATTTGTTTTGATTCAGTGAGCCTGAAAGGCTTTAGAAGTATCTCAGGAGTCACATTCCCTTCTGCTGAACTGATAGTGACTCAATAAACAGGCTCCTGAGGGCCACGCCAACATCTATTGCCTTGATGTGCATAATTTCGCCTTATAAAACCCAGATCAGGCCCAAAACACATTGTATGCTGTTTTATGGTTCCAGGCACTGAGACACATCTGAAAGCAAAGAAGCTAGAGTCCAGAGCCAGAGGACAGGAGCTGCAGGGGCAGGGCCAATCAGGGTGCAGCCAGCTTTGCTGGCTGCACCCTGTTTGACCCTATTCCAACTTGGACAGCTGGACACATTCCACCCCCCCAGGAATGTGTAGCAAAACTATCTGGGGGAGAGTGCCAGCTATCAGCCATCTCTGTTTAATTCTCTACAAACTTCCATTCAACAACATGTTATATCCTCTTTGTCCAAGCTGCTCAAGTATTGATCATCTTGAATCATGACATCACTACACATTGCCCTCAATAACTTGTCTGGAAAGGATCTGTCCTCCTAAACTGAATATTTGGCTCCTCTGAGAAAGCATTGATTCCTTTGACAACACAACAAAAATTAGGCGCCCTCTTTTTCTCATTCTGAAAGGAATACCATCTGGTTTGGGGGGGGGGGGGTAATCCTGAAGCAGAGCTGCCTTTTAGTTGGTCAGTGTCTTCATCTTCCCTCCCCACTACTGGAAACAACCTTTCCAGTACTCAGTGGAGACAAATCCCGGAAGCCATTGTGCCATCCCACAGGTCACTTATACAGCTATTCTTCATGCCTAGGAAGCCAGTCTCAGAAGCAGCTTGGGCATACTGTGTTAAACTTGAGCTTTCCCATGCAATGGTGGGGTCAAAATTTGAGTCTACCATCCCTGGTCTACCTGAACAGAGATGGAAAGGCATTAAGAAACAGGATTTATCAAATATAAAATATGTTCATGCTAAAAGTTTATCCTGTAAAAGCAGTCTTTATTTTTAAATCCCCTTTTCTGGAAATGTAAAAGATTTGTCTCATTAGAGCCATAATATTCCCACTGGAAAACAAAATAAGGGTTTTTTCACTGAAATTAAACTGCAATTACTGGAATGCTATGAAGATAAACATTCTTCACATATTCCCACAGGGTATGCGGCAATGTGTGCAAGCTCATTCTAAATGCCAATAAGCTGTTGTACGGCAACATTCATGTTTGAAATCTTAGATAGACATTTCAGTGTGCTTACCCTATCAGGATGGGGTCCAACTGTCAGTTGCTGGGAGTGATCTCCAATGCCACCTTATCCACGGAGTCACAGGTCTCAAGAGTAGTGCAACTGTCATTTTTCCACCTATGCCGTCAAGCTAATAGCACTGTACCTGGCCCTGGAACACCTTGCCACAGTCATCCATGTGATGGTCACCTCTAGACTGGACTTCTGTAACTTGCTCTACACAGGTCTATCCTTGTTCTTGCTCCAGAAACTGCAACTGGTTCAAGGTCCTTATGGATATACCCTGGAGGGCAGACATTCGACCGTTGCCCCAACAGCTGCACTGGCTCCAAGGAGGTACATCTGGCCTCAACCAGGGCCAGGACATTTTTCATCCTGGCCCTCACCTGGTGGAACGAGCATCCAGAACATATCTGGAGCCTGCCAGAACTAGCACAATTCCAAAGGGCCTGCAAGATGGAGTTCTTCTTCCAGGTTGTTGATTGAGTCAAGTGAAGAAGTATCATCTACCAGGCTTTCCCTACCAAGAAGATGTTCCCAGACTGGCTCCTGGAGGCTAGAAGACAAATTAAGATTATTGACATTGTTGTTCTGCTTTTAACACCAGACACTGTACTAAATTTTAAATGTATCTAGTTTAGATTTTAATTTAATTAATTGTTTAATATTGGTGTTGGTAAAATGTTGTATGCTACCTTGAGTCAGCTCACTGGGTATGGTGGTATAGAATTTAAATAAATAAAATAAACATACCTTGTAAAGCTGGGTTTAAACTTTTTGATCAGTCTGGAAAGCATCTTGAAATAATTAGCTTTGAGAAAGAAGCTGGACAGTGTTCACATCTCAGCTACATTTGTAACTACCAAATATTTTTTTTAAAAGAACCCATTGGGCCATTTCAGCTCAGGAAACAATGCAAAGGGGAGGCAGAGGCCCAAATCCCCCATGCCATGTTTCTGATGCAAATCTGGCCTATGTTGGTTCAGGAAATTACCTCTCCAAAGTTTCCATCTGTCTCAAAGGGGGAAAAAGTAAAGTCAGGGAACAACACCCTAAACTTTGGGTTGCTAACTCTAGGTTGAAAAATTCCTGGAAATTTGCAGATACATCCTAGAAAAGGCAGGTTTTGTTATGGAGAGGACATAATACCTTACATTCCATCCTCCAAAGCAGCCATGACCCCCCCCCCCCCCGATTTCTGTAGTCTGGAGATCAACTGAAATTTTGGGACCACTTCAGCCCGACTCGCTGCTCATCTAGAATCAGGCTGAATTGCTCCAGATGATGTCAGCACCAGTCCTGGGCAGTCTCGGACCTGGCATTGACAGGCCCTTAGTCGGCCCATGGCAACTTTTTGTCATGGGTCTCATCAGGGCATATGTCAGGCCTGGCCATCCAGAAGAGGAAAAATCAGGCCATCCTGGCCTGGCTTGATCCCACCCCCAGCCACAACACTGTATTCTTAAAAATAAAAAGAAATGCCCCAGGTGGCACTTGTAAGGATGCAGCATTGCATTGTAAAATTTCTAACAACTCTAATAACAGTGGTTCTTCAACCCAGACCTTCAAGGCTGCTGGAGCTGAAGACTGTGGCTTAAAGTGCAAGAATTAGTTACAGCTCTATCAATCAGGCAAGAGTAAAAGGACAGTCTTAGTATTTGTACCAAGCCTAACCAAGCTGAAGATTTAATACAGCCAGTCAAAGGGGGTCATGCCTGTTCCACTGAAGAGACTTAAAACAACAGCAGTCCAATGACATTTAAAAGTTATAACTGTCATGGTTTGGAACCTGGACTAGCTTATCTATGTAGCCAAATCATAATTAGTTCCATTGGGAGTGTTGTGTCTAATTGCATTTTTCAGATGCATGGTATATCGAATGAAAAGCGGCGTCACTCTTGCTGAATCACAAGCCCAGTACTTTGAGTGCCACTGGTATTATGAACCATAGCACTGGCTCTGTCTTGACAGACAGAGACTTGATTGAGGCTGGGTGCCTGGTCAGGCAGCTGAGGTGCCTCTAGAAGCCCTCTTTGAAGTATGGGAGTAGTCCTAGGAGAGACTGGACCAGCTCTCCCAACCTCGGATACAGCCCTGCCTTCTTCCTTTGACATAGACCCTAAATATCCACTCTAGAGACCACTGGAATACCTTAAGTCTCTCCCCTACTGACCTTCAAGCTCCACAAGGCAAAGGGATTATAGTTTCTCTCCAGACTAAAGTTCTCCTTGAGAACATTGATTCTTTGGAGGGTGGATTCTACAGCATGATACCCCACTGAAGTGCCTCCCCTCCTAAGGTGCCATCCACAGATCTTTAGGACATTCCCAAACTGTTCTGGCAAGCATATCCCCTGATTGCGGCCAGGGGGCACCTGGCAACCCTATTTAAGTACTAGCTGCTGCAATGAGACATGTAGTCTGCTCCTAGAGAGGTGGGACTTGCACTTTCACCTCCTTGCAGGAGTATATGAGGACTTGGTCCACTCCCAGCCTTTGCCAGAATACTGACTAAGCCTTTGAGAAACCCCAGAAGTGGCACGATCATGCTGAATATGGTTGGGAAGCATAACTGTGTACACAAGGCACACACCCACCCTCCCGTCTCAACTCTGTGTACACACCCACCTTCCCCGTCTCAACCCTCCACTGACCATTTGGGGAGGAGACAGTTGACCTGACCCAATAAATGTTTGATATTTTAACTTAAAGTCATTCAGAAAACCCTTCAAAGGTTCCTGAAATCCTGACTGAAAAAGCCTGGGCTAAACTATTGGTTCAACCCCGGCAACTAATCATTTGCCTTGATTCCCAGACCCCAGCCTTAAGCAGTTTAGCAAAGGCCCCTGCTCTTCATTCAGTAACCATATGCTGTTTTGTCCCAGGGTCTTAGGAGTGAGTTGGCCCCAAGACAAAGATGGAAATAGACAAGATAATGTTATTTCTTTCCAGTCTAGGTCCTGGATCTTCAAGACTTTGTTTTGCACCAAAAAAGAGAGGAAAAAATGCTTTAGCAGTGCCTGGTTGTGAATAAGAAGCAAAAAGGTCCATTGTTGCTCCAGCCTAGTGTTCCTTCTCAATCTTCTGACCAACTTGTGAAGAAGGAGGAGGAGGAGAAGGAGGAGGAAGAGGAGGAAGAGTTGATTCTTATATGCTGCTTTCCTCTACCAGAAGGGATCTCAAACTGGCTTACAATTGCCTTCCCTTTCCTCTCCCCACAACAGACACCCTGTGAGGGAGGTGAGGCTGAGAGAGCCCTGATATCACTGCTTGGTCAGAACAGCTTTATCAGTAGGATTGGGCACTTTGGCCGCCAAAGCGGCCATCCGCGCCTGAAGCAACCAGCGCCACAGAGTGGGGGGGAGGGGCAGCGCAGGCACATGTGTGCCAGTTCGCACATGCATGCAGGCTGGCGCACTGGCACCCGCAACGCCCCTCCCCCTCTATGGCACTGGCTGCTTCGGGCGCGAATTGCCACTTCGTTGGCTGAAGCCCCCAACCCTATTTATCAGTGCTGTGGCGAGCCCAAGGTCACCCAGTGGACCGCATTTGGAGGAACGTGAAATCAAACCAGCTCTCCAGATTAGAAGTGGTTAGGAGAGAACCACTACACCAAACTGGTTCTGTTTACCAGATAGAGCACATGAAAAGGAAGCATGTTTCTCTTAGGTACCCATAACTGGAAATCTTAGGATCTTTGGGGGAACTGACAATAAGTATGAGCACTTTCTTGTGATAACTCTATGCAATAAATGAATAATATCTCTTATGGTAAATAAAATGATTATGAAGAACATTAACTGCAGAACAAAAACTATATTTTAGCATCTATAGAGAGGGCCTACCACATATGAGTTTTTTTTTCAGGCCACTTTGTTGAAATACAAAAATTAAGCGTGAAGGCAAGATGAAGGTATTATGTGTGTGTTTTTCTTCAAAATCTGACTATATAAATTCATACGATGCTGCAGGTTTAGAATTTTCCCAATCACCATGTCTTTCATGGAAAGAGGTTGTGTTGAAAAGAACCTTTTCATCCAAGCCCTCAAGGAAGCTTTTGATTTTTTTCAGAAATCTTTTTAGTCAATTCCTTTCATTTCTGTTTTGTTTTTAAGAAATCCTGTTTCCTTTAGCTGATATAAGAACATTTTCCTTATTCAGACATCTTCAGCTGTTTCTACTATGCTGGTTCAACTCATAATGCAAAAATAGAACGCTGATAGATTTTTTAGAAAACCTAGCAGTTAAACATAATAGAATAAATGTTTCCCCCTATCAACACTCCTTGGGAATGGCAATATTTCCTATTTCCTTTTCATTGTAGAGTTTTTGCTAAGAAATCCACATCACCACCAATGTTGCACAAGACTGGGAATTTGCCCCACTACTGGACAAGTAGTAAGGCAGAGCTAATTCCCAGTGTGGAAACAGTCTGAGTGACTGGTCCAAGATCACCCCGCAAGCTTCCATTGCAGAGTGGTGATCTGAACCTGGTTCTCTCAGATCCTAGTCTTACACTTTAACTATCACACCACACTGGCAGGGATAATTCATCAGACAATAAAGCTAGAAGACTAAAACTTGGCCACCAATGATTACAGGAATTTTAGGGCCTAAATGGAAAGACATGGGGAAATTCTAGACCAGGTGTGACAGACCACCATGCTATTTGCAGTGGAAGCTAAGGGTCTCTGTTTGTGGTGGGCATGACTCAGAAAATAATCCTACATGTTTGAAAACTGTCCACCAACCCCAGAATGATGATGGAAGTTGCAGTGCCAAAAATGAAGGGAACTGGAACATTCTGAACCAGATTATTTTCACAATAGGTAGATAACATGTAATAAGAGAGCTTTTAAGCAACCTGCCATGTGTCTCAGGTCCCCAGCCTACCATGAAATTTTGCTGAATGACACACTCTGTAAATTGATGCAGTTTTGGAGAAAGGCAATAGCTGATAACATAGCACCTTTTGCTGTGCTCAGGCCTCCCTGTGCCCCAGTGGCTGTAGCCAGAATTGCATTTTAAAAATACGTAGACATTTGACTGAATGCCACATGATGCAACTTCAAGGGCCCCGCAGCTGACTTGCCCCTTCCCATTTTGTCCTTCCAGTCCCCCTCTGTCAGCATCCATGCTTCTGAAACCCAGAAAGGTGATTTTTGTGATTGTAGAAACCAGCTGGATTGATTTCCATGGGGACTGGGGGACAGCATTAGGGTGGAGGAGGCATCATGTGACTATTCATGGGAGTCATAATCGCCATGGAACCCAAGGCCACAGAAATTTACTTTCTCAGGGTCAGAAGGGACTACTGTGGGGAAGGGAAGGCAGCAAAGACTCATATTTCCATTGGTGGTAGTTAAAATCGAGCATTTACTAATGATTCCCTAGCCAAGTGTTCATTCATTCAGCTTGAGCCTAGCTTCCCTTCATGGAATATCCATCAGATAGTCAATACCTAGTTTTTGAAACTGAAATCTGTTTTAGAATATTTCAGATAAAACAGATTTAACAAAGATGGGGAATACTGAATATTCTCTAGATGATAAATGATGGTTAATATTTTTACCTAGCAAAAGAGTCAAATATCTGTGTCTGATATTTGTGAAAGGCACATGCAGATCTCAGTGGAAGTTTTCTTTTACGAATAAATGGAAGGGCTGGAAGGGAGACAGATACTCATACAGCACTTACCTTTTTACTCTACCCAGGGTAAAAGGAAAGAAGCAGAATAGTGTAAGTCATGACACTGAGATGAACTATTCAAGGGCAACAATCTAATGTATTTACTGCAATTCCATACAAATTATTCATATTTGCACAAACCTAGTGTTCAGACATAGTATTTAAATACCTGTTTAAATTGCACTTAACCCAGATTAATGTTTCTTGTGGTCTGGAAAAAGAATTCTAAAGGGCACTATAGCCCGTATGGTAGCAGGGACTGACACTTGTCTTGACAAGAATGTAATTTCAGTGCCAGTGATGATGGATAAAATTTTTACAACAGAACCACCTATAAGAAATAGATTTACTGGATTTACTGAGACACAGATAGGTGAAACCATACTATAGGGGGTATAAATGGTGCTAAACCAGGATCTGTGATGACACTGGGTTGAATTTTTAGGATTCAGCTGTCCATTGATGAAATTTGGATTGTCCTGTGATTTATCCAACGTTAGGGTCTGGGACAATATTGCTAAAGGAACCAAGATCCAAGCTATTATAGGCTGGTTCAAACGTTCACCAATAAAGGAGTACCAAAGATGAGTGTATATGGTTGTTACAGGGAGGTGAATTGCTTTTTCTAAAATTCAGTTTTTCAAATATAACCAGCTTTTAAAATATAGCCATTGATCTCTCATATTCTATTTTTCTTGTGAGAGATGAGAAATCAATACACCATTGTGTAACTTCAGCCCTCACAGATGTTTTATACTATACTAGCAAGAAAGCCCATTGCAACCAGGAATGCAATGGGCGCTAGGACCCAGGGGACACCAGGAGGTGCTTTTTTTTTCTGCTGCGTGGAGCTGTGAAAGGCTCCTACAGGGGTTTTTTTTTCTGCTGCTTGGAGCTGGGAAAGGCTCCTGCAGGGTTTTTTTTCTGCTGCTTGGATCCGCGAAAGGCTCCTACAGGGTTTTTTTTTCTGCTGCGTGGAGCTGGGAAAGGCTCCTACAGGGTTTTTTTTTTCTGCTGCGTGGAGCAGTGAAAGGCTCCTACAGGGTTTTTTTTTCTGCTGCTTGGAGCTGGGAAAGGCTCCTACAGGGTTTTTTTTTCTGCTGCGTGGAGCTGGGAAAGGCTCCTACAGGGTTTTTTTTTTCTGCTGCGTGGAGCTGGGAAAGGCTCCTACAGGGTTTTTTTTTTCTGCTGCGTGGAGCTGGGAAAGGCTCCTACAGGGTTTTTCTTTTCTGCTGCGTGGAGCTGGGAAAGGCTCCTACAGGGTTTTTTTTTTCTGCTGCGTGGAGCTGGGAAAGGCTCCTACAGGGTTTTTTTTTTCTGCTGCCTCTCGTGGGCGTGCCGGCTTGGAGCTCCTACAGGGGTTTTTTTTTCTGCTGCTTGGATCTGCGAAAGGCTCCTACAGAGTTAATTTTTTTCTGCTGCCTCTCGTCGGCGCGCCGGCTTGGAGCTCCTACAGGGGTTTTTTTTTCTGCTGCTTGGAGCTGGGAAAGGCTCCTTCAGGGTTTTTTTTTCTGCTGCTTGGATCTGCGAAAGGCTCCTACAGGGTTTTTTTTTCTGCTGCCTCTCGTCGCGCTAGCGGCGAAAGGCTCCTCCGGGGGTGTTTCTTTTTTCTCTGCAGCTTCTCGGCGGCTGGAGTCTTGTGTTGTGTTTGCGGCGGGGGCTTCCTTGGGGCGGCAGAAGGCTTCCCTTCCCCCCCCCCACCCATCCCCCCCCCGAGGCTCTCTGGAGCCTTCTGCCGCCGGCCGCAGCGGGCTCACAGCGTCGTAGACGCTGTGAGCCCGCTGCGGCCGGCGGCAGAAGGCTTCCCTTCCCCCCCCCCACCCACCCATCCACCCCCCCCCCCGAGGCTCTCTGGAGCCTTCTCTCGGCCGGCGGAGCGGGCTCGCAGCGTCCACAACGCTGCGAGGCCGCTCCGCCGGCCGAGAGAAGGCTTCCCGGCCCACCCCCCAGCCGAGGCTCTCACCAGGCGGGCCGCCATTTTCCGAGCGAGTGAAGCAGGCAATGGGGAGCCGCGCTTTGCGCGGCTCCCCATTGTCTGCTTGGGGCGGGATTGACACTCGGAGGGGCCAATCAGGAGCCGCTTCGCGGCTCCTGATTGGCCCCCCCCGAGTTTTTATCCCGGACCGGTCCCGCCCTAACTCCTCCCCACTACCCCTTACTCCTTTATACAGTCCGTGGCGCCCGTGGCGCCACGGGCTGTTTACAGATACCACAATATGGTGCTCTTACAGGAGGGTAGGAAGGTTTAGGAAGGCATTGCAGGCCTCTGAAGTCTAGAGAGTAAAATGATGATTCCTCCCCCCCCCAGATCCTCTATTCCTGCCCCTCCTCTCTTCACATTCTCAAAAAGAAGAAAAGAAATGGATTTTTGGATTTTATATAGAAGTTGGGTAAAAACAAATTAAGATAATGTTTAATGAGTTTAGTTACAAGTGACTGAATTAGCTTGGGTGGTATGCTGGCTCAGACCTGTTGACAATGACCAGGAGATGGGCAGATGGACTTTCCGTGGCATTTTTTTGAGTTACCAAGGAAGAATTTTTCATGAGAGAGGTTGTGGGAATCTTGATTATTATATTGAAACCCTCAGTCATGGGTGTGAGGATTTTTGGGAGATCAAACAAATTAGCCGTTCATTAATATTCCACTTGAGTTTTTAAGCAGTCAAACCACTTCCTTTTGAAAGCGTTGACAGACATACATATCTTAATCAAGAGACCTTTGCTATCAAAAATTGATAGATTCATACACACTCTTTGCTTTGGAAAGCCAGAAGATCTCGGTGTGTAAAAGACATAGGTCTCAGGCCAGGGGAGCAGGGACTCTATGTAGGGCAACATTTCAACTGTTAAATTAATTCATTTTACTGCATTTGAGAATATCATTCAAAGGTAGGGAAAATATTCAGCAAAAACAGGAGACCTTGCCTGCACAACATATGCCACCATGAAAACTTTTGCATCTAGTTAAACAAGCCATGCAGAGGTGAACGTATTGACTGTATGTCAAAAATGGGGGAAATGCAATCTTTATTTTTTTTCTTTTTGAATGTCAAATGGTCTTTCATTCCTCCACCTTGAGATTCCTGTCTCTATTCTTTCTCTATATTTTATGTTGACTTGTTCTTTCAACCCCCTTGGAGAGCAGCCAGGCTCCACAGCCTACAGTATGAATATGCCTGCGATATTCTTGTTTGATCTTCTTCCCTTGATGTGTCAGTTTCTTTGTGGCCTGCCTACTTGTCAAACCATTTTTACTCTTCAAAACTTGGTATGAATTTTTAAATAAGCAGCACAGATCATGGGACATTTGATGAATTTTTCAAGAGCTAATGATGTTCCTAGTATCACAAGCACGGCTGTTTATGTGTTTAATGTACTAAGGACAAACATTTAGATACAAATTTCTGCACTTATAAACCAGGCAGCCTGCTACAAAAAGACATTCAAAATACATGGAGGTGCAGGTAAGGAGGTGACTGGATGCCTGTTTTGTATTAATGAGATTAGCCTGGGTTGGCAAGTTGCAGCAAAGAGCAATTAGTACAGTCAACAAATTCAGTCGATGGCAAGAGAACAGCAGACAACGAAACCTTTGAAATGTAAAAGTAATATTAAAAATAGAGTTCAATGCTCACTTTTTTATATAAAGAAAGGGGGTTACTTCCTTTTCAGTATGTAGTGATGAAGCAGATTAAAACTGTGAAATGGATTTCTCATTCAGCTTCCAATCAGGTTCAACCCCCCCTCCCCATTTTGGGGAGTAGAGTCTTTTGATGTTATAGCTTTTTCAAGGGGAATAAGATGAGTCTGGGATCAATGGACAAAGACAGTAGTCATCTTTCACCTGCTAAAAATAATTTGTTCCTCTTAGTAATGCAGTCATAGTGACTTTCCTTGCTTCTCAAGCATAAACTACATGTCTGGGTTTTTTAACAACTTGGATCTGGGGTTCTAGACCCAGCATTGGTTCTCTGCAGCTAGCTTTAAACAACAAAAGAGAGCCTAAATTGGGTGAGAACATTGTTGTAAGGACAGAAAGGACTCCTACCTCCCATCCAAACCATTTTCCCATTCAGAAACAGAACTGTGTGTGTGTGGGGGGGGAGTTATTTCTCTGGTTTTGCTGATCCAGACAAATCATGTTGAGGAGCAACAATAGGGAAATAAATCTCCCCATGCTTTTCCTCTGTGGGTAAATGGCTTGAGTGGGAGGTAGGAGGTATGCCCTCCCCCCAGTGTGGCTTTTTAAGACAGTATGGATTTTCCTTTATTTTAAAACAATTCCCCATAGGTCCTATAGGGCTGCAGAGAACTACATGTAGTTTGGCCCTCAGATAGCTAATATCAGTTCTCCTGTACCTATTTCTTGCCTTGTTTTGATCAATCTATGACTATCCCAGAAAGACGAAAAAACTGCAGGGGCTCTAAGAAGCCTATTTGGATGAACAAAGAAATTCAAGAACTAAGAAAGAAAAGGGAAATGTTCAGGAAATGGAGGGAAGGGCAGAGCTCTAAAGAAGAGTACCTACAGGTTACTAGGCACAGTAGATCAATCATCAGAAAGGCCAAAGCTGAGAGTGAGCTAAGATCGGCCAGGGAAGCCCATTGTAACAAGAAAAGATTTTTCAGTTATGTGAGGAGCAAACGTAAAGTAAAGGAGGCAATAAGCCCACTGTTGGGTGCAGATAGACAAACTCTAACAGATGATGCAGAGAAAGCAGAAAGGCTCAGTGCCTATTTTAAATCTGTTTTTCCCACAGGTCAAAGGGTTTAGGCACATCTAGAGATGGCAGTAGCCAAGGGATAGTGTCTGGGTGGAAGGTTGACATGGACAGAGAGGTTGTTGAGAGGCATATAGCTGCACTGGATGAGTTCAAATCCCCTGGGCCAGATGAAATGTACCCAAGAGTGCTCAAAGAACTTTCTGGAGAACTTGCAGAACCCTTGTCCATCATCTTCGGGACCTCTTTAAGAACTGGAGATGTCCCGGAGGACTGGAAGAGAGCAAACGTTATTCCAATCTTCAAAAAAGGGAGGAAGGATGACCCGGGAAACTACAGACCAGTGAGTCTGACTTCTGTTGTGGGGAAGACAATGGAGCAGATACTAAAGGGAGCAATCTGCAAATATCTGGAGGACAATTTGGTGATCCAAGGAAGTCAGCATAGATTTGTCTCCAACAGGTCCTGTCAGACCAACCTGGTTTACTTTTTTGACCAAGTAACAGGTTTGCTGGATCATGGAAATTCGGTTGATGTCATTTACTTTTAGTAAAACTTTTGATAAGGTTTCCCATGATGTTCTGATGGATAAATTGAAGGAGTGCAATCTGGATTTTCAAATAGTTATGTGGATAGGGAATTGGTTAGAGAACCGAACTCAAAGAGTTCTTGTCAATGGTGTTTCATCAAACTGGAGGGAGGTGAGTAGCGGGGTAATTCAGGGCTTGGGGCTCGGTCCGGTACTTTTTATCATATTTATTAATGATCTAGATGAGGGGGTGGAGGGACTACTCAACAAGTTTGCAGATGAGACCAAATTGGGAGGACTGGCAAATATTCCAGAAGATAGAGACAGAATTCAACGAGATCTGAACACAATGGAAAAATGGGCAAATGAGAACAAGATGCAATTTAATAAAGATAAGTGTAAAGTTCTGCATCTGGGTCAGAAAAATGAAAAGCATGTCTACTGGATGGGGGATACACTTCTAGGTAACACTGTGTGTGAACGAGACCTTGGGGTACTTGTGGATTGTAAACTAAACATGAGCAGGCAGTGTGATACAGTGGTAAAAAAGGCAAATGCCATTTTGGGCTATATCAACAGGGGCATCACATCAACATCACAAGATGTCATAGTCCCATTGTATACAGCACTGGTCAGACCACACCTGGAGTACTGTGTGCAGTTCTGGAGGCCTCACTTCAAGAAGGACATAGATAAAATTGAAAAGGTACAGAGGAGAGCAATGAGGATGATCTGGGGCCAGGGGACCAAGCCCTATGAAGATAGGTTGAGGGACTTGGGAATGTTCAGCCTGGAGAAAAGGAGATTGAGCAGGAACATGATAGCCCTCTTTAAGTATTTGAAAGGTTGTCACTTAGAGGAGGGCAGGATGCTGTTTCCATTGGCTGCAGAGGAAAGGACGCGCAGTAATGGATTTAAACTACAAGTACAACAATATAGGGTAGATATCAGGGGGAAAAATCACAGTCAGAGTAGTTCAGCAGTGGAATAGGCTGCCTAAGGAGGTGGTGAGCTCCCCCTCACTGGCAATCTTCAAGCAAAGGTTGGATGCACACTTTTCTTGGATGATTTAGAATGCTTTGGGCTGATCCTGCGTTGAGCAGGAGGTTGGACTAGATGGCCTGTATGACCCCTTCCAACTCTATGATTCTGTGATTCTGTAAAGAAAAGTTGTTCTTTAGCCAGTACTGTAAAAATATACAGCCTTCTAACCAAGCAAATTCTGGATATGATTCAAAGAAATTGCCATAAATTGTAAGTGACCTGACAGCACTAAACAAACATCCCTCTTCATTTTTGCTATTAGATTTTTTATTCCGTTCTTCCTACATCAAGGTTAGGATGAAATCCCCCTCCCTATCAATTATACTAACTACCTGGTAAATTAATTAGGCTGAGAAATAATATTTCTTCAGAAAGAGGTTAAAAGAGGAAGAAAGGGAGTTGGAAAGTTTTAAAGTAGAAAAAAGGGTATATGTGTATGTGTGAATAATTGTATTTTGGAAAAGCTACTGGATTGGCAATGCCAAATCAGACCACTGTGGGATTACTTCTTGTTTACAACCTGAGAATTTCTTTATTGGACACTCTACTACAATAAAGACAAGACAAAGAGTTGTTTACAGTAGTTCTGCTGCCATGGAAACATGCTTAGCAACAGTAGGGTAAAGACTGTGATAATGAAATGTTGAATTTTGACAAACTGTGGTTTTCTGTTTTCCTCTTTTGCTCTGGTATTGGAAGTTGGAAGTAATATCCAGATGATAATTGTGATGATTTTAAATATACCCCAGTGAAAAATCAAAAGAGTTTGATGGATCATCCTAAACTGGTCACCATTAAGTTGTTACATGAAATATTTGACCAGATGGGTAAGAACATATAACAGATGACATATTCACAAAATGTAGAATGAAATGAAAGGTCAGGAAAAAAAAGAAATTAAGAAGGAACTGAATGAAACATTTTAAATTTGTGAGCAGTAATAGAAAAATAACTGGAGAGGTTACTCAAATTAATGATGAAATACAAACACCAAAAATGAAGACTGAAGTCATAAAGATTTGGTATATTTTGGGCGAGTCTGAAAGAAGAAAATGTGGATTTTGAAACTGACCTGCTTTATAGAATAAATTCTAGATTTGCAAAAAAAGAGAAATACCCAAGGAAAGTTTTAGTACATTTTCGCAAGAAGAAAAGAGACTAAGTTTCACTTTAATAAAGTATTAGAAGTGGATAATAATATAATTGTCTTAAAAGAAACACCTGCCCAAATTACATTTTTTTCCTTAAAGGTAACCAATTTGTTCCTGCTTCAGTAAAAATTGTTAATGCTAAAATCTCATTGTAAATATATGTTATACCCATATGGATAAAAGCATTCAATAACAATATTGAAGATGTCCAAGAAAAAATTTGTCAACTCTTACGTGTCCCCAAGTGTGCGCTTTATTCTGCTATCTGTACAGAACTGGGCCAACATTTTTGGAGACTAAGGCCTGGATCTTGAATGCTATATTAAAATATACTTTAGAGCTGAGTCAGGTTGTTTAATTTTTATTTTTAAAATGCCTCTTATTGACCGTTTATATACTGAGAACTTCACTACCCCAGCTCCTGCACAGGAGCACAAATTGGGGGCAGATGAGGCACACTGGGCCAAATGCTCCCCCATGTGGGTGCAGGAAGAGATGTGGCAACCTGACATGACTAAAACTCCAGCCTGCAGCCCGGCATGAAATCTCCAGTCCGTAAACGGTCATTGTGCCTCCTGGTCTTATGCTACTGAATTAAAATCTCTCCAAAGTAGATGGCTATGGATACATTACATCAGTGGTCCCCAACCCCTGGTCCGGGGACCGGGACCGGTCCGGGGATCAGTTGGTACCGAGCCGTGGCTCCTTCTCATCTTCCTCCCCGGCTGCTGCCTCAAGGGCTGCCCTACCACTCTGCCGCCGGCTCACCTTTGGTGTTCTCCAGCGGCCGCCATGGCTGGGGTTTCCCCTTGGTGTTGCACTGCGCAGCTGCTGCTGGCAGTGCCCCCCAGTGGGCGGTGGGAAGTCAGGGGCACCAGCAAGTGGAGCAGGGGCTCAGGCAGCAGCAATGTCCGTCGGCAAAAGACTACCCCCCCCCCGAGCTTCAGTAAAATTGTCAAGCGTTGACCGGTCTCCAGTGATAAAAAGGTTGGGGACCAATGGATTAAATAATCAGAAATTATTTTTATAAACAGGACAATATGATAATAAATACTATCTTACAAACTTAGGACTGATCAGACACAAGCTAATACCAGAGAAATCTTTATTAACATCAGTAACAGGAGACATAACAAATCAGAGTACTAGAAACCAATTGTAGCTTAGATACAACTTGGAAGATCATGATACATACATTGCCTGGATGAAAAAAGAACAAGCAATTGCATATGCTGATTTACTGGAAGAAAAAAAATCAGATTAAAGTCTATATAATTTTATTTTATTTTATTTATTCATATTTATATACCGCCCTCCCCGAAGGCTCAGAGCAGTTTACATATAACTGAAATTATACATGAAACCATACATATATTAACATTCATATTATTAATTGATAAACTGGGTGACAGTATAACATAACAGTATATCATAACATAAACAGTGGTAACTCAAACAGGTCCAAGAGTCTTAGTGGGTTTCTGGGGGGGGGGGCAGGGACCCTGCAGGTGTTGGTTGGTTGGCCTGGCCTCAGCCAAATGCTTGGTGGAAGAGCTCCCTTTTGCAGGCCCTGCGGAACTGTTTTAGTCCCATCAGGGCCCTAATCTCCTCTGGGAGCTCCTTCCACCAGGTGGGGCCAGGACAGAGAATGCTCTGGCCCTGGTCGAGGCCAGGCGAACTTCTTTTGGGACAGGGACCAGTAGCCGGTTGGTGGCGGCAGAGCGTAAAGCTCTTTTGGGGGCATAGGCAGGGAGGCGGTCCCTCAGGTACACTGGGTGTATGGCCTTGAAGGTAATTACCAGAACCTTTAACCTGATCCGGAATTCAACTGGCAACGATTGCAATTGATGTAGTATGGGCCGGATGTGGGATCTCCACAGTGTCGTTGTGAGGATACTGGCCACTGCATTTTGGGCCAGCTGTAGTTTCTGGGTCAAGGCTAAGGGCAGGCCAGCATAGAGCGAGTTACAGAAATCCAGCCTGGAGGTGAATGTTGCATGGATCACTGTGGTTAGGAGTTCTGGGGCCAAGTAGGGCACTAATAGCTTGGCTTGGCAGCTGTGCTACCTTCATGATCTGGGCTTCCATTGTGAGGGAAGCATCCAGGATCACACCCAGGTTCCTGGCGGGGTGAGCCGTAGTAAGCTTTACGCAATCCAGGATGGGCAGATGCGCTTCCTCACATGGGCCCTTCTTACCCAGCCACAGGACCTCCGTCTTTGAAGGATTGAGCTTCAGGTGACTCTGCTTGAGCCATCTCGTCACTGCTTCCAGGCAGCTGGCTAATATTTCTGGGGGAGAGTCAGGGCGGCCATCCATCAGGAGGGTGTCATCTGCATACTGATGGCAGCCCAGCCCAAACTTCCGTACTAGTTGTGTGAGAGGGTGCATGAAAATGTTGAATAGAATAGGATAGAGGAGCGCTCCCTGTGGGACTCCACAAGTAAGTTGTTGGCGGTCCGATGTTCTCTCTCCTATTGCAACCCTCTGTCCACGATCCCGGAGGAAGGAGATCAGCCATTGAGGGGCTGTCCCTTGCATTCCAGCATTGATGAAACAGCGAGCTAGAAGCTCAAGATTGACTGTGTCAAACACTGCTGAGAGGTCTAGTAATATCAGCAGTGCCGGCTCGCCTCGGTGCAACTGGCGGCGGACGTCATCCGTCAGGGTGACTAGCGCTGTCTCTACCCCATGGCCAGGCCGGAAACCTGACTGGAATGGGTCTAGGACCGCAGCTTCTTCCAGGTATTCTATCAGTTGGTTTGCGACTGCCCTTTCTACCATCTTCCCCAGAAACGCTAAATGCGAAACGGGTCAGTAGTTATTAGGGCTCTTACGGATCTAGAGCTCTAATTAGGAAAAATGCTTTTGGTGAGACTCCTCAATGAATAAAAATTTCTTCACATAAAATCTCTATAGATAAGATTTATTCCAATTTAGTACAAAATTGTTATAAAAATTCAAATAACTATCAGTTGAAAAGGAATTTTAAAAAATGGGGAATCCCCTAAATGAACAGAACTGGAACATTTTGTCTAAAGGACTGAACGTTAAAGTAAGTCTTGAGTTTAAAGAAAATATATCACAAGTTATTTATATATTCACTTTGAGTGAAAAAAAATTTAAAATAAAAGAGGAAAACATCTGTACTGTACTGTAATAAAGAAAGGGCTGGTTTTTTCAATGTGTGGTGGGAATGCCCTAGAGCTTTTTCATACTGGGACAAAGTGATTTAAATGATATCTTATAGTTTGTAAATAGAAGTACTGAAGAACCCAAAAATTATTATTTTGAATTATCTATCAGGTTTGCATATGGAGCAAACATCCATAATACGCCATATGCTGACATTAGAAGAAGAGTTCGTTCTTTTACGCCTCTTTTCTCTACCCGAAGGAGGCTCAAAGCGGCTTACAGTCACCTTCCCTTTCCTCTCCCCACAACAGACACTCTGTGAGGTGGGTGAGGCTGAGAGAGCCCTGATATTACTGTTCAGTCAAAACAGCTTTATCAGTGCTGTGGCGAGCCAAAGGTCACCCACCTGGCTGCATGTGGGGGAGCGCGGAATCAAGATTGGAAGTCCACACACCTAACCACTACACCATTTTGCTAAATGTTGAAAGGGAAATAAATCTATGTTGGTTTAATAACATTAACATAACATATCTATTGAGTAAATTAATTAATCTGCAAATTGATAAGGATATGGAGAATTTAGAAGAGATGTGGTGCCAAATATCTCTAGAATGAGAAGTCTGATTGCAATGATGGATCTTGAGGAGGAGATCCATCATCCAAATTTGACTGTGGAGACTATAATGTATGGGAGGTTTTTATATATGAAGTAAGGTGAAGAGTGCCCACTATAATCTGATTTGGGTCTGTTAGATCAGTGGTCCCCAACCACTGGGCCACGAACCAGTGGTGGGCCATGAAGGCCCTGGCACCGGGCCGCGGCTCCCTCTCCCCCCCCCCCCCCCGCAGTGAGAAACTTCCCAGGCCACAAGCAAATTGGCTGCCAAAGCGACCGATTAGCTTGCGGCCCGGCAAGCTTCTTTTTGTGGGAGGGAGAGGGAAGCAGGGCCGCCGGTGCAAACGTGCATGTGTTGCAGGTCCGCGCATGTGCGTTTGCACCATGCGCTGCCACAAACGTGCATGCACTGAAGTGCCATACATGTGAGTTTGCGGCAGCACATAGCACAAACGCACATGTGTGGACCTGCCATGCATGCATGCACGCGTGAAATTGTCCCGCATGCACGTTTGTGGCCGCACATGGCACAAATGCACATCTGCAGACCTGCTGCGCATACGTGGCATGCAAGGCCATCCGATCACCCTCCCCTCACCGGTCCACTGCCTTAGAAAATTTGCGGACCACTGTGTTAGATGACGTTGTATTAGAATGTTATATTGGTATCTGATATTGAGAGTTTTTAATTTTATATCCTGTCTGGCAAGTTTGAACCTTGTTTTGCTTTTATAACAATTTATTTTTTAAAAAAAAACCTGTCCAAGTGGAGTCTTAATCGATTCTTTTCTACTTTCGAATAAACCATTCATTTTTTGTGTCATAAAACAAAGAGTATTGGACGTTGGATTCTTAAAACTCTTTCCCTCTCAACATCATATATGCTCTCCCACTAAATCTGGTATACAAATTCAGCCTGGAATGATTGCTCATTATTCCCATATTTTAGATAACCCTTTCCATCACAGAGCTCTTATGTTGGCCTGAATGAATGTTTTTTTTTCCCTTAAAGATTTAGTGAGGAGATATCAGCAGGTTCCATTTCAGGAGAGACTGTTTCTGTTCTGTAAACTCTCTGAATACAATACATCATTCTAGATTGCCAGCTTTATGGCGTTCCGTGTAAAGAACTTCTTTTCCATTTATTAAATTCTTGTAAATAAGGAAAGTGCATTCTAATGTCTATTAAATGATCATTCCCCTGAGATTACAGCCATTGTGGTTAAATTTTAGCTAAACTACTTATAGCCAGAAGTAAGTACTTTTAGTGTATTACTGTTTATCTGTTTTGCTGTTGTCTATTTATATTTTCTCTTGCCCTGATCTTCTGCCGTATATACTTTGTAATATTCTGGAATGCCAGTAAAGCTTAATGAATGAATGAAAGATCTAAGACATGATGAGAGGACTGGAGTGGGTAAGAATTTAAAAAAGAGACTTATTAAATGAGATTCTTTGTGTTAACTCTGGAGGATCCCTTTAAAGGAACTGAAATATTAATGGATAAATTGAAAGATTTTGGTAGGCTTTAGTAGGCTTTAAAATTAATAAAGAGCAAACAAATGTATTGATAAAAACATGAATCTACTAGAACAGATGGAATTAATGAATAAAATGGGCTTTAAGGTTGAAAATAAGGTTAAGCATCTGAGTACTATGTTGTCAAATATGAAAAAGCCACAAAAACAGCTGAGTCACAAAAAAGTTTAAAGGGACTGCACAAGACATCCCAAAACAGCTGATGCCAAATGGTTTGGTTTTGATGGCTATTTTTAACATATTAAAAAGGAAGAGTCAAATGTCTGGCAGATTATTTTGACCGAAACCTGTCCTCAGTCACTATCAGTTTATCCCTGATTCGGGGCACCTAAACTCAGTTTAAACCTGCAGTTGTTGCATTTAATCATTGTACTTCCTTCTCCAAAACTTGATACTTAGTAAGTAAACTTTCAATATACATATATGTCATTGAAGTGCTCATATCTATAAAAAGGGTCTGTTTATTGTCTTACCTTGCTCTTGACAGTACTTCTAGATCCATTTGCAGAAGATAGTGTGAAAAATTGCTTTATTTTTTCCAAATAGCTTCACTTTTGAATGAGATATCACTCAACATTACTCAGTGCATTTTATTCAATCTATTTTTTCCTATTTGAAACATACTCTAAAGAATGTTTTGAAGTTCTCTGTCCTGATGTCTCCATGTAAAAATCTCACTGCTTCCAACTCAGAAGAAAAGAGTTTGAGAAGGAGAGGCTATTATGCTGATACCGTGATTCAGTTTTGCTTCGGAAAAAGTTGTTTGAAGATGAATTAATTGTGTGGTCATTTGAAGCCCAATGCTTATGCGAAAAAGTCATTTCTACCCACGCAGCACAGATTGAGACATAAATATTAACTCATTCTATCATGACATTAAACATTTGAACAAGCATTAAAGAGCGGCTGTGACTTACCAGTGGCCGCTGGTTGACGATGCAGAGGGCAGGCCACAAACAAGCATGGCTGTTGTGGACCTGCTCTTTTCATGTGGCAATGCGGGTGTGCTTGCCTGAGCATCTTGTGGGTGGGGCCAGGGCACCTTTCTAAGGTGCCACATATCAGGGCCCCGCCATTCCGCCACTGCTCACCGCACGGACAGCTTCCCACCCGCCCTCCCTATTTAGTTTGGGTTTGAGAGTCGTATGTTAATTCTTTCTGCTTTATTGTTGACTTGCAGGCCGTGCATGTCCATACTCATGAATGACGCGTAGACCTGTATGGCTTAAACATTCTGGCCACAGCTTTATTGGCAAAACACAAATACCTGAGAATGTTGGCTAGGCCAAGGAGAGGACGCCCCAGTTGGTGGTCAGCCAACCACGCTCCCCCCTACCCATCGGTTCAGCCTGACTGCATTACCTCATGCAGCCCTGAGCCTGGCCGATGGGCATTTTAATTAAGGGAGATGCCCCACTCAGGGTGCCGGAGAAGGCGTAAACCTTCTTCGGCCCACCCCGAGCCATCTGGCCCCTGCGAGTCGTGACAGCATTCCCCAGCCGGGTTCAGCTTGACTCGCAGCTTTTGGCCACCTCAATGAAGGTCCCTTTTAAGCTTGCAGGTACCGTGCCCTGCTTCCTTACCTAAACTGGCTCCTCTCCTTGTGCCGCTCCGCCACCTGTGACAAACATAATTAACACAATGAACAATCCTCTTCCAACATTATGAATACGTCAACAATCATAAGAGAAAAAAGGGGGTGGGGACGGGAGGGTGGGTCACACTTGCTCAGCTGCGGGCAAAAAGGGGCGAGCCACGAGTACGAGGCCCCTTAAATAGGTCCGCGCTGGCAGCCCCGCCCCACGCAGCGCACGAGCGTGCGCACGTGCGTCCGCATGCACGCCACCAGCCGCCCGTTGCGTCCTCCCTCACTCGCCCGCCCGCCGCGTCAACTGCAGCTTGGGTAAGTACCCAGCCGCTTTTTGACTTGCAGGCCGTGCATGTCCATACTCATGAATGACACGTAGACCTGTATGGCTTAAACATTCTGGCCACAGCTTTATTGGCAAAACACAAATACCTGAGAATGTTGGCTAGGCCAAGGAGAGGACGCCCCAGTTGGTGGTCAGCCAACCACGCTCCCTCCTACCCATCGGTTCAGCCTGACTGCATTACCTCATGCAGCCCTGAGCCTGGCCGATGGGCATTTTAATTAAGGGAGATGCCCCACTCAGGGTGCCGGAGAAGGCGTAAACCTTCTTCGGCCCACCCCGAGCCATCTGGCCCCTGCGAGTCGTGACAGCATTCCCCAGCCGGGTTCAAGTGAACGTCATCTGGCCTGTAATCCTCCTTCCGTATCCTCCTTCCGTATCCCGAAGTGGTGCACTACCCCCACCCCGGAAGATGATGCCCACTTCCCAAGCGCCCCGTTAAGTTGGTGGTCAGCCAACCATGCTCCCCCCTACCCATCGGTTCAGCCTGACTGCATTACCTCATGCAGCCCTGAGCCTGGCCGATGGGCATTTTAATTAAGGGAGATGCCCCACTCAGGGTGCCGGAGAAGGCATAAACCTTCTTCGGCCCACCCCGAGCCATCTGGCCCCTGCAAGTCGTGACAGCATTCCCCAGCCGGGTTCAGCTTGACTCGCAGCTTTTGGCCACCTCAATGAAGGTCCCTTTTAAGCTTGCAGGTACCGTGCCCTGCTTCCTTACCTCTCCTTGTGCCGCTCCGCTACCAGAACAGGGCCAGCCGGCCCTGTTCCCGCCAACATCCTCCAACCAT
The DNA here is from genome assembly GCF_049243985.1 of Paroedura picta. NCBI lineage: Eukaryota > Metazoa > Chordata > Lepidosauria > Squamata > Gekkonidae > Paroedura > Paroedura picta. Next base: position 52,167,405 of record NC_135372.1, on the reverse strand, counting down.
TTTGCCAGTGCGGCCCTTACATCCTGCAGCCATACCTCCAACCCCCAATCCGACAAGTGAATGCCATCCGGCCTGTAATGCGTCTCATCCTCCTTCCGTATCCCGAAGTGGTGCACTACCCCCACCCCGGAAGATGATGCCCACTTCCCAAGCGCCCCGTTAAGTTTTCGAACTGACCGGTTTATCTTCCCAGGTGAACTGGCCCCACGCCAGACCCGTCTCTCGACAATGTCCGACCAAAATAGAGCAGTGTCCGGCAGCAACCGTTGTAACGCCGCCAAGTCTGATTTAATAAGCAATTTCAAGTCCACTCGCTTCATTCTGGTCAAATCGTTGCCTCCAACGTGAATGACTACAGCTGCAGGAGGACCAGTCAGGAAGAGCCTCCGGCGGACCGTCTCTAGAAGTGCCATCCACAACATGTCGCGGCGCCCAATCCATTCAAGATGCGCTCCATCACCCAGTCCCAGATGCAGCCCCCAACCGGTGCGGCCAGCATACCGACCAGCCCAATGCACAAAACTGTGTCCCACCATCCAGATAGGCACCGCATCAGCAGGACCTGCAAAAATTAAAAGTCAGAGAGCGCACATAAGACTTGTAAGCTGTGGATCGCCAACGACCCAACTCCATGATCTGCTGGGAAGATGCCCCCTGCATGTGAGCCTGAGTGGCCGCCCCGATCCTGAATGAGTGTACCCCATACCACTCCGCAGGGGCCCCTGTCCGGCGTAAGCACCTAGGTAGCACAGCCAAGAACTGAAATCGAGCTAGGCAGGTACCATCCGCATGTATAAGCAGATGCCCTGCCACCCTTGGTCGAACTGCCAGATAAGCCCTCAGGCTGGCTACGGGGCAGGGGCAACCCGTTTGGGCAACAAGATGCAACCAAGCTCCCTTCCCCCTCTGATCCGTCTTGGACCTCTTCAGCGTGACCACGTAGCGGCCGCCCATCCACACCACATCCTGTCTGTCAAGAGGCCCCTGTCTGCCTGGCGACCTGGATGGAGCAAGAAACTCGCTGCTGCTCAAGGCCCCAAAAAATGCCAAAGTAAAGGTGGCCGAAAACAGGCAAGCTTCATAAGGGCTGGTACAAACCTCCAGGACCTGAGCCATTAATTCCCCCAGAAGGGCAACTGTGATAGGACGGCGTGTATCCTGCCTGACAGGCTCTGCCCTTTTCCACCCCTCCACGGCCCTGCGCGCCAAGAAAGACGTGCTGGGATCCCATGACCCAAAAACCTTGCTGAAAAATGTCAATCCTGCTACATGAACCCGCATTGTCCCAGGGGCGATGCCCCTCCTCCTCAGGCAAGCCAAATAATGCAGCAAAACATGCTCGCGCATAGGCCAGACGGACTGGAGTCCTTCTCCTTCAGCGAAGGCCAGAACCCCCCTGGCTGCTCCTTCATAGGCCCAACAGGTGGCTGGCGCCAGGGACCCCATAATCCCTCTCAGGATCACTCCTCTCCAATTGTCCAAAGCTCCTCTGGGAAGTCTTCCGGATCCTGAGCGGCTCCTGGGGCGAGATGGGAAGTACCACCCACTGTGTCTAACTCCACACCCAAAAAGGTGAGCTGGGTTGCCGGGCCCTCTGTCTTCTCATGCGCTAACGGCACCCCCAGGCCCTCGGCCAATTTCTGGAATGTACGCAAGCGGGAAGCACAGATCCCCAACCCCGCGGGCCCCGCCAGCAAAAAATCATCCAAGAAATGGACGGACTCCCGAAATCGCCCCAGGACCCGCACCGCCCATTCCAGGAAAGTACTAAATTTTTCAAAGGCAGTGCATGCCACGGAGCAACCCATGGGCATAGCTTTATCGACATACCACTGCCCTGCAAATTTAAAGCCCAAAAGGCAATAATCCTCGGGATGTACCGGCAATAGGCGAAATGCCGACTGAATGTCGCATTTTGCCATCAAAGCCCGTTTCCCACAGGTCCTGACCATGGCCACCGCCTGGTCAAACGACACATACCGGACCGTACAAAGCTCCGCCGGTATGCAGTTGTCCACAGACGATCCCGCCGGGTAAGACAGATGATGGATCAGCCTATATTGCCCAGGAGTCTTCTTAGGAACCACCCCCAGCGGTGAGACCCGCAAATTACTAATCGGAGGGTGGTGGAAGGGGCCCGCAACCCTGCCAGCGTGGCACTCCTTTTCAATCTTAGCAGCCACAATGTGTGGGAGATCCCTGGCAGAACGCAGGTTCCCACTGTCAGTGGCCACCCGCTCCCCCTCGAAGGGAATGCGAAAACCTTTTTCAAAACCATCCCTTAGGTAGGCAGCCGCCTCCCTGTCCGGATACCTATCCAACCAGGGGCGTAGGGCACTCATCTGTACTGGGGTCGGGGCTAGGCCCCCGATGCCACTGGTTGGGCTCACTGGCAAGTTAGGCTGTGGCAGAAGCTCCTCCCGTACCGGGCCCCTCGAAAGGGCTGCTGGCTCCCGGTAGGTTTTGTACAAGCTTGGCCAGCATGGCCTCCCCCGCATATTTTGCACACATGGCTATACCGGCACTGAGGCCTTTTATAGGTTTTCCGGTTATAATCCCAGCACGGGAGGCCAGACCCTTTTCTGAAAGCTGGGAATCTACGCTCTCGATCCCTGGTTGAGCGTACATTAGGGCCCACCTTCACCAACCAGGCGTTGCTATTCCGCAAGTCCCACCTCGCAAGGGCGTTGTAGGAAGCTCGCTCCCTGAAAACCTGGTCGTACTCTAATGAGGCCTCCTCGCCCGCTACCTCCTTTGCCTCCAGCACATGGGACAAATGTTTGGCTAAATGCCATCCTCTCTCGGGTAAGCCGCGGAGATGAGGGCAAGATATTCAACATAACCCCGGAGCCAATTGGCAAAATTGCGCTCACACCGGGGCAGGTCCTTATTGTGTTTGTCCCTGGACTTACCTGTATCCCCGCCTTTGTGCCCGACTCGCACAAAGGCATACAGATCCATGAAGTACCCATCCAGGGCCCTTTCGCACAGTTTGCGGGACAAGTGGATCCCTGGAGGAGCCTCCGTATCCCTATACTTGCCAGGGGGCTCAGTGGGCAACCCCTCAGCCCCTGCCCTCTCCAGTCGGCGCCGGGCCTCGGCCCTACGCCTGTGAAGCCAATCAGGCAGGCCTGGCACAAAAGCGCCATCCAGCCAGTACCTGCCCTCCCTATGGGCACCGTCACCCTCCGCACTGGAGGTTGACTCACCGGAAGAAAAAGAGCAGCGTGCCCTGCAACGCTTCTTATGGCCCGACTTCCTCTTCCTCTTCCGTCTTGGAGGGCCCCACGACCTCTCCGTGTCCAAGGTGGTGGAGCTCTCACCCCAGGAACTATCATCCACAGTGCTGGTAACACTGTCCTCTCCCAAAGGAGCATGCGAGCCCGAGAACTGAGCTACCGCCCGGGCATATCCCTTCCAATAAGCCGATGTGCTGCTATCAGGTGTGCTTAGCCCCTCACCTGGACTGCCAGCCCTGGAGCTAGGCTGGGAATGTGAGGCCCTGCGGCCACCAGAAGAGGGGCCTGGGCTGGAGTGCCTGCCTCCCAGAGGCCCGTGTTCCCGCACTCCCACGCCCCACCATCCCCGCATAGGGGTCAGGGCCTCATGGCGTGGGTCCGCGCAGGCCGCCGCCCGGGTCCGGGGCCTGCCCCTGCAGGCCACCGACGGACTCCTCCGTGACCTCCCTCCCCCGCCCCGGGCGCTACTGCCCGATTGGGCTCTGTTCTGGCCCCATCTGAGGCTACCTGGCTGCTCCCTGAGCCCACCCATCGGCACTGGGGCCGCTTGCTCCGAAGCCCCAAGGGCATCCGCCCGTTGGAGCGGGCCACGTGGCTCACATGCCCGGCCCGACGTGGCCCGAGTCGCTGCGGGCAATGCCGACGCCCAAGCGGCCCTTGCCCTTGCCGCGCTGGCCCGCCCGCTGCCCTGCCGAAGGGCCGGCTCCCTCCCCCTCGGGGGATCCCCCTCCCGGTTTCCCTCCCGCCCGGGGGTGGGAACCCCGCCCTGCCACCGCGGGCCTGAAGCCCGTCTGCTGCCCTGCCTTCGCGGCATCTCTCTTGCCGCAAAATACTTTTGAGGTGGGCCGAAGCTCCTAGGCCCAATGTAGCGTGGCGAGCAGCACAGCCGATTCGCGCTTGCTTGGCTGCGGGCAAAAAGGGGCGAGCCACGAGCACGAGGCCCCTTAAATAGGCCCGCGCTGGCAGCCCCGCCCCACGCAGTGCACGAGCGTGCGCACGTGCATCCGCACGCATGCCGCCCGCCACCCATTGCGTCCTCCCTCGCTCGCCCGCCCGCCGCGTCAACTGCGCCTTGGGTAAGTACCCAGCTGCTTTTTATCACAGCTGTGGGAAAAGGCACGAAGAAGACCCTTGGGTCAGGGCCCAAGTCTGCACCCTGCGACCCTGAGGCTGGGGAGGGTCTCAGTAAGGGACCAGCTTGCAAACAGGCACAGCCAATCCGGCTGGGTAGAGCAGGGACCTGGAGCCAGGCTGACAGGTTGGATGAATGAGATGGGCATCCATTGTCATCCATGCCTGCCTCTCCACAAGGTCTCTGGGGGCAAGGGATCTGCCCTCCCGGCTGGGAGGTGACAGATTCCAGGGCACGCCAAGAGCCAAACATTGAGCAGCTGGATGGTTGTGGAGGGGTGGGTCTTTCTTTGTGCCAGCCGTCCAGCTGGAAGGTGCATTTGAGTACCAATAAAAGCTGTGCCCTTGTTAATACTAATCTGAAGTCGAGTCTTGTGTAGCCCACATGCCCTCCTGCCAGTCAAAAATATCTCTGATATTAAGTTTGCCAAGGTTTTCCAGCTAATTAATTAGCTGCACTTTACTCTGCTCTGGTTTGGCATCACTTGGAGTACTGTGTTCAGTTTTGGGCACCACAGTTGAAGAGGGATGTTGACAAACTGGAATGTGTCCAGAGGAGGGCAACAAAGATGGTGAAGGGTTTGGAGTCCAAGACATATGAAGAATGGTTGGGGGAGCTTGGTCTGTTTAGCCTGGAGAGGAGGCGATTGAGAGGGGATCTGATAGCTATCTGATAGTATATAAAAGGGTGCCATATGGAGGATGGAGCAGAATTGTTCTCTCTTGCCCCAGAGGGACAGACCAGAATGAATAGGATGAAATTAATACAAAAGAAATTCCATCTAAACATCCGGAAGAAGTTCCTGACTGTCAGAGCGGTTTCTCAGTGGAGCAGGCTTCCTCGGGAGGTGGTGGGCTCTCCATCTTTGGAAATCTTTAAACAGAGGCTAGATAGCCATTTGACAGAGTGGCTAATTCTGTGAAGCCAAAGGGGCGGCAGGATACAGTAGATGAGTGTTTGGGATGTGAGTGTCCTGCATAGTGCAGTGGGTTGGACTAGATGACCGATGAGGTCCCTTCCAACTCTATGATTCTATGATTCTATAATATATTAATAACAGATTAAATTGAAACAATTTTGCATATTGTTGTAGCCACGATATAATATGTAACATGGGTTTTTTCCTGGTATCTAGTAGAAATATGGTTCTGACCTGGATTACTTAGAAGCTAAGTTGGATTGGCCCAGTTTAGTACTTCGAAGGGACACCACCTAGAAAGTCCAGGGTTACTATGCAGGGGCAGGCAATGGCAAACCACCTCTGTTCTTTTCATGCCTTATAAACCTTTTGGGGTCACATAAGTTGGCTGCAATTTGATGGCACTTTCAACCACAGGAGAAATATGAGATTACTTGCTATTTAATAAGTAAAGGGGGGTTGATGAAAAGACTATATTACCCTGACATACTCCAACCAAAGAAAAGGTTCATTAATTTAAAATGTTCTCTTAATTCACATTGCCTCTAATTAAGAGCAAGCACAACCTGGCTTCTGCTAAACATTTAGCTGATTGATCTGCTGATTTAGATGACAAAATTGGATCAAAGTTAAGCACTTGTAAGTTGCCTTTATAGCAGTAGTGATGTGACTGTAGTGGATGTAGAACAGAATATGTTCCAGGCAGACAAGGCAGTACAAACAAGGTCAAATTTGATTTGGGCACATCTTTTTCTCTTGAGCTTCATTCCTTATCAACAAAACGGACTTAATAAACTATTGCGATCTCCACATTATTGTTTGTGAATGAAACCAATACTATAAATCACTTTGCATACAACTTGAATTTAAAAAAATAATATTTGTATGACATGAAATTCCCTATCCACAATCTGATTTCTTGAGCAACCAAAGTCCAGGGCCATTCCGCACAAGGACCAATGTTGCCAATTGCTTTCACAAAGTGGAAACCCTAGTGGAATCTTGGCGTTCCGCATACCTTCATTTGTAGTGGAATCCAGTAACATTTCATTCGTTCCCCACAGGTTTCTGGTCTCGCAGGAATCGCTAGAAAGGAAGCAATTTTTTCTGTGCTTGTTCCCACCCCTGGCCGTCAATCAAATGGAACAGCCAATGGGTGCTTGTTATCATGCTCCTGAAAAGCCCCTTTCCCTTTAAGCACAGTTTTAAAAAAAAACATGTTTCAATGAATATGCCTTGATTTTTCGCAACGTAGAGACCCATCTAGCTGGCGTGTAAGCTGGCGATTCATCGTTACCACACTCCCCCGAATGGAAAAAAAATCCCCCGCCCGCACGGGCACAATGTTTGGCCGAAATTAAAGGGAACTGGCGAACAGGTAGCTATGTTGTGCTTGGGGACTTAGGGGAGCTTTAAAGCACTTCTGTGGAGGGACTGTAGCTGGAGAAGCCTCACTGGGTGAATGAAGCCTCGCTGATTTGTTGCTTCCCCCGCTCTGAGGAAAAAAATGGTGATCGCTTCGCCGGAAGTTCGGAGGAGAGAACCAGGGGGAGGGACTTTGTTGCAACTGCTACATTGAGAATACACGTGTCTTTTTCGCAAGTGTTGCAGGTTGTTGGCAAGAGTGTAGCGATTTTCTGAGGGTGAATCCACTTTTCCTGATTCCCCAGAAATCGCTACAACGAAGCGATATTGGTGCTAGTGTTGCAGGAGTGTTGCAGATTGCTCACAACGGCATGCGGAACGTAGTTTTAGTGGCGAAAACAAAATGTAAGACTAGTGCTATATTAAAGTTGTGCGGAATGGCCCCAGTTGTTACCCATATACTTTGGCTAGGAGAAGATGTTTCAGGATTCATTAGCCCCAGTGAATGTGTTGGCTATAATCTCAGTCTAATCAGAGAACTCATAACATAAGGCATGGATTTCATGCTCATAAAACAAAACAGAAATAAACAATGCAGAAGTCCATATTTAGAAGTGCTAAGCAGATCTTATCAGAATCCTGCTCCCCTCTTTTTAATAGTGCTTATTCCAAAGGAAGCATACTTAGGGTTACAGTAAGTGAATTTTGTGTCCATTGTTCCAGAATTTTGACCTCTTAGTTTCCCACTAGTACCCTTGGTATTAAGAAGAGGGAACACAGGTGAGATGGCCATTTTGTACTGATGTTTTTCTGTCCTTTTGTAGTGCACATCAGTGGGTTTCTTTCCCGTTCTACATTTCCCCTCGCTTTCACCCTGTAGTTTCACCCTGTACTTCCATCAGGTTTTCTTTGTCATACTGCATGGCTTTTCCTCCTTTCAGCATTCAGTTCACTTTCTAGCCACTGTTTCTTTGGGATTTCTGAGAGAGTGATTCTGCAATTATGATTTGCCAGCACGCTCTCACCACATCAGAAATAGACTCTTAATTTGCAACTAGCGTTATGCATTTATGCTTTTCTCCTGTCATTGGTCAGAACTATTTTTTACATTTTCTGGGGAGAGTGGGTGGTCCCACCTCCCATCATGCCTCCCCCATTTTATTTTATTTTTGTCTGAGCATATGCAATAACATACGCATGTCATAACACCATAAAAACTAAAAAAAAAAAATGTAACCCCCATCCCTCAATTCCCATGGCATTCAAATCACCCAAGCAAGGGGGGAGGATTCTTGTCACCATGCATGCATAAAAAACAAATACATCAGCTGCCATTACACAACCATTTTTCTGCATGAAACTTATAAAATATATGGAGTGGAGGGATGCACAAGAAGAGGCAGATTATTAGTTGAAGTTGATATGTCATCACTTGAGGCAGGAAGGGAGGAGGAAGCAGACTCAAATCCTGAGCTTCCTCAATGGATAACCACTAATTCCCTCCCAGCTCCCATGCACTCACTGCTCAAGCCAGCACCTGCTTTCTGGGGATGCTCCAGAAAGTTAAAAGACAGAAACTAAGTCTCTGCATCCTCCTCATCTCTCCTGTCTCCCCTTCCAACATCTAGATGCAATTTATTATTGCACTGGCATTTTCCCTTCCAGCATCCTGGTGGTGATTACAGGAAATAAATACATGTAGGGGGAAGAATCAGTTGAGGAGAGACCTTTGTGTGCACCTACGGACCTGCCGTGGGTTCTGAATTCCAAAGGTTCTGGATTCTGAGCTGCTTTGGGGGTAACTCTGCATCGAATGAGGTAACTCTGCATCGAATCATACAGAAAGTAGCATCAGCACTTAATTTGAATGTTAGCCCAGGGATTCTCATCATGTGCCATGGCACATGCTTCCACCTTTCCTAGGGCCTGCAAGTATTTTTAGAAAGTGGGTGGGACCAGGTGGGGCTTTTGCCCATCAAGGCTTCTGACTGGCCACTGGTGATTGGTCTGGCTGTGCAAATTTTAGAAAAAATATTGCAAGTTTGCTACTGCCACTTCAGCCAAAGGAGTTTCATTACATTATTAAAGGTAAGCAATGATAACCATTTTGTGGCTAGCTCTGTGTCTCAAGGGAACCATTTTGTGGTTGAACCCACCATGCTGTTTAAGAATTCCAAAGGTGCCCACAGGCTTTTAAAGTTGGGGACCCCTGAGATAGGTGATACAGTTCCGATGTTATCAGTTTCCCATGCAGTCTTATTTATGGTTGATATAGAGTCAGTTAACACATCAGCGGTCTCCATTACCATGACAATGCATGCTTTCAGGTAAAATATATATAGTGAGGCACTGAGTTGAATGTGAAGACTTCTTTGCTCATAGAATGTCAGAGAGATTTCACAAAAAAACAAAGTGTTTTCATGAAGGGAGCTCACCCCACATCTAGTATATAAATTCAATGTATTCTACTTTACTAGATTTAACAGAATCTGCAAGATGATGTCAACTTCTGTACTGTTTAGCAATTCACTTCCCCCCTCCTAATTATACATACTGGTTTATGAAATACCTCTGCCTACAAAAAGAAAGGTATTGAGGGCATTCTGTTACTAGCTAAACATGAATCAATAGTATTTTTGTGCTCCTATGTTTGACTTTGTCTGAAATTTGACAAATTTTCCCATGGCAGGTAAAACTAAGGAACTAGACCACATTTATTACTTTTAAGTTCAAGCACAGAATAATTGTGCCTTATAATGGCCCAAAGGTGTAGCATTCTATGACTAATCTCCAAAGCTGCAGGCAAAACACATCTAATATGCTTGCTCTGTGATCTCATAATAGAGAAAAATTAAACACAGAGGCTCTCAGGAAAGAAATTACAATTCTAGGCCTCAAAGAACTCACATTCTGAAATTGGGTTGCAGAAAAAGGGCAAAATCTACTAGAATACACATGAACAGATGTAGCTGCCTTCTACTGCATCAGATTGCTTGTCTGTCAAGTCCAGTACTGTCTAATAAGACTGGAAGTGGTTCTCCAGGATATCATCTACTACCCAATCATTTTACAGGAGATGCTGAGTCCTTCTTATTGGGACTTTTGGATGTGGCTTGGTCCTGAATCCAGAGAAATAGAGCTGCAGAGTAACAGAGCATTGTGAAAGTATGCAGTTATTAGTTACACAGATCCAGACTCACAGTGCTTTGAGATTTGAAAGAGAGCAATCTTTACAAGGAAAGATTATACATGAAAATATATTCAACTGTTTCAGCCTTCTTACTGAAGCAGAGTACAAAAGCTTAAAGAAAACACATTGCATGCCCCCTATGGCTTTCTCAAGCAGACTACATGCCTACACATCAGCAAATGAAGAGAGCAGAGACCCTAATGGAGCTTCAGAGCACATAGTGCTGCTCTTTTTGAAGCAGGAAGTGGGTGAGAGGGAGACCACCCATAACAAATGTATCCCCAGAGCACATGGCTCAGAATTCCCTGCAACCCTTGATGCCACTAGAGAGCACACAGGTACACCTCAACTGCTTAAACAGATTAACATCAGCCCTTCAAGGCTAACTTTATCAAATTACTTGCTCATTGCAATTCCAACACTTCTGCATGTCAAACAGATGACTGAGGCAATACAAGCGCTTTATGCTACAGCCTCGTGGAGCTAGCCCCAAATAACCAGTCTTACCTGGGAACTAGTGGCCCAGAAGACACCAGAGATGCTAGAAAGAGCCTTCAGCCACCACCCAGCCTGGAAATCTGCTGGTCAATGGTGTGACTGAAAGGCAGCTGTCTTCAGTGGCATAAGGAGACATCCTGCCCTTCAAACATGCTACCCACAATTACGGAGCTGAGGGGGGATGGCCAGGAAAAATGGAGGAGGGTTGTTAATGTCATACTGACACCATTATGTCACCTCTAGCACACAACCCAGAACTGACTCCATGGCATCACGTCAATGCTCTAGCATTCAACTCAACACTATATTTTTGGATAAATGCTAGAGGATTTCCCAAAATGCCATGACATCACTTCCAGGTTATACCAGAAGTGATGTCATGTTATCAACTTGTGTGAGAGAAAGGGGGGTACCAAACTTGCAGGATAATGGGGTTAGATTGGGATTCAGTCCATTGTTGTTAGGTGCAAAATCGTGTCCGACCCATCGCGACCCCATGGACAATGATCCTCCAGGCCCTCCTGTCCTCCACAATTTCCCGGAGTCCATTTAAGTCTGCACGTACTGCTTCAGTGACTCCATCCAGCCACCTCATTCTCTGTCGTCCCCTTCTTCTTTTGCCCTCGATTGCTCCCAGCATTAGGCTCTTCTCCAGGGAGTCCTTCCTTCTCATGAGGTGGCCAAAGTATTTGAGTTTCATCTTCAGGATCTGGCCTTTTAAAGAGCAGTCAGGGTTGATCTCCTCTAGGACTGACCGGTTTGTTCGCCTTGCAATCCAAGGGACTCGCAAGAGTCTTCTCCAGCACCAGAGTTCAAAACCCTCAATTCTTTGACGCTCGGCCTTCCTTATGGTCCAACTTTCGCAGCCATACATTGCAACTGGGAAGACCATAGCCTTGACTAAACGCACTTTTGTTGGCAGGGTGATGTCTCTGCTTTTTAGGATGCTGTCTAGATTTGCCATAGCTTTCCTCCCCAGGAGCAAGCGTCTTTTAATTTCTTTGCTGCAGTCCCCATCTGCAGTGATCTTGGAACCCAGGAAAATAAAATCTGTCACTATCTCCATTTCTTCCCCATCTATTTGCCAGGAATTGAGAGGGCCAGATGCCATGATCTTTGTTTTCTTGATGTTGAGTTTCAAGCCAACCTTTGCACTCTCCTCCTTCACCCGCATCAACAGGCTCTTTAGTTCCTCTTTACTTTCTGCCATTAGAGTGGTATCATCTGCCTATCTGAGGTTGGATTCAGTCCATGGGCCACCCCAAATCCTGGACTGCCTTTTTAGGTTTGTGTTCATCCCTATCCCTACTCTATATATTTTGTATGACATACACACATATAAATCAAATATTACCCAGTATTTAAATGATTCTCCAGAGAGAATTCTAAGTACTTCTGGCTTTTGTCATAGGCAGTAGGAGTTAAGAGAGCACCACACAGCAGGAAACCTCAACATTGTTTTTTCTATGAAACTTGCCTTTGGGATCCTGCTTGTAGAAGAAATGCAGTAATTGAACAAGACTTGGAGAAAGGTCATGTTCCATCTAGATTTCAGATCTGCATAATGCTTCTCAGCAATCACCTGGTCGAACTCAGGTTAAGGTCCAGTATTTCTTACGTATCTTTTCCATTATTTCTTGTTTAAATGTGACAAAGACCAATCAGACTTCTCCTGTTAGCTAGTACAAAGAAGCAGAAACCACTTACCTGACCAGTCTGGCAACCTGGGAGAGGTCTTCTTAGCAACACCACTAAACTCAGGAACTCTCTCCCTCGTGAGATTCACCCATCCCCTTCTGTTGCCATTTCCCGCCAGCATTTGAAGCGCTTTTCTCTTTGCGTTCCACCAGTGATCCCTCCTTCCTCCCCAGGGTTTTAATTAGTTTTTAAAAAAATCTTTTGTACTTATTTTAGCTCTAGTTTTAATTTGTTTCAATGATGTATTGGTTTTAATGGCTTTTCAAATGAGATTTTAATCTGTATGTTTTGCCAGCTACCTTGGTGGCCCTGTAAAGGTAGTCTTGAGTTTTCTAATACATGGAAGCAAATGGTTGAAATAAATTTCAAATGGTCCTGTTATTACTTGATCACAAGTTCCTGGATCTGAAAGATTAAGTCTTAAAATGTGGAGTCTGTTTTTGCAAATGAAAGACTCCAGGTTCACTCTCTGGTATCTCCAGGTCAAAGGCTGGATCAGTTATCAGGAAATATGTCCCTGTTTTTGTTGTTGTTGTTGTTGCTGCTGCTGCTGCTGTTGTTCTAGAGAAACAGAATGAATTGGGGACCTTGGAATCCAAACCACACATGCCATTGAATTCAGCATGGCTTGCTTCTGAATTAACATGCTTGGGATCATGTAAAAGAATATATGTAAGGATACCTTAAATGAAGAATATGCCAGAGGTTACAATCCCAGTGATATATTACTTCTCTGAGAGGGTTCCCATGTGGCTGAAAGGCAGCACATGCCACTTGGTATGCAAATAGACCAGATATTTCTTGGCTGCAACTGTTGAGCCCACCCCCTGCTGATATGAGCGGTGATACTATCACTGATACAAATGGGAGCTCATCAGTGCAAATTAAAGAACAAGCAAATATTTTCTATGATTTCCCTCTGTCAAAATGAATATTTACGCACTGATTATAATTACATTTCATACTCTCCCACTCAGTCTCTCTCCAATCACACAGACTTAAGGCAGTTTATGAAAATCCTGTTAATTGGCATCCCATAAAATTACATGGCTTGTTTCCCTTTTTGGGATACTTGTACTTGTACACCCCAGCCAAATGACTCAGTATTATATTAATGTAATCATGTAATGTATAACCTGATATAATTTAACCAATCTGAATTGAAAGGATGTCGAGACTACTATACTGCAATTGGTATTAGAGCAGCCCTAATAGCCTTGAATAGCCAAATCATGTCAGAGCTTCAACGTAAAACAGTTTTGGTACTTGAATGGGAGATGAGGAAGACAATGTTCATCTGTGCATTTCTTGTCTTGAAAACCTCCATGAGGCAGAATTTCATTGGGTCATCACGAGTTGATTGTAGAAGAAGAGTTGGTTCTTATATGCCACTTTTCCCTACCAGAAGGAGTCTCAAAGAGGCTTACATCGGTCTTCTCTTTCCTCTCCCCACAACAGACACCCTGTGAGGTGGGTGAGGCTGAGAGAGCCCTGATATCACTGCTTGGTCAGAACAGCTTTATCAGTGCTGTAGTGAGCCCAAGGTCACCCAGCTGGCTGCATGGGGGCGGGGGATGCGGAATCAAACCGAGCTCGCCAGATTAGAAGTCCGTGGTCCTAACCACTACACCAAGTTGCCACACTTTCCCTTTGAATTGTTTAATTGTCATGAGTATGATGGTGCTAAAGGTAAAGGTAAAGGTATCCCCTGTGCAAGCACCGAGTCATGTCTGACTCTTGGGGTGACGCCCTCCAGCGTTGTCATGGCAGACTCAATACGGGGTGGTTTGCCAGTGCCTTCCCCAGTCATTACCGTTTACCCCCCAGCAAGCTGGGTACTCATTTTACCGACCTCGGAAGGATGGAAGGCTGAGTCAACCTTGAGCCGGCTGCTATGATGGTGCTACTCAGCTGTATATATCCTTATCTAACCTCCTGTTGATGCAATGGGGTCCTGAAGCACTGCCTGTCCGTGGTGGCTAACTGGCTAAAAGGGAACAACTTGAAACTAAAACCTGAAAAGCCAGAGATAATGCTGGTTGTTAAGGAGGAGGTCTGGAAAAATATTGTTAAACTCAGTTAAAAGGCTCGTGGTTTTCCAGGATTCTGCTTTATTTCTGGAGAAGAAAGTTAATGCAGCTGCAAGAAAAAGGCTTTCTACCAACTTAGCCTAGCCCACGTGATCGCCCTTCAGTGTACTACAGCTGACCTAGCACTCTGTAATAACACTGAGACTAGACTACTGCAATGCACTGCTCATTGCCCCCCCCCCTTCAAGATCAACGTGGAAACTCCAATGAGTCTAGAATGCTGTGGCTTAGCTATCAACCAGAGCTTGACAGATCATGTATGTTACTCCCATTCTGCCGACATATTATTGACTGTCCATCTGTCACCAGGCTCAATTTAAGGTATTGGCTTTTACATACAAAGCCCTTCATGGCCCTGGCCCCTCTTATTTTCCCTGGAATTGACATAACATTATCTTGCTGATGGAGCCTCTCCATGTCCCTGCTTGGTTCCTACCAGTAAAGAAGTAAAATTAACAAAGGGGACAGGGGAAAAAAATGCTTGTCACCCACAGGCCCACAGCCTGTGGTATCTCTGATACCAATTAATTCTGATTGTACTAGATAAGTGTACAAACCAAATATTTCAAGGGAAAAATCTGGGCTTTTCTTCCTTAAAGGGGGTATATCTTTCAAGTTACCAGGTTAAGCTTTTCTCCATGTGACTCCTCTCTTTTCCTGTGGGGCACAGGGCTTGCTATTTCAGCCAGCGCTCGCTCTTTCATTCTTTCTCCTCTCCAAAGCTCCAGTTTCTCTCTTATCTTCCATTTATCTTGGGTAAATTTCAAACCAACAAAGTTTGAGTTGGTTAAAAATTTATTCATGCACATTCTTCTATCCCTGAGGGAAAGAGCATTCACAAAGAATATTACAGGGATGGGGAGTTCAGTCATTTTCACGCAGAAAGTAGTCTGCACAGAAGGATAGGAGTCGACATCAACAACAACAAAAAATCCTGCTCTTTGTGTGCACGATGGTTTATGCAAGCGAAGAAAACCTATAGTCTAAGCAGATCTAGGTATCTCTGCATGCTATGAGAATTCAAGTTTAATTTCATTATTGGATCACAATCAGACCTAAGGAAAGAGATTGCTTAAAATACAAGAGCAAGTATTTTTCCATTCCATTTTCCATTCATTTATGATGCCACATTTTGTCTTCCTGCTTGCAAGTAGATCTTTCTTTCATCATGGGTTATAAAGATAGAAAAAGCTTTGACCTATTTATGGCATGCAACAGTGTTTGGGATCTGATATTCTTTGCCATTTCACTTTATTTGTCAGCCAAATGTTATGGGTCAATTGTTTTGTTTGGCAAATGTCACTTATAGTGGTGAAATATTTTAAAACAGCACTTAATGCAGTCTAAAACAACAAAACCTTTAATAGATCATCTGTTTCACAGGTAGTCAACCTGTGGTCCTCCAGATGTTCATAGACTACAATTCCCATGAGCCTCTGCCAGCAAATGCTGGCAAGGGCTCATGGGAATTGTAGTCCATGGACATCTGGAGGACCACTGGTTGACTACCCTTGATCTGTTTGGCAACTGATCATCAGACCTATGTTGCCCAGTCTACTAGTGAAGAGCTTCTCCTGAAATCCTGCTGTCTGTATTCCTTCCTTCATTGGTTGGGCAAGTGATGACCACAGAAAGGGCTTTTTCAGTGGGAGCACCTTGCCTTTGGAATATCCTCCCTGGTGGGTCTTCCTTGTTACCAAACTTACTTTCTTTTAAGGATCAAGCTAAAGCAATATTTTCAGCCCATACTTTTAACTAAGAAGTTTTCTCTCTTAAATGTTTTATGGTCTGCTTCTGCCCTAAGGTTCATTTAATCTACCACATTTTAGACTGTTCAATGTGTATTTGATGCCTAGGGTATTTTCTAAAATAGATATTGGTTTGCTTTTTAGTGAGTTTCTTTAGTGAAGTTGGTTTGGTCTCAAATCCATTTGACCAGAAATTCTGATTTGCAGGTGGTCAATATTCATAGAGTGCAGCACAATAGCCGCCAATCAAAACAAATTTTGTAGGGAGTCAGAGGTCTATTCTAGCACCATCTGTGAGATGAAACAGATTTAAAGGACATCATGGGAGGCAGTTTTGCCAATTTAGAGATGTATAATGTTGTCTTCGTAAGCATTTGCGAGAGAGAGAAAGAAAGAAAGGGAGGGAAGGGAAGGGAAGGGAAGGGAAGGGAAGGGAAGGGAAGGGAAGGGAAGGGAAGGGAAGGGAAGGGAAGAAGAAGAAGAAGAAGAAGAGTTGGTTCTTATATGCCGCTTTTCCCTACCCGAAGGAGGCTCAAAGCGGCTTACAGTCACCTTCCCATTCCTCCCCCCACAACAGACACCCTGTGGGGTGGGTGAGGCTGAGAGAGCACTGATATCACTGCCCGGTCAGAACAGTTTTATCAGCGCCGTGGCGAGCCCAAGGTCACCCAGCTGGTTGCATGTGGGGGAGCGCAGAATCGAACCTGGCATGCCAGATTACAAGTCCGCACTCCTAACCACTACACCAAACTGGCTCTCCAGGGAAGGGAAGGGAAGGGAAGGGAAGGGAAGGGAAGGGAAGGGAAGGGAAGGGAAGGGAAGGGAAGGGAAGGGAAGGGAAGGGAAGGAAGGGAAGGGAAGGGAAGGGAAGGGAAGGGAAGGGAAGGGAAGGGAAGGGAAGGGAAGGAAGGCATCAGTTCTCATGGAGAAAACAGTTGCTTTGGAGGGACACTGGCCCTCCTAATCCCATACAACAGTGTCTACATAGGTTCCCATTGTCCCACTTTCCTATCAAACCCCATATCTTTTGAAGGCTAGGCCAGACAGACAATGAAGGGGTGGACTGCCACCTTCCCTCTCCTCACATCTTCCAAAGGCCCATGCCAGAAAGCCCATGGGGGGTAGCTACCACCTTCCTGCCCTCCCCATTTCCCAAATGCAGGTCCAGGCAGTAAAGGCCAAAGGCGGACTGCCTCCTTTCTACACCTGCCTACACATCTCTCAGAGGCCAGGATGAGTGGGAAAGGCCATGGAGGAGCTGCCTCTTTTACACCAACCCCCAATTATTCCAAAGTCCAGGCTGCTTGGGGAAGGCCATAGGGGATGGGCTGCCCCACCCTGCATTTGGAAAATGGGGAAGGCAAGAAGGTGGCAGGGAAGGCTGTGGAGGTCAGCCTCCTTCCAACCCACCACACATCTATCAAAGGCTGGGCCAGGCAGCAAAGGCTGTGTTGGGAGGCTGTCACCTTCCTGCTCCATCCCCCACATGTCCAAAAGACCAACCTTGGTGGGGAAGGCCAGGGGGGTGGGCTGCCTTTTCCCCATGCATCTCCACATCTCTCAAAGGCCAGGCTGCTTGTGAAAGGCCATGGGGGAATGGGCTGCCTTCTTCCTATCCTCTATGTCCCAAAGGGCAGGGTGGGCAGGAAAGGGAGTAGGGGTGGACTGCCTCCTTCCTGCCCCACATAACTTACAAAGGCTGGTCAGGCCAGGTAGGAAAGGCCATGAAAGTGGGCTGCCTCCTTCCTGCCCCCCATATAACCCAAAGACCAGGTTGTGTGGAGAAAGCTGTGATATCCCCCTAGCGCCTCTGAGGAGAAGGAGGGTGCAGGAAAGTAAAGAGTGCTCTGATGGCCTGCAGCGAATCCATAAGGAATTGTTGTGAGCCCAGGTGCTGTTAGGGAGGACTCCTTGGAGGAAAAAAAATTCCAGGAACTCCCAGTTTCACCCAAGCCTCAGCTGGATGATAGAATGGCCCAGCCAGATGTTCAATAGGCAGAGAGCTCTGACCAGCAGGAGGGAATGGAGCTACAGACAAGCAGGGCTTATATTCCAAAGTTGTTGCAGGAACTCCTCATTCCTCTGCCCAGCCTCTAGCTGCAGCTTCCTGCCTTGTCAGCCTACCTAACTTCTGAGCCAGCCAAGCTAGCTATGTGCTGTAAGAGAGCTCCAGTCTATCAGGCACCACACCATGTTAGCAATAAAGTTGCTGACTGCAGAAGACTGTGAGTCATCACAGAGTGAGGACTGAGAAGCTTTTGACACCCTGTATTAACTTGATACTTGGAGGCCTGGATTGTGGACAGAACCTGTGACCTGTTCCTTCTGCTGATGCCGTTGGACTGCCTAAACAAACCCTTGAAAGTTAAGACATTCATTGCATTCTTTCTGTCCCTTGGCATTCTGTTTTTGAAATACTAATTCTCTCTGCCTTCCTTGCACCTCATATGTGCTTCCTTCCAGCAGAGAGCTGAAACCTGAGACTAACACAGAGGGTAAAGGAAGCACCTTTTTCCTTCTCTTGTCTAGGAGAGATGGAGAGTGGAAAGGGGCTGACGATGGGGCAATTTGCCAGCAGCAGAGCCTTTCAATGAGGCCAGCACCTCTTCCACCCAGAAAGCAACAGGAAGATGAAGAAGAGGACAGATAAGCCCCATGATTGGCCCTCATTGGAAGAGTGCTCTCTACTTATTGGTGACATACCTCTAAGGAGGGCCAAACAGGTAGAGAGTGAGTTGTCTGCATGTAATTTTAATGAATTGGCCCTCGTTGGAAGAGTGCAATTTGAACTGACAGACCCTCATTGGCAGAGTGTTCTCTCCCTATTGGCGGCACATCCCCAGGGAGGGCCAATCAGGTAGGGAGTGAGTTGTCTCCCTACAACTTCAACTCTATAATGTTTAGTGATAGTGATGAGGTCCCAAGTTCTTATTAAAGTATTGTCAGATTCTGTTGCCTCTGATAATGGTGCCTAGTTTACATCAGAGTAATTTTGAATATTCCTCACTTAATCAAACACATTTCTTCATCCCCTTTTAAATTAGTGGGCAGGCTGAGAGAATAAGTACAACAAAAGAGGCATTAAAATGAATTGCTGAATGTGGCTGAGATCACTGCCTGGTAAACTTCCTTTTGAGGTGACATATCACACCATGTACTACCACAGGCAGGAGTCATGCTGAACTGTTAATTAACAGGCAGCTGGCAATTCTTTTAGATTGTATGCAACTTGATACAACTACGGATCCACCAAATGATGATGGTGGAGTTTAAAGGTCTGTCTGTATGTTTGACCCAGATGACCATGTATATATCAGTAATTATAGTTCCAGTTCAGCATGGATTTCTGATACTGTGACACAAGCCACAGGGTCATTATCCTATCAAACAGAGAAGCCAGATGTTTTTTTACTGACACGACATGTGGAACAAATGAGGAGATGCATGTCTGGATCATCTGTCTGATGCAAGTGATATAGGTACCATCAGTGCCCCAGTAGTAGATGGTTGAGTCATCTTCTGCTCAGGAAACTGTACAAAGATATCTTGTTATGGAGTCAGAACTTTGAAATGAGCAAGAAACAAAAGAAACAGAGGTTATGTCAACCCCAGTGCAAAACCATGGTCACTCACAGCATGATAGTTATACTTAGGTATCTATAGGACTTTGTCAGCTAGTGGGAAGCAGTGTAATGCATTGACCCGTTTGGCTTGGCATAAACAATGGTGCTGGAGCTCAGTCTTTAATTAGGCTGTTTACATTCAACACTTCATTTTCACTTTCAGCTTTTTGGAGGTTGTTAGTGTTGGAACTTCAATAAAATTTCATTTTTATCTCCTTGGCAGTCTCCTTTCAGAGAATTTAACAGTGAATATCATGGGATTAGCTAGGCTTAGCTGGTTGATTTTAAGGATGACCAGGAATTGGGGTAGGGGATCCATGAATGGCTTAGTGAAAGACCCCCTTTTCACCTGTTCCCTTCCGACTGGAGAAAGGTTGGCATAAATAGGTCTGACAACAGGCTCCCTGACAACAGGCATATAACCAATGAACCTAGGACAGACGGGGGAGGGGAAGTTGTTTAGGCTGCAATGCATGGAGGGGCAGAGCAGGTGCACAGAGTGCCTCATATAGGCACCTCCGCCCCCGCTTTCTCCGTGCCTAGACACCACCGTGTAGACGTGGCTCTCCCTTGTTGTCGCACTCTGTTGGCTGCCCTCTGCAGCATCAATGGCAGCTGTTAATAGTCATTCTTAGTAAACCAACTGTCCTTCTTCAGATCATGTTCTACCTACTAATGAGTACATTCTGGTACACTTAGCACAGCCATTTGCAATTTCTTCTGTTTATATCTATTAATTATAGTGAAATAGAGCTGCCGAACTCAGACAGATGACTCCATTTTGTCCGTCTAGCAAATCCTCAGTGTTGCCTGCATGGCATTTTATATGAGCAGGACTAAACTGCAATCTATTCCCCCACCTTCACAATTATCAGTGCCTTCCCACCTACGCACGCTACTTGCACATAGTGTATTAAAGATAAAACCTTTAGCATCTTACTCTGAGCCAGTTAAAGTGTTTTCACACATTTTATTTTATAACCTAAGAATACCAAATATAGACACCAAGTACTTAAGGCATGATTAAAACGGTGTAGGTGAGGATGGAAACAGGTCCAGAGTCCCTGAACAATGCTCACATATGGAAAGCTGTTAAAATAATCACTTTCAATAAATAGAGACTATGAGGTAGCTTTCTCACTCAGCCTCCTACACCTGACACAAACATTCAACTGGAAAAAAAATAATAGTACCGGCAGAAGGTACATGACAGACAAACATCATGAAACAGATGTGGTAAGGGGAGAGAGAACCCTTAGCCTTTGGAAGGAGTGTGTGGGGGCTTGTTTCCCACATGTTTATGAATCTTTGCTCTATATTTCAGGTCCTCTGAATAACTCCTGTTCTTGAAACTCTCTATGACCGTTTATGCACTGGGGACTTCACTGCCCCAGCTCCCGTGCAGGAGCAGCAATCGGGGGCAGATGAGGTGCACAGGGACAAATGCTCCCCCGTGTGGGTGCAGGAAGAGGTGGGACAGCCTGCCATGACTAAAACTCCAGCCTGCAGCCCAGCATGAAACCTCCAGTGCATAAACGGTCTATAAAAGGTATTCTTTGGCCACCATCTGAGTACATTCCTTTTGAGCAGGAGCATTGGACCTTTGAGACAGAGAGGGTAAAGAAGGCTTCTTTCTTTGCAAAACTCATCTATTTACATGGTAATTAAGGTTGGGATCTATTCCTAAAGAGGTTGTGGATGATTGATTTTTTAATAAACAGGATGCTTATGGCACCTTTACAATTAGCAAAATTTAATTCCAGCATAGACTTTTGTGGAATAGAGCCCACTTTCGCAGATGCTGTGAGTTGCTTCCCACAGTGTAATTTTATGTAGGGAAGGGATCTGCAGTCCTGTCGAAGCCTTGGGCACTTCTAGATTTTTGAGAAGAGGGAAAGGGCACCCGCAAAATGGCTGCTGTGGGGTACTGAGTCCGAAAATATTGGAAAGCAAAGCAACCTTCTAATAAGAATTAAATGTTATTGGTCTAAATGGTGCTACTGGACTCAATCGTTGTTCTGTTTCTTCAGACCAGTACAGCTACCCACCTGAATCTATTAACAGGAACTATGTTGGGGATCACTAATGTAGGGCTATTAAGAACAAAAACAAATAAACAGCAGAGTCATTTGGTCATGAGCTTATTGCTTTTCATGACAAAGGCCCATTATGCACGGAGTGGAAAGTCTGCATTCGGGGTGGTATGGCGGCGGCTAAAATCACCAATTATGCACGCTGCAGGCGGCAACCGGGTGCAGAGTCAACTTATGCCGCCGAAAAAGCCTCATTAGCGAGATGCAGAAGAAAGTGGAGCTTCCTGGAACCAGGGCACAACCAGAAGCGGCTCCGGAGTATCTGCATGCATAATCGGATACTCTGGGTTTTGCCGCCGTTGTGTTCCATCCCGTGCATAATCGTTTTGCTTCGCTTCTTCCTCCTCCTCGTTCTCCATGCCACCGTTTCAGCGGCCGTGCATAATAGGCCAAAGTGAGGGCCCAATCAGTGCATCTGAAGAAAAGTAAAGCCCACAAAAATGTACACTGAAATTAAGGTGCTATAAATCTCCTGTTCATATTTTGTCCAAGAGGCTAACACAGCAACCCCTCTGGAATGATCATGATGTGGGTTTTTAATATATTAATTTCCTTGTTCAGGTTTAAGGCATCATTCACAGTGAAAAAGGCAGGATCAAATAAATAACAGATAAATGCAGCAGATTTTATGAGAAGGAAACCGTGAAATGCTGAAGTGGTAGGATGAGCTGAACCACTTCAGACCATAGGTGAAGGTTCACGGAAGATCATATTTTGGAAAGTTGAAAACTTAGAAAATGAGCAGGGGAAGTAAGACTTTCTCACTGCTGTGCTGTTCATAGGTGTCCTTTATGTGAATGAACATTCAAGCTAAAATCTATCACTTAAAAGTTTTTGGTTACATCAAAAGGAGAAGAAAAAGGAAAAGATAAAAAGAAGTCTGGAGTGTCACTGTTCATTCTGCTGCCTCATTCTCTTACATCCATAAAGCAAGCCTTACAATCACCCAATGATTCAGGATTCCATACAGACTGGTCAGACTTACAGATTCAGGACTCGGGATGGGCATAAACTGAACAGTAAGACAAAATTCATCACAAATTTTGTCTGTTTGTGGTTTGTGACTAGATTTTCATGACAGGTCTACCATTATGAACATCCACAAACTTTAAAAACAGTCCATGATCATTCATGGCACTTTGTGGATATAGCCCGCAAAAACTGCAAAAATAGCTGAGCTCCCCACTTAAAGGGATTGCACAGCCTGAAATCTGAATGGCATGGAGAAGGCTGTTCCCTGTTGGTCAGCATTTTTGTTTGTTTGTTTGTTTGTTTGCTTTCTGTGAAAAGGGACACCAGTCCCATTCAATGGAGTTTGTAGGGTCACAAACCACAACTGGTTCAGTTCCCAAACAAACCTTCCAGTTTGGTTCATGGTTTGATTTGTGGTTCATTCATGCACCATGAACTAAGATGAACCACATTTTCCCAGCTCATGCCCATCTGAGATAAAATCACCATCTACTTGGTGTCAGGCTTGTCAAAGGTGGTAAAGAACAGGTAAGCTGGTAAGCAGGGTTCTCTACAGGTGAGGTAGGGAGATGTAAGTTAGTTCAGCTCCACTTAGTATTGATGTTCCATATAGGAAGTGATTTGGGGAGCAGCAAAATGTACAGCCCATTTGAAAGTTTAAAGCTTATTAAATAAAGGATTTGTGTGCATTAAGGAACACTGAGATAGTTGCTGACAACTGCATACCAAGAACAAAGACTTTCTTATAGCTGAATCAGTGATCACTCATACTGATGTACCAGGTGCACGGATATTGCACATCAATCTGAAACAGATCTGAATCTCAGGGGTAGGTCTGATCCTATGCACCTCCCACTAATCCTAGAGACTCCTACAGCTGCATTGGTTGAAACAGGGGAAGTGGGAAATAAGTCCCATTGAATTAAATTGGATTTAAAGGCATGTAAATATGGTTAGGGTTGCCTCTGTGCTTTTATATAGGAGCTTTCAATTTAGATGGCAGCCTTCATTCTTGATCCTATAGGAAAACAACCCCAGAGGCTTTATAATTTCTGTCAAAGTAGACTAAATTTAATATGTGCCCATAAGCAATGCAGGCAAAGTCAGACTGATTCATTGCGTGCAAAATTAAATCCCATTCTCAAAGCAATCCAAAAGTTTCCCTGCCTATCAAGATGAGAATGACCAGTCTTGGAGAAAAATTAATTTAACTACTGTATGTATCAGTTATTCTCTTGCTAATTGGGATTCCATTTATTCTTGCAACAGTTCCGAATGGTGGCTAAACAGCTGGGGATGGGGGAGGCTGAATTCCTCGGATGCTCCTAAACTGTATTTTCTTTATATGGGAACGGCAATGCAATGATATTGGTGTGACATTTTAGAACTTGGTGGACATATAAAAGAATTGGCCCAGTTTTTGAATACCTGAGCCTGTCACAAGATGATCCCATACCTTGCTGAAGTTTGTGTTTGTTTCTTCATGGGTACGGTCACCACTCTTTCCACCACTGCACTTGCAACATCCCATTCTTGCTCATTCAAAACCACCCAGTCCAATGCACTTTTAACTCACACAGTTCCACAGGGCCTGCAAGACGGAGCTATTCCACTGGGCCTTTGACTGGGGCTAATGATCCTATAACATCTGTGCCTCCCCACCGACAAAATACACCCCATAAAGACATCCAATCTAGATTTATCGGTAGTCACTAACTTCTGGGTAGCAATGACAAAAAACCCCTAATGCTGTTAATTTATTAAAAGGGTTCAAAATGTGTTATGTTATTGTTAACATTTAATGCTTTGCTTGATATTAAGTAGAATAAAGTTATAGAGAACTGTGAAAGCATTTATTGATATTTCCCCCAAAGTGTGCCTTTTCACCATTATTGTAGCAATGGCAGGCAGTAAGTTTTTTTTCCACTGAAGTGCCTATTAATTAGAAGAAAATTTCTTTCCGATTAATTCATATGACAAAACAGTACAAACAAAGCCCATCAATTACACTGATGGAAATAATTAGGCATTAGGCTTCCATGAATGTACAATGTGACATATTTTCAGTAATAAATACTATGCATGATTATCACTGATTGCATCCATCCCATTCATGTTTTTTTATGAAAATCATTAGGTTGCATGCAAATTTCAATTGACAATTAACATACATTTGTTAGCTTCTCTTGACTTTATTACATTTGTTTTTCCTGCATTCTAGAGCATACAAAGGCAAAGGAAGATGTCACTTTCTCAAAATCAGCTAATGAGTAGATTCACATGCCAGCTTTTCTCTCTCCATATTGCTTTGCAATTTCACAATATGAGGAACAACCCTGTTAACTAAAACTTTAGATGCATATAATAGGCTTTATATTATTATTCTAGCACCCAGTAATCTTTACTAGCAATTCAAAAAGTAAACTTCCTAGGGAGGGAATTTAGCATGGTGCTTTGAGTTTCCTAATGTAGGATCCCTAGGATGGTTCCCAAACTTGCTGTGTAGCAACTCTGTAAATCTACCCTTTGGGAATAACTAAGTTTGCTCTTCTCTTTTGTTCTTTTGTATGTCCTCTTCTTGTTGCCAAAGTATACAGCACCCCAGTCCTAAAGTCTTGTATTTCCTTTTTAAACTACTTTTGAATGTTTCTTCAAATGATTCCTGGGATCCTGGTGCTAAAAATAAACAGGTTGTTTCTAGAATACCTCCTAGTGCCTTAAGAGTGCACTGCAGAGAATGAGCAATGAGATGCAGATTTAATTTTCTTAAGTGAGTTCATTGGTTCTTTCCTCAGTGTATTATGCAGCATGGAAAACTCTCCTAAAGACTGTCAAAAACAACATCTTAAAAAAAAATTCTTAATGTGGCACCATTTTCAAAGAGTGAAACCCATTGTATTATTTTCATTTTTGCATTGCAAATGCTACCCACAGTTCTGGCAGTGTTTTATCAGCAAGCCTTCTGAAACTAGCTTTGCGATGACTTTTCTTGTGTGATGGCACTGAGGCCCAACTTTTTTTGATGTATAAATGTGAGTGTGTTTTTGGTCTCCTCCCCTTTTCTTTTTGCAGTCCCTCATCTACCAATGGGAGCTCGAGCTCCTGCCGCTGATACTCTGCCTTTGTCAGCGATCACACGAACATGCCATTTGCCCTGGCAAGCAAGCCAACTGTATTGCTATGTAAACTAGTATAAATTATCCTGTGGTATGCATGGCATTTCCCCACAGCCTTCCACTAATTCTCTTGAGACTACAAAGCTCTACACCTGATCAGTGACTGGGGGGGGGAGGGTGATGGGGGTTGAAAGTTTATCAGGCTGGTGAAGTGGAGGGGTCTGAAATGCCGGTTCCAGCAGGAGAATGAGGAAGCAGAGCTGCTTCAGGCTATGGGCTGCAGCTCCTGTTTTGGGTTTACCCAAACCTTCACAGAGGAAGGGATGGTATAGTGGGGGCTTTAAGTTTGCATGGGAGCCTGCAGTCTGCTGTGGTCCATCCTGCCCAGTCTCTACGAAGAACAGTATACCTCAGAGGGGGAAAGGTGGTAGTTTGGGCATTCAGAAGTCTGTCTCTCCCCATGGAAAAGTCTCCATGTCCATGAACTACAATTCTCACAAGGCCTCTCCAGCAGCATGTGCCAGAGTGGCAGTCAGGTGACTTTGCAGCACAATGGAGAATGTTCCCCCTCCCACAGTTACAGTCAGAACGGTTTAGAATGCATAATCACTCAAAAAACAACAACAACAACATCAACAACAGCATAGACTCGCAGCACATGCATAAATGGGAATGTATTTAAAATGTTTTTTAAAAGGAGGATTTTAAATGGTCAGAGAATTGACCTCTGAGGAAAGCAATGCATGCATACTAGGTCACCCTCTGTGTGACTGCAATGTTCATGTGCATTGAAATAACCCTGG
Organism: Paroedura picta; assembly: GCF_049243985.1. NCBI lineage: Eukaryota > Metazoa > Chordata > Lepidosauria > Squamata > Gekkonidae > Paroedura > Paroedura picta. The sequence continues at coordinate 52,140,919 of NC_135372.1, read as the reverse complement.
GGGGAGTAACTGTGGTATTAGCATATGTACAGTTTCCTTGGGATTGTTTTGGCATAGTGTTTTACCCAGTACCAAAAACATGTATGCATGTATGCCGGTTCCAGCAGGAGAATGAGGAAGCAGAGCTACTTCAGGCTATGGGCAGCAGCTCCTGTTTTGGGTTTACCAGTGATTTACCAGTCAGGGACCAATAAAACAGCATCAAAAGTTACTAGAAGTTCATAGTGCCCTCAGACAGGTACATAAACTGCAGTGCAAATTTAAACAGAGTTACAACATTCTAAGGCCATTGTTTTCAATGGACTTAAAAGGCCATAACTTGACTTAGGACAGCATTGCATGCTGGACTTTGCAGGGTCAGCCTCTTTATACTGTTTCTGTATCATTATGGCACAGTCTACAGATACATGTTCCCAGTGTTCTGGGGCAATTATTACACTATAAATTGCTCATGACTATGATCTAGTAAGCACTGCTAAATCACTTCAGTAACAGCCTAGCACAGGGATAGTCAAACTGCGGCCCTCCAGTTGTCCATGGACTACAATTCCCATGAGCCCCTGCCAGCAAATGCTGGCAGGAGCTCATGGGAATTGTAGTCCATGGACAACTGGAGGGCCGCAGTTTGACTACCCCTGGTCTAGCATGTCAGGGACCCTTGCCTCAGACACCTAATCTTTCAGGAGCAGGATTGTTTTTTAAAAATTCACACAATCCCTATATGCACTCAGAAGTTATACAGACCAGCCACAGCTTTGTAGCTTAGTGAGAATGAGCCCAACTTGATGCAATTTTAAAAAATTAAGCCTCTCTTTACTAAAGCTGAATTAATAAAAAATATGTCATGTTTAAATGTAAGTCCATCTGATAGCATCAGTTTAATTTGTATTTGTTTCAGTTTCAACGAATACAAATGGATTAAATGGTGTTCAAAGTGAATTGATCAAACATCTCTCAGCTTCATTAAACAAGGAAATTAAATGAGATTTGAACTTAATTGTGAAAGATCACAGTGGTATGAATCTGAAAACTTATTAAGGAGATGAACGTCATTCATGAATTTTGAAATGGGGATTTTTTTCCCCATTTGCCTGCAGTAAGCAAGGGCAGATTGGTGTGATCAGCTTGGTCCCTTCCTGATGGTGAAATTTTACTACCCATTCTTATTGTCTAAGGAATCCCATTACTAATAATGCTTGCTATTAAGCATACCTCCTGACCTTATGCATGGGCACTCGACAGAAGCCCCATAAATTTTAATGGGGACCTATATAGAATCATAGAATCATAGAATCATAGAGTTGGAAGGGGCCATACAGGCCATCTAGTCCAACCCCCTGCTCAACGCAGGATTAGCCCTAAGCATCCTAAAGCATCCAAGAAAAGTGTGTATCCAACCTTTGCTTGAAGTCTTCCAGTGAGGGGGCACTCACCACCTCCTTAGGCAGCCTATTCCACTGCTGAACTACTCTGACTGAGAAAAACTTTTTCCTGATATCTAGCCTATATCGTTGTACTTGAAGTTTAAACCCATTACTGCTTGTCCTTTCCTCTGCAGCCAGCAGAAACAGCATCCTGCCCTCCTCCAAGTGACAACCTTTCAAATACTTAAAGAGGGCTATCATGTCCCCTCTCAACCTCCTTTTCTCCAGGCTGAACATTCCCAAGTCCCTCAACCTATCTTCATAGGGCTTGGTCCCTTGGCCCCAGATCATCTTCGTCGCTCTCCTCTGTACCCTTTCAATTTTATCGATGTCCTTCTTGAAGTGAGGCCTCCAGAACTGCACACAGTACTCCAGGTGTGGTCTGACCAGTGCCGTATACAATGGGACTATGACATCTTGTGATTTTGATGTGATGCCTCTGTTGATACAGCCCAAAATGGCATTTGCCTTTTTTACCGCTGCATCACACTGCCTGCTCATGTTTAGTTTACAATCCACAAGTACCCCAAGGTCTCGTTCACACACAGTGCTACCTAGAAGCGTATCCCCCATCCAGTAGGCATGCTTTTCATTTTTCTGACCCAGATGCAGAACTTTACACTTATCTTTATTAAATTGCATCTTGTTCTCATTTGCCCATTTTTCCATTGTGTTCAGATCTCGTTGAACTCTGTCTCTATCTTCCGGAGTATTTGCCAGTCCTCCCAATTTGGTGTCATCTGCAAACTTGATGAGTAGTCCCTCCACCCCCTCATCTAGATCATTAATAAATATGTTAAAAAGTACCGGGCCGAGCACCGAACCCTGAGGTACCCCGCTACTCACCTCTCTCCAGTCTGATGAAACACCATTGACAACAACTCTTTGAGTGCGGTTCTCTAACCAATTCCCTATCCACCTAACGATCTGAAAATCCAGATTGCAGTCCTTCAACTTATCCATCAGAACATCATGGGGAACCTTGTCAAAAGCTTTACTAAAATCCAAGTAAATGACATCAACCAAATTTCCCCGATCCAGCAAACCTGTTACTTGGTCAAAAAAGGAAACTAGGTTGGTCTGGCAGGACCTGTTGGAGACAAATCCATGCTGACTTCCTTGGATCACCAAATTGTCCTCCAGATGTTTGCAGATCGCTCCCTTTAATATCTGCTCCATTATCTTCCCCACAACAGAGGTCAGACTCACTGGTCTGTAGTTTCCCGGGTCATCCTTCCGGGTCATCCTATCGGAATAACGTTTGCTCTTTTCCAGTCCTCCGGGACATCTCCAGTCCTTAAAGAGGTTCCGAAGATGATGGACAAGGGCTGTGCAAGTTCTCTGGAAAGTACTCTCAGGTGCATTTCATCTGGACCAGGTATGCACAGATTAGCAGACTAAGAGAGCAATCCTAAACAAGTCTACTTAGAAACATATTCAGGTCAATTCAGTGGATTTTTCTCCCAGGAGAGATTGTCTTGTTACCAGTCCAATGACAGTATGCTCAGTTAAGAGTGTTTAAGACCATTAAAATGAATTGATAGGAGCAACCCAACTCTCTCTGAATTTAGGCTGCTGGACACCCAAACTATAATTACAGGAATACCAATACTCCACAGTATTTCAGTTGTGCAGGATAGCCCACAAAACAATACACATTGTATCATTTTGCTGTTCTGTTATCTTTCCATCAGCCAGGAAGGAGAGGATGCCAAGAACATGTATAAACTGTTCTAATATGGTTGAACACAGGGATTGGCAAGGGGGCAGCTCACCAGCCAAATTGAACCCGTTGGTTTGAAAACTGAATGCAGCAGCGGCCCAATGGGCCTCAGCGACTGGGGGTAGGAGGTAAGTTATTTCTCACTGTGACGTAGATAAGAATGTAGAGGTGCCCTGCAGGTGGACTGGGGCCTGGACTTTTGGCTCCACAGAATATGGGCCACTTTGGTGGAATGGCTTGCAGAGGTGGAGAGTGTTGGTGGGATGGGACTGGATGGTCCCATTCTTGTGGTGGAATGGAGCATGGGGAGGAGCCTGCTTCTGAAGGGGAAGTTAGGTCAGTGGTGCCTGACTCAACTTTGTAAGGACCAACCTGGATGAAGAACCCAATGGCAAGAGGATCTGTGGGCTCAGCAGAAGACTGGCACAGACTCCCCAGGGCACCGTTAGGATTGGGGTTTTGAGTGGTTGGTTGACCACAATATGCAAGCTCTCACCCCCATTCCTTGCCAACACTCTTTACATTATAATTGTTAATAAAGCTGTGGCCTGTTTGCTAAAGCCAAATAAAAGTATCTGCATCCTTTTTGAGCCCACAATGCCCAACCTGCAAGTCAATAGTAATCTGTGGGGTAGCTAGGAATTGCCTCTTGATCATGGGAAAATGAGTTGAAGTAGATCAAACTATAATTAAACTGCCAGATATAATCAATAACACTACTTATTTCTCAGAATAGCAAAATAGTAAAAACATTATTTTGATAAAAAGATTTACAGCTATTTCAGTATAGTGCATTTCATAAAAAAGAGAGATAGGTGATATAGGATATGCAAGCAGATATAAGAAGCAGATCTATTTGCTTAACAGATCAAAAATAAATGTATCAATGCAAATTTATGTAATGTGCATATTCTAAAACAAAAAACCCATAAAAATCAGGTTTTCTAGGTAATGTCCTTTTTTAGAACATTATTTAAGAGGGGGGCGGGAAATAATTAGGGGCCCCAACAAAGAGTGATTCAATTTAATCACAGATTATAATGAAACTTCTGAATTTCCCAGAAAAAACATTTTACAGGAGTGATATAAACAAATCTCAAATTAATCTCTCCTTCATTCCTAATCTCTCTCCATGTCAAAAGATTAGGGAAGCTTTATCTCCTATCAGATATTAAATTCCAGCTATACATAATAGCTTGTTGGACAGGGGGCTGTTTAAACAGCAGGGAAAAGAGAACAGGCAAGAAAGGTACAAGTCCTTTCTATTTTGATCATCTTATTTTTTTAATTCCATTTTCAGAAAGCTACAGGTCACTAATAAAGGAGAAAGTCACTGAGAATAACAGTTGGAGGGCAAAGGACTGCAGTTTGATCTACTAACGGGTCAGTATTTTCTTGCTTTACTTCAAGCTAAGTGCAACAGTGATCAGGTTCTTAAAACGAGGGTAATTTCTCAAGAATATGCAGCATATGTACAACCAAACATTTTTTATACACTTATCTTTGCATATTCTGTAGTAACATTGGTTGCATACTGTGCCTGGTTTGTTCCAACCAGGCTTGGGGGCTTGTAAAACTTGTATAATCTTTCTCACTTTTTCCAGTATTTCACACAACATCTTCTGGTCATAGGAGCCCTGTCCTTACATGGTGCACACTTTTATTCTGTGTATTCACAAACTGCAGAAAGAATGAGTGTATTAAAACCTAAAGTGAAAACAACTGGGATTATCTGAATAACTTGATTATCAAACAGACAAAGGAAAATCACCCACTTTCCCTCTGCTTCTGACATCCAAACTTCCCTTTATTATTTTTTTTAAATTCTGACTTTCTAGTACAAATAACATCCAAGTCATTTTGAGCAAAACAAATGCAACAACAAAACAGTTCAATTCATTAGATGCCAGTGAAAGCACAGCCAAATTCAGCAGACCTCAAATAACATCTGAAGAGTGACAAAGTGGGGGGGGGGGGATGTGACTGGGCAACAAGTCCTATAATTAGGTCATCAACACAGAAAAGATACTTTTTGATGTGGAACATCTACTGGTACAGTCTCCCAGGCGTCTACGGACGAGACATCTGTAGGCCCTTCTCCAGGGACCATGCCAGTGGATGGATCACCGCCAGTCTTCCAAGGCTGCTCCCGCCCTCCAGAAAGCAGTGGCAGCCTGTGCTTTGCTGGGCTGGCCCCACCTCCACTATGCCTCTGAGGCTGCCTCCACCCTCTGGAAAGTGGGGCCAGCCTTGGGAGACTGACAGCGCTGTGCGTTGCTGGGCTGGCTCAGCCTTCACAGCGCTGTGCGTTGCTGGGCTGGCTCAGCTGGGCTGGCTCAGTCTCCAAAACCACCCCCCTCCAAATGGCGGGGGCAGCCTCAGGAGACTGGCAGAGGTGGGCCAGCATGGAAATGCACAGCGCTATGCATTGCTGGGCTGGCCCCACCTCTGCTATGCCTCCAAGGCAGCCTCAGGAGACTGGCAGGGGTGGGGCCAGACCAGTGTGACACAGCGCTGTGCCTTGCTGGGCTGGGCCACCTCCACTATGCCTCCGAGGCTGCCCCTGCCCTCCAGAGAGCAGAGTCGGCCTCTGGAGACTGGTAGGTGCAGGGCCCGCCCAGCCATCAGGTAAGAAGAGGGGATGGGGGTGGGGGAGAGGGAGGTGGTAGTGAACAAGGATTCTCACGCCTTATGTGAATGTTCCACATAAGGGGTGAGAATCTTTGTCGGTAGGTTTTTACTGGTTCCAAAGATAGGAACAAGTGGCCAAGTGGCCACTGAAATTGATCTTAACAGTTGGGTAGGTTCATAAGGCAATACATGCTCCAAAACAAAGTCTTGAAATCGTGCTCCAGAACAAGCTATATACCAGTGTTGTCTCCATATTGGGATATAACTGGCCAGTTGAAGGCAACAATAGATCTAGTTCATTGATGGGTCAAGGTCACCAAATTTGCAGCTGATACCCTTCAAATTGGCAAAACTGTCTATCTCTCTCTTTTTAATTTGGAAAAAACCCACCTAATTTACATGCTAGTTTTATCATCCGTAATCAAATATTACAATTAATCAGATTACTAGATGGTTTAACATTTTTAAAAGAAAATGTTAGTCCAAAAATGCAATAGACTGTACTGGAGAGACTCATAATTTGGGACAGATGCAAACATTAATTTGGATATGAGTGATTTGTAATAGGATATTCAAGGCAATAATGTTGATTCTAAAGCAAAATTAGATGCAATTTATTCATTCTAAAAAGGATCCAGTAGTGATCTCAAAAGGTCAAGATTCCTTGCTAGTAAACCAGGATATTCATCTTGATTTATACAAGCTTGGTGCTAGGAAAATAATCCCCCATCCCCCCAAAAAGTGCATCAGATAGCATTACAGATTTTTTTTTCATATCCTGTTACATATTCCCTTACCAATATCAAGTGCTTTATCACTAGGCACTCAGAGAAGCATTATTTAACTGCTTCTGGATAATCAGAAAGGAGATCTGCAACCCCAAATTCTTCCCCAATCCCTCTCATTTTGATTTTAGACCAGGCTGGGAAATATAATAACACATTATATCTATGTATTACTTATTTGTTTATTTCTAGAATGCCTGAGTTGCCTGAACACTATCCATAATAAGTCACAATAAAACACAAGCCTTGCTAACAATCACAAAATTCTTTCCTTTCATATGTTTTACCCTTCTCTGGGAGCAAGCTTGATTCAGCTGTAGGGAACATACTTTTAAGCAGGGCTGTTTCCAGGCCATACAGTACTCCAGACAAGGAATGTCTTTAGCACACAACTCTAGTTCTTTATAATCCAAGAATGCGTTATTCTGTTTGGTTGCATTCCATTTTACCATGATTTTCAGGCATGATTTATATTTCCTGCACAAGGTGATGTATTAACATATCATTAATGTAAACTTAATATTTACTAATCTCACAACATTAGATTATTTTACGGTATAGATGATGATATTCCTATTAGTCATGCACATGCTGTTTTGTTGAGCTGGCAGTGGTGTTGTAAATTCTCCCACAATTAATTTCTCCCTATTAATGAAGCATTGACCACACAAGGCTGCTAGTGAATCTTTTTATTGTCTATTTCAACTATGGAGGAGAGAGTTGAGTGGATAATCTACAACAGAGGTTGCCTAGCATGTATGCTCCTAAACCTGCTCCTAAGTAATCCTGTATCTGATTGGGTTACTGTTTAATAATTTAGGAGGAGCTCAGTGGGACAGCATAAGAAGTGTATGCACTGAGTTTGAGTTCTGGTATCCTCATTTATAAGGATTGCTCATAGTAGGAGAGGGAAGGACATTAGAGGGTTGAGATTATCAGTCACATTGATCAATGTTAGGCTGGTAAGGCAGCTGGAGAGATGACCAACATGCAAAGAATCTATCCAAAAAAGTTTAAAATCTGTATTCGGTTTTTATCCCATCTCATTGTTATCCCTTCTTCAAAGGAATAAATCTCATGAGATAGGGTGGTTAATTAATCATGCAGAGAGCCAATGTGGTATAGTAGTTAAGAGTGGCAGCTTCTAATTTGGAGAGCCAAGTTTGATTCCCCCACTCCTCCACATGCAGCTAGCTGGTTGACCTTGGGCTAGTCACATTCCTGTTAGAGCTGTTCCCACATAGCAGGAGTATTTCGTTATAGGAGTACTTCGTAGTTATCAAACTTATATTGTAACTATCTTATGGTTTCATGTTCTCTGTAAACTGCCTTGAGCCACAAGGGGAGGGAAATATATAAGCTAACAAACTAACTAAATATCTGCCACTGAGGTGGTGGTGGTGATGGAGCATGATGTCACATTCAGTGGGAGTGTCTGGGTGATGCTACTTTTCATGACATGTGACTTCTGGGAACATGTCAGGGAGGTGTGGCTTTCTGTCATCACTTCTGGAATTTCTTAAAGCTTGAAGAATGTTTCAGGGGTTTCTCAACAGTAAATAGGTTAAGAAGGGCTAGCATAGAGTATTTAAGTAGCATTTCCCCAAGTTTGCATGTAGTTGGGCTTTTGTAAAAAAAAAAAATCTCCATATAGAGAGGTGGGGAGAGGTAGAAAAACCACAGCCATTTATTCATCTGACCTGAAATCTGTATTGGAAGGTTTCATAATACATATTTTTAATTATTATTTCAGCAAACCAGCTCTTCATTTGTACCTGCTCACACTAGTCATGCTGCATACACAAAAGACATTAGAGAATGTTCCTAGTTTCCCCCCCTGATTCCAGGAGAAATGTACAGGAAGGGGACATTCATGATTAACCAGCATATATTATCCAGGTCCTATTGGCCAGTCAACAGTGATGAGAGATGCAGATGTGTTGATTTGATGCAGCCATCTCTCTTCTTCTGCTGCAGCTTAATAGAACGAAGGATCAGGATCTCCATCTTCTGGATCTGGCAAAGATGGATGCATATCTACTTTTCTTTTGAACAGCAATTAACTTGTTATGGTATCAGTATTAACTGTACCATGACTTTCACTTCCAGCATATATAGCTGTGTTGTAAAAAAGTGCATGAATCACTCACCATGAACCAGTATCATTTTTGTTTCTGCTTCCTTAAGAGACCCATCATCAATCAGAATTAATGAGTCGGAATCAGGAGCTTGGTACTTACTGACTTAACACCAGCTTCTCTCTTTTTTTTTAGTGTCACAGGATATTGAAATCCAGGAGAAGTTAAAATGGGCAGTAGTGCAGCAAAGAATGGCAAGAAAAGAAATGGTGCATTAACTGACTTCAGAGGTTCAAGTCAGATATATCTCTATGGAGATGCTGATTGCCTCTTTCTTATGCAAGACCAGAGAAGGAGGCTGAAACCTAGTACAAAAGGAACAAACATAATTTTATTCAGCTCACGTAGAATTTGAATGCCACAATATTAAAAAAGAATAGGTGTACTTTATTTATTCATTCATTTATTTATATGTTAACTTTACTGCTACTCTCAAAAACTCATGGCGGTTTACAATAAAAGTATAAAAACAGCATAACCCTTAAAATTCCCCCAACAATTTAAAAGATGGCTATTCATTAGAGCTAACTCCCCTTCTCCCCCTCTGTCCAGCTGCAGTCAGGAGTTCTTTCATTAGGAGCGAGGGTCCCGATCCCATTAGTTCTAGGGGATCTCCTCATGGTACCTCTGGGACCTGAACCCGGCCTCAACCATACACCTGGTGAAAGAGCTCTGTCTTGCAGGCCCTGTTGAAAGCCGATAACTCCTGCAGGGCCCTTAGCTCTTCCGAGAGCTCATTCCACCAGGCTGGGGCCCGGGCTGAAAAAGCCCGGGCCCTGGTTGAGGCCAGGCGAATTCCTGGGGTCCCAGGACAACAATCAGATTCGTACCTGCAGAGTGGAATGCACTGTGGGGGGGCATACGCAGACAAGCAGTTCCACAGATACACAGGGCCTAAGCCGCCTATAGACTTGAAGGTTAAAACCAATACCTTAAACTTGATCGGGAAAAATACTGGTAACCAGTGCAGATGATGGAATACCAGCTGGGTGTGGGCCCTCCAAGATATACCAGTGAGGATCCTCACAGCTGCATTTTGTACCAGCTGTAATTTCCAGGTCAGAGCTAAGTGTAGGCCCGCATACAGTGAGTTACAGTAGTCTAACCTGGAAGTTACCATTGCATGGATCACTGTGGCCAGATGTTCAGAGGACAGGTATGGTGCCATACTTGGCACAGATGAAAAAATGCCGTTTGGGCTGCCTTTGTGACCTGAGCCTCCATAGAAAGGGAGGCATCGAAGATCACCCCCAAATTCCTGGCAGTTGGTACAGGTGCCAATTGCACCCCATCCAGGCATGGGAGGTATGTTTCCTGGTCCCACCATCATCTCCCCAGCCACAGGACCACTGTTTTGAAGGGGTTGAGTTTCAGGTGGCTCTGCCTGAGCCATCTAGGCACTGTTTCCAAACATCTGGCAAATGTTTCAAGGGGGACTCCAGCCATCCATCCATCAAGAAATAGAGCTGGATGTCATCCACATAATGGTGACAACCCAGCCCATCACTCTGGACCAGCTGGGCTACAGGGCACATGTAGATATTAAACAATGTAGGGGAGAGATCCACCCCTTGCAGAACTCCACAAGAGAGCCCCACAGGGTCCAATAACTCATCCCCCACAACAACCCTCTATGACTGGTTCTGGAGAAAGGAGACCAGGTAATGTAGCATAGTCACCCACCCACCCCTCCAGCTCCAATGAGGCGATACGTCAACAGCTGATGGTTGGCCATATCAAACGCAGCTGACAGGTCGAGAAGTATGAGGATGGCCGATCTGCCACAGTCCAGCTGGTGCTGGATGCCATCCGTCAGACCAGCACAGTCTCCATCATGTGGCTACTATGGAAGCCAGAATGGCATGGGTCCAGGGCCAAAGTTTCTTCCAAGAATGCTAGGAGCTGGTCTGCTGAGGCCCACTCCACTACCTTACCCAGAAATGTAAGATGTGAAACTGGTCGGTAGCTGGCAGGGTCCCATGGATCTAGTGATGGCCTTGACCAGAGAAAGGACCCTTTTTGCCTTGGCTCTTACCTGATGGAATAAGTTCCCACCTTAGACCAGGGCCTTGAGCTATTGCAGTTCTGCAGGATCTACAAGGTGATGCTCTTCTACTCGGCCTTTGGCTGGGGCCAGGCAACCTACTAGTAGAAGGGCCTGCCTCTAATCATTGTACTTCTTCCTCACCCCTTTCTTCCATGCTGCTGGAATAACTATCATATCCAAGAGGCAGGGGAAAATATTATGGTTGAAGTAAAGGGGGTAATAGGTAGATAAGTAGTAAACTAATCAAAGTTATTGCTGACGGAGAGTTGGGTACATTAGTGATTAATTTTAAATGATAATATAATTAATAAAATATATGTGTATGTGTCTTTTAACATGTAACATGGGAGAGAAGCTGTTTAAAATTAATAATAATAATAATAAAAGAATTATAGAATCTTGATAATATTTTGGGAACCTGAATTAATGACTTAAAACATCTATTTTAGCATATATTTTTGGCTTAGGAGTTCCTTGTACACACCCCTATAATTTGTTTCTCAGGTCATCTGATGGTTTTTGGAGATCTCTTTCCTTTGGCAAGTCTAAAACATTTTCTACCACCATCTGTGGAGGCACATATAAGTAGAAATCATTTGTTCCTTCATCTGCAGTCAAACAATCCACATATGAAGTGAACATGGCACTTCAAAGTGGATTAGGAGATGTGATATGAGCAGATATATAGCTTATTGGGCAATTATATCCGAATTATTGTTAATGGTAAATGTTTTCTGCTTTCAGACCAATTCATCAGCTGAACATTTTTCATCCAAGTTGACAAGTATTTTAAAAAAGGTGGGAGCAGAGAAGGAATTGCAATAATACTCCATTTCTGGTAAGTTTTATATTAGAAACAAAATATAATTTGACAAATGTATTTGTTTGCAGCTTGAGTCAGAAGTACAGTCAGATATGAACACCAACCATAAGCAGCAAATCAGGTTGTAATTCATGACAGTACTAAACAGGAAAGAAATTCATCAAAGAGAATCATTCTTTTCAGGGATGAAGGCCACTGGTTGGCCATGCCTTCCTATGCAGTCATTCAGTTTCTTGCCATAAGGAATGCAAGTATAGGCAACTGGATCAAATAGTGGCTGATGTTCAGCAGGCGACAGCCATGAGGAAATTCATTAATATTGTGGACACACTTGTTAAAACTCAGAATTACTAGGATGTTTCTCCTAAACAGGAACCTAAACTATTCCTTGAAATTTGTCTTGAGGCTAAAATACAGTACAAAGTCTGTATTTTGTGCCTGGTAGTATGATGAACTTCTAAAAATTTCACTAGACTTAAAGTATTTTCAGCATGATCATTTGTTTTGTTTGTTTAAACAAGTTGTGTGAAAGGGCTGCAAGCTTGGCAGTCATCATTGGGATTTCGTGACCAAGAGCCAATCTAAATCGATCAATTGGCTTTATCATTCCCTGCACTCGTGTTGTTCCTCTGCCCACAATTCATGTCAACAATATTCACAGGCCTTCTGGGGGAAAGCTCATGGCATGGTGGTTCCAAACTCATTCCAGGCCATGGGATGGCTGCCAAAGATGTCCACACAGTAGATCAAAAAACAATCTGGAAATTTCCTGCCCATTTCCTCCTCATAAGATTCATTGCCAGAGATGTTTCATTCTTTGTGTGGTAGGGGACACATATTGTTTGCAAACCACATCCTAAATCAATCAGAACAAATTTGGGTTTATTCAACACTTGAGAATTGCTTTCAAATGCTCATTCCCATCTGTTTTCTGCATCTCTCATTTTCCCATAAGATGAAAACACACACAATAAAATACTTTTCTGAACATACAGAGAAGGCAGAGTTGTGTGGTTTGTCTCTGCAGCCTTGCTGACTAATTCCCCATGGGAGCAGTCAGGTCCAACAGTCAACACTTTCCATTCCTGCACTGCTTGCCCCTTTCCCGTCTGCAACTCAATAATTTAACCAAAAAGTGCCTTGATCCTGCTGTGATCCTCATTGGTTTTCCGGTCATGCCATTTTTAACACCCAGATCCAAACCCTTTCCGGTATGTGTATTCACACTTCTGATTCACCAAGTTCTGAGAATGTGGCAGCACTATGAATGCCGCTGGATGCTGCTAGCCAGGAAGATGAGAAAGAAGCATATATACACTAACCAATTTAGAAACTCGCTGCTAATAGATTCTTCCCGTAATTTCAGATAGACTCATTTTAGTAACCATTTTAGTAACCAGCTGCTAAAGGAATTCGTTTATCTGTTCATACAAAATTGCTTGTGTGCAACCGCTTCCTTCCTTTCATTGCACTTCTGCATTGCTGTGGAGTGTTGTTTAAAATGTCCATAGCACTTCCTACAATGTCGTGTTTTCCCTTGCCCTTTTTCACCGTACTATCTTCCTTGGAGTTTTGGTATTCATTTTGAAAGGCATTTGAAAATTAAACTTACCTTGTTCTTAATGCCTGTTCACTGCTGTTCTAGAGTCATGGCATCTCAATGGTGTTGTTATAGCAGTGAAGTGTTACATTGGTTTAGCGCTATAGCGGCACCATTTAGAACCTTAAAATAAAACTCTGAGGAAGTTTTGGTGAAAAAAGATGGTGGAAGCAGTGGCATTGTTTGAAATGACCACAGCACTTCAGAGATGGCTCATTAATGAAAGGGAATTTGCTGTATGGAACCCCGCTACTCGAAATCGGGGGGACAACAACAACAACCATAGGAATAGTAATGTGGAAATCTTCATCACAGCTTTTCAACCTCAGTGATTTCATTGGGCCTAGAAGGTGGTAAGTCTGCTTAGGATCGTATGATCCCATGTCAATTCAGCCAGCTATTCAGTGTCTACATCTAACTACTCCAAATGTTGTTGATTTTGACATGCAACCAAATAACTGAGGGGACGGTACAAGAACAAGGTGAGTTTGATTTTCAAATGTACTTTTTATGAATAAAAAATCATCCTTTTCAAAACAGTGGCTATCATAGTTAAAAGATACTAATGTCTTAGCTGAATATGAAATTAAGGTTATTGCTTGCAACGAGTTTGAGTAATTAGCACAGATCTTGATTTATTTTATTATAAGAATGTTTCCAAAATGGAGCAATCATTTCTTTAAAACTTGATTCAACCATATGCATGGATATTCCAGACAAAGCTCATTAATTTTGGTGGACAAAAACTGTTTAGCGTTGCTTTGCGACAGTCTTGGAAAATGGTGATCTGAGAAAAAGACACTCTTAGTTATACTAGAAACAGTAATTAAGCACATTAAACCATGATATTGTACTTATGATACATATGGATGGAGGTGAAACCTTCCCCCATTAAAACCTCTCTAATTTGTAAGAAGTGTTTTACTGATGTGGAATTAGGGTCAAACAGACTCCAATTAAGTCATTTTAAAAATGCAGTTGATTTGGCAGTCACTCTAATTTAATGTAAAACACATCGAACTATACTAAGGATTGTTGTTTATAGCAGAACAGTGTGACTATCCCGAGACCTCTAGTGACCTACCATCTTCTGTGAGGTTTCATTGATGCCTGTACAGTTTTAAGCAGTGTGACACCCTTCTAAATCCATTGCATTCATATTAGCAACCCTGCATATTCTGGTACTGCAACATCCATCTAAGTTTTAATGGGCTTAGAATAGGGATGTCAGATCCCTACTGGGGCCTGGAGAATCCCCGCTTTGGCAGCTTTTCCCCCACTTCATGGATGTAAGAAAGTGGGGGAAATCCCCCCCACCTGAAACTTGTGGAGCCACCACAGATACCACACACCAACAGCAGCTCTGCAAGTTTTGGGTGAGGAGGGGTGGGCACTGAGATGGCATGTGGTGTCTGTGAGCAGAGGTGCAGAAAAGAGCAGCTCTGAAAGGTTTGGATGGGAGGAACAGGTACAACAGCACTGGGCAGCATCTGTGGGCAATGAAGCCGCAAACAGCAGCTCTGCAATTTTGTGTGCTGCACCTAGCTGCCACACCAACCGTAGAGCATTGCCCAAAAGCAAGAGCATTGCCCCCAGTGTGTCTCACATGCTGAAGTCATTTTCATGTGACATGAGCATGGTGGGGAGCTCCCAGACCATGCCCCCCAATTTCCCCATCGCCAGCCTGATTCTACCTAACAGCCCCTTACACGGATATAACTCTGTTTATGTAAAATAATTTATACCCAACTTATTGGCTCATCGTGGTTTAGAATTACACTGTCAGATTAAAACCCACCCCATGTCTGATTTTGGACCAGCAAAAATACATTTGTTCACCCATGCTTTTTTGTTGGTGATGAATTTTATTTGACCAGGCTGTCTTAGGAGCTCCCAAAATGCATTCCCTAGTTTTTAATATTTTAAGCTACTGTTTAATGTTGTTTCTGTCTCTTACCGCTAAACAATTCTACTCTTTTGACTGATTCATTGCTCTGCTGGCATTGAAGCTGTCAGGTTTCCTAGTCTGTTTTATGTGGCTGCTATTTTAACAATGAATTAGCTAATGATATATTTGAATGGGTTTTGTAAACCACATTGAGAGACTCCCAACTGAGAGACCTGAGTAGATCTAATTAGAGAAGTTCACAAGCTTGCCGATTTAAATATTTATACTCTGCTTTATCTCCTTAGACTCAATGTAACTAACAAAGCAACAGGATGCTGAAGGTGCATAAAACATGCCAAAACAAACAGCAAAACAAAAATTAACACAGATAGAGCTACAAAATCTCTGGGTCCCCAGTGGGGAGAAAGGTGGGGTATAAGTTAAAAGAGTGAATGAATAAACTAATATATATTTTCATTGCAATTTTCTTTCACCATTGGGAATAACTGACGAGTCATTTTTTTCATCAAAAAAAAAACAATCACTTATCTTGTGTGCTTATAAATGGCACCTCAATAACACAAAAAAATCAAAACAAACATTGACAGCATAGAAAATGAGGTGGATTGGAACTAATGGCAACACAGAGTGTGAGTTTTATTTATTAATTTTTTAAGATGGGCAACACTGCACTGGCCTGAACAGATTAATAGACTGAATGCTACCAAAATATCCTACACAGATACAAAAGTTTATTCTGCAGCTGACTGACTGAACTTCTGCTTCTTCAGATAGGAAAAGGAAATGTGCATTATAGAAATGCCATCATAACAGAAAATGCATAAGGTGGGTATGAGAAGCATTGCAAAGCTCAGGCCACTTGCCGTATAGCTTAACATTGTGTATCAATGTGTAGTGCCTAAAACACTGGGCTAGATCCCACAGAAGATGTGTACAACTGGATGGGATTTCCATTCATGGAGTACCAGTTGCAATTTCCAGGTCAAAGACAAGGATAGGCCCACGTAGAGCAAATTACATAGGTCTACTCTGGAAGTTACTGTTCCATGGATCACTGTGGCCAAATGTTCGAAGGACAGGTAGGGCACTAATAGCTGTGCTTGGTGTAGATGGGAAAATGCTGCCTGGGCTACTTTCATGATCTGAGCCTTCATTGACAGGGAGGCATCAAAGATCACCCCCAAATTCCTGGCCACTGGCACAGGTGTAAGTTGCACATTGTCCAGGCAGGGAAGATGCACTTCCTGATCCTGTCCCCTTCTACCCAGCCACAGGACCTCTGTCTTGGAGGGGTTGAGTTTCAGGCAACTCTGACTGAGCCATCCAGCCACTGCTTCCAAACAACTAGCAAATGTTTCCAGCGGCGAATCCAGCCAACTGTCCATCAGGAAGCAGAGCTGGACCTCAGGTCAACCTATTTGGAGGGCTTTTTAAATGCCTCCCCCTACCCCTCCCAGATAGTGCAGAACCAGCTCTGCACTGCCTGGTAACAGGCAGGGGGAGGAAAGGCCAAAACATAGCAAAAAAGGCTTCTTTAGTTATATTTCAAGTAAGAAAAAGAGGGGACTCTGTAAGACCACTGTGAGGACAAGAAAGTGAAATTATAATAGATGATGATGAAGAGAGGGCTGAACTGCTTAACTCCTATTTCTCCTCAGTTTTCTCTTGTGATGGAAATAGTGCTCAATGTGGCAAAAATGTATCCAACAGGGGGGATAGAAATGGTGGCCTAGGATCAATGTGGAGGCAGTCCATAAACACCTAGTTTCTTTAAATGAAACAAAGTCTTCTGGACCAGATGAACTGATTCCAAGGGTACTAAAAGAACTTGCAGATGTAATCTCTGGACCTCTGTCCTTTATTTTTGACACTTCTTGGAGAAATGAGGTGCCAGATGATTAGAAGCGGGCAAATGTTGTCCCCATCTTCAAGAAAGGGAAAAAGGAGGATCCAGGTAACTAACAACCCATCAGCTTGACACCTGTAGCTGACAAAATTTTGAAACAAATCAATTAACAGTCAATCCTTGAGCAGCTGGAACAGAGAGCTGTGATTTCTAAGACTCAGCACAGGTTTCGCAAAAACACCAACCTTATTATTTTTTTCCAGAGAAAGTGACTACCTTGCTGGATCAGGGGAATACTGTGGACATAGTTTATCTGGATTTCAGTAAAGCAAGGTTCCACATGATATTCTTGTTGACAAGTTGGCAAAATGCGGTATGGATCCTAATTCTCTTAGGTGGATCTGTAACTGGTTGACAGATCGTACCCAAAGGGAACTTGTAAATTCAAGCATCCTCTTGAAGAAGAGATACACGTAGAGTGCCCCAGGGATCTGTCCTGGGGCCTGGGCTCTTCAACATATTTATAAATGACTAGGGACAAAGCCCATTGTATTTTAAAATACAATGAGTGCTAGCATGGGCACCAGTGGGGTGGGTGGGCTACCAGGGCTGCTTGCAGCCCCCCCCCACTGTGGCCCCCCTCCCCCCTGATCTGCCTGCTTTGGCCCCTCTCCCCCCCCCCCGATCTGCCACAGCTGCCAGCAGTGCAGTCATGACACTGTACGTAACATTGTGTTCTAGAAAAGGCCTCCCCAAAAGCCCAACAGAAGAGGGGAAACTTAGCAAAACATAATGCATGGGGTCTATGCCAAATATGCTGGACCTACATGGCTCAGATATGAGGAGACTTTTGGAATGAGGGTGGCCTTAGATCCCAATTTAACATGGGATAGAGAGTATCAAGAATTATGATCTCAGCATTATTATGATGTATAATTCCCTTTCTTTCCTTTCTGTATTCCCCTTATTCTATTCAAAAATAAAAATGTATTAAAAAAGAATTATGATCTCAGTTTTTGGATTCTACCCACTCCTTGACCAGCCTATATTCAGATAGTGGCCACTTAATTGTGAATGGTAGTGATAGTACCCCTGCTGGTTCACTCTGATAGTCTGATCACCCCTGGCCACTGTGCTGGAACTTCCCCATTGTAGTGAGTGGTGAACATCCTGAGTGCCCTGGTTTGAGGCCAGGAGCCCCAATTGGTGGCCAGGATCTCCAGTTTGTGACAGGCTTCCTGTGAGGGGTTATGCCCCCCCCCATCAAATGACCAATCATGGTAATAACTGCAACTGAGTCATTTTAATAAGAATATGAAAGGCAAAAATCACTGCACAAAACTTTCCTAGTAAAGGAGTCAACCAGTTAGATATACCAGATGCGATCTCCTTGAGATTTAGTGCCATCACCAAGTCAACAGCAATACAAACTGATTTTGTACTATACTACTCTGACCTGAGTCAAGAACAAACTGTGAAGTATCTCCTTTTTATAGCTCTTCTCCCTCTGCAAGCATCTTAATTCTTGCTTCATAATAACTATTTCTAGAAGTGGTTTTTACTATGCATTACTGCCATGGGGAACACAGAAGCCAAACTCTTCAAACTGGGATCAATAGCTAAGGCAGCCTTGCACTGATAGCATGAATAAAATAATGTGCCAGTTATGATCGTAGCTTATGCCTCCTTCTCTACACTTCTCAGGGGTAGTGAGTCAGAGAAGGGGGCACCCAAGTAGTATTTAAAAGGAGCACTTTTTGACAGCCAGATCCACAGAGATGGGTTAAAATTGACTCACTGTAACCAGCCAAGCACAGCATCTGTGCAACTTGTTGTTCACCTTTCTATTATTAGAACATGGAACTTAGATTAGGCTTGCATGCACATGTTCCCTATTAGGTTTTTCTTTACTTCTTTTTCAGCTTGGAGCCATTTACCAAACCGATGTTATTCCTCCCTTCAAGAGGGTAAAGATCACAATTATGATCCCTGAAAGACAACCCTGTTAATAGAAATGTAAAGGTCACCCACCTAATAACACCAGAGACTCATTAACTCACAAGCAGGGCCTCTAATAAAAGGACACAAAAATGGTGTGGAGTGTTCCAGCACATTCAATATGTGATATTTGTGATTAAGACATTTCCAGAGGTCCAGATGGAATTTCCATGTTTCAGCCTTCTCGTTCAAGCTTGCTTGCTCACTGTAACTATTACTGTGAATATTTTTGAGAAGAGCAAAAGACCTCTGTTAAGAATTTTTGTACACACTTGATTTTTTATAAAGCACCACATTCCAGGAACAGTTCTTATAAAACAGAGCAAGTAAGCAATGTGAGAAAGATTGCACAGCAGAGAATTGTTGCCAAAAGACCCAGCTATAACCGCCCTCATGAATGCATACCATTTAGAGAGGTACAAAACTGGTTCCTTTATTGCTCTGGATATCTTTCTCTCCTTTTGCTCTTGATCATTGGCAAGGTGATTGATAAAAATGCAAAGGCCAGTTATCAAGACTAAAATGCAGATAAAATGAGCATTTGTCTCTGAAATGCAGAGATAGTAGGGAAAAAAAAGTTTCTTCAAAGCGTTTAGTTATATAACTTCATCCTGGAAGTACCTTCTTATTTGGTCTCCAGTGGACATCAGGCCTGCAGCCTCTGTGCTGAAGTACTGTAATGCACTTTATGTGGGGCTGCTCTTGAAGACAATCTAGAAATCATTCAGCGGTCCAATTGTTAGTTTTTTATTAATTGCTTGTGACTAAGAGTTTATAAGAGTTCATGAGCCTCTTGTGGCGCAAAGTGGTAAGGCAGCAGGCATGCAGTGTGAAAGCTCTGCCCATGAGGTTGGGAGTTTGACCCCAGCAGCCGGCTCAAGGTTGACTCAGCCTTCCATCCTTCCGAGATCGGTAAAATGAGTACCCAGCTTGCTGGGGGGTAAACGGTAATGACTGGGGAAGGCACTGGCAAACCACCCCGTATTGAGTCTGTGATGAAAATGCTAGAGGGCGTCACCCCAAGGGTCAGACATGACCTAGTGCTTGCACAGGGGATATATTTACCTTTAAGAGTTTATATCACACAAAAAGCAGCTGAGACTTACTGTGGCCACTCATTGATGCCTGCAGAGGGCTGGCTGGAGGCAGGCGTGATCACCCCAGCAGCCTGTGGGCTGGGCGAGGTGGGACCCACAGTGCCTAAAAAAGGTGCCTCATGTTCGGGTCCCGGGCCTCTTGTCCAGGATGCTGTGGAGAGCAGCTTCCCTCCCACCCACCCTGTGTTAATGGGAATACAGCCTTGTTTTATGTCACGAAGGGTTTTTTCACTGTTGATAATTCATCACAGCTGCAAGTTTGCATGAGATGGAGCCTGTTGGCAGAGAGTCCCATGGGCAATCAGACTCCCTGTGGTTTGAACCTTCCTATTAGACAGCATGTAAATGAGCGCGGCTGACCCTGCCGGGCAGCTGGGAAATAAACAAATGAGGTGGGCATCTGTTGGCTTCCGACATAGGTCACTCCCTGTAGGGCGAACTTCAGTAGGCAAGGGGATATGCTCTCCTGGCTGGGAATGGTGCAGATCCTCAGTGCACCACTGGACTCCGCGGGGTTTTGGTGCAGTCCATTGACTGCTAGGTCAGGCCCTCTCTCCCATGCTGCACCAACCCTCCCATGGGGAGATAATAAAGCTGTGGCTATGTTTATACCCAGCCTTGTGATGTTGCATCTTATTCCAGTCTAAAAGCCCTTCTACAAGTCAATGCCACCATAGTAATAGCTTTATTAGCTTAACATTTGTTTCCATGTCCAATTCCAAAGAATTCAATAAAACTCAACTTCAAAGTCCATTAAGAGCTATGAGCCACATAACTGAAGGTCCATTTTACTCCTTTTGAACCTTCAGACCAATCATATGCCCTACTGAAGGGACCCTATCAGACCTTTACTTTGGTTGTCTCACAATTCCGAAATGGTTCCTTCTGGGGGTGTGGAAGATCTCCTCTTTAATAGCCTTCAGGGAGCATTTCTAATCATGAAGTTACTTAGGACTGTGTTGTCATTGCTGTCGTATACAAATGAAAGTTTGAAGCATGTTGTCTTGGGCTCACTGATGAATTTGTTGTTGTTATGTGCGAAGTCGTGTCCGACCCATCGCGACCCCATGGACAATGATCCTCCAGGCCTTCCTGTCCTCTACCATTCCCTGGAGTCCTTTTAAGTTTGCACCTACTGCTTCAGTGACTCCATCCATCCACCTCATTCTCTGTCGTCCCCTTCTTCTTTTGCCCTCCATCGCTCCCAGCATTAGGCTCTTCTCCAGGGAGTCCTTCCTTCTCATGAGGTGGCCAAAGTATTTGAGTTTCATCTTCAGGATCTGGCCTTCTAAAGAGCAGTCAGGGCTGATCTCCTCTAGGACTGACCGGTTTGTTCGCCTTGCAGTCCAAGGGACTCGCAAGAGTCTTCTCCAGCACCAGAGTTCAAAAGCCTCAATTCTTTGACGCTCGGCCTTCCTTATGGTCCAACTTTCGCAGCCATACATTGCAACTGGGAATACCATAGCTTTGACTAAACTCACTTTTGTTGGTAGCACTGATGAATAGCAGGCTACAAACATCTTAAATGAAAAGATCAAAATAAAAAAAAACAACAGTAAGGAGGTAAAGTACTGTATAATTAAAATCGCAATCATCTTGTTTCAGTATCGATTCAAGTGGGTAGCCATGTTCTATGAAGCAATAGATCAAAGTTGAGTTCAATGGCACCTTTAAGATATGGTAACCAGAGTTGAAGGGATCATAAGGTGGGACACAGCGCTGACATGGCGGCGGCGGCCTCCCTCTCTCCCTCCAACTGGGCTCACCATCGCCTCCCACATGCCTCTCCCATGAGCCCGTCTTGTATGCCTGCGTGGCCTCCATCGGTGCAGGTCTTTTGGGGGCCAAGGGCAGGCCTCAGCCTGGTGTGGCTGCACAGGCCAGCCACAGGGCCAGCCAGGGCAGAGTGCCGCTGCCGGCCATCCTGCTGGCCAGGGGGTAGGGAGGGAGGGAGGCAGGGAGGCTATGACTGCACCATGGCCTAGAGGAGGCAGAAGCGGGACTTTAAAGGACCCGGACAGAATGCGGGACAATGTCCTGGAAGGCGTGAGTGTACTGCGGAAGTTGAGAGGGATGGGCAGCTTACTTTTAAGACCAACAGAGTTAATTCTGGGTATAAACTTGTGTGTGAATGCACACTCCGTTGGCTACATAGAAACAGATTTTCTGAAATCTCTACCTACATGTAAGGCTTGAAGAAGTCTATTTCGATGTATCTGAAGAAGCATGCATGCACACAAAATTTTATACGCGGAATTAACTTGGTTGGTCTTCAAAGAGCCACTAGACTCAAACTTTGTTCTCATGTTTCAGTATGCCGTTCTAGGAATTTCAAAAGGTAGCACATAGCGATTCAATGGTGAACTTAAAGCCCTTGTGATTAAAACAAAGTTTCTGACTAAACTGATGAAATCCTTATTTTTAATCCAATAAGGTTCAAATGCTTCTTCATGATTCAGGATTCTTACAACTATATTAGAGGTTAGAAGACTGACTAGTCCTTGGCTCTCATTTCAGAGAAGTGTGTAACTTCCCTAATGGAGATTTTATTAGTAATTAGGGATCATTTCACTTAATTTCTTCTCCCCCCCCCAAAAAATCTCAATAGACCATGAATGTCTGTTGCTTTCAATGAATGAATGTAGACTCTATTAGTGCTAATGGGAGTTCCGCATGTATATCAAAACCAGGCTGAACTCCTTTATGTTTGCCGTTTTAATTAAGCATTTGAATTGTTTTGATGTGTAGTCTAATGTGCTAATTAAATTGATACCTAGTATCTTAAAAACTCAGTGAACACTGAGAGAAGCAGTTATTTTTAATGGGATAATAAAAATGAAGAGAATGAAAGATATATTCTCAGGCTCTACGAAACAGCTTGAAAGCTCTAGTACTGTCTCTAGTGTGAATGGGACGTTGAGAGGAAACTTCCTTGCCTTTCCTCTGTCATAACAAAGCTATTTTCAATAGAACTTACTTTTTGTATGCCAATGAAGGTCTTCTGAGCTGAAATTACCTTCAGGTATGGATCCCACAATGTCTGTGATTTTCCAGTCCTGTCGCAAATGTATTTCCTAACCTGGTTAGTCAAAACCGGCATGATCTCATCAGGTCTCAGAAGCTAAAAAAGTTCAGTCCTGACTGGTATTTGAATGGGAGAACTCCAAGGAATATCAGGGTTGTGTTGTGGAGACCAGCAATGGCAAATCACCTTGGAATGTCTCTTACCTTGAAAACTCCACAGGGTCACCTGCAATTGCAACTTAACAGTTAAAAAAAAGCAAATATCTAATCACATCTTTTCTTGTATAGGTGTTACAAACATGTAGTAAGTTTAAGAAAAAAATTCACAGCAGTAAAAAGGAGCTCTCTACACATGCGGTAGATTGAAGTTGTAGAGATCTAGCATACAGGTTAAGTCTTATCCCCCTGCCCTGATAAATAAAAAAGCACCAGCCAGCCCACATTTCCCTCTGTCTCTTGAAGGCATGTTTTGCTTTTATGAGCTGACAGACAGGTGCAGCTGGAGAGATGGGAGAACAGTAGAGATCCAGGGTCTCCCTTCTTCAGTGATAGGCAGCCCACCTGCCCAGCAGACAGAGAGAATACATTTTCTTTAATATATTTATATATGCTACCATCTCATGGATGGAGGTTGAGGCAGATAGAGGCAGAAGCTAAGATTTTACTTTACCCTACTGCAACCAATAAGATAGATGAGATTTGTAAGAAGAAATTATCTCTGTGGAAGAGACAAATGCTGATTCAGGACATCTCTAATTTCATATGGTTTCATAAGAGGTTGTATTTTTTTCATTTTTCATCCCTCACAACTTGGTGAAGGAAGAGATGGTAATCACTAAAGATAATAAAGCTCAAGCTGACAACTCACTCCCTGCCTCCAAGAGAGATAGAGAACACTCTGCCAGTGAGGGCCAATCAGGTCAAAATGCATGCAAACAACTCATTCCTTACCTGATTGGCCCTCCATGGGGGTGTGTCACTAATATGGAGAGAGTACTGTGTCAGTAAGGGTCAAACAGCAATACAGTTTTATTTTGATCTACAGGGTACCAGAGTAACCAAGTCAGCCATCCGGTGTTTAGAGCGATAACAGCCTTGAGATAAGAAAGTGAGAACTACCTGTACCTTTGAAATGCAGGTGGAGTTGAGAGATGGGAGGGGTTCTCTCGACTGGGCTAGGGAAGATGCCCCAACTCAGTGGGAGATCCGGGAGCATTGGCAATGAAGCAAAACACAAAAGGAGGTGAGAAGGTGAGAACTACAGGTCAGGTACTAGGGGTTTCTGACAACTGCAGAATCCCCCTTCTAAAACACACATTTCCCCCCGGGGAGCTGATCTATATAGTCTGCAGATGACCTCCAATTCCAGGAGATTTCCAAGTAGTACACGGAGGATGGTGAACCCTGGGTCAGAAATGTTCCTTGAGGTTCGGAGGCAGGGTCTAAAAGAGTCCAAGGGTGAGCAGGAGCTTTTGCCATGTAGCCAGCTGCCAGGAAGGCCACAGTGCAGGTGTGAATCTTAGCGTCCATTGTTTCCCTGGGGGCAACGGGCTTTGCCTTTAGTCCTCTATAATTCAAATTCAAACCAGTATGGCCTGTTTTAAAACAAAACAATTTGTATAGTTCAGGGGAGGTAAATATTTTACTCAAAATATAGTGCTATGGTAAGCAGAATAATACTCCTCGGACAAATGAAGGCAATTGGTTTAGAAGGAAGTGACTCCACGTAGGATGGCATGGTAAATAAATGAACAAACAAGAATCAGAATCAATAGCTTTCCCCTTTTATAAGTCATCAGCTAAACTGGATTGTCATTACAAGTGGTTGATCCTTCATCATTTTTTTGGCTATAGGCTCTAGTTCTAGACAACATGAGATCTGGGCGTCTTTGTGCATGATATTCCTGTGGCTGACTTTGAGCAATACTTTAGAATTTTGCTTCCTATTGCTCCCCACTGACAAAGAAAACTGCTTGTCAGAAGTTCTAGTGCCTTTGTACAAATTGGCTGTAACTCTGGAAGGAACAGGTATAGCTAGAATTGGGTAGACAGCTGCCTGCACATGTTGCCTTACATCTCCTGCAACAAGACCTTTTAAAAATGAAATCTGAAATTTCATGAGAGCCAAGCCTTCACAAACCATGACATAGTTGAGGTTTTGGATGCACTGAGAATTCACATACATTTTCATATTCCACTACCATGCCAGGACAAGAAGTGCCTTTTAATATGTGCTGATGGTGGCCTCTTTCAAAACAACCCACTGAACAAATGAGGGATGGGGGTGACAAAAAAACCTTTTCTAGCAATTGGATTATAATGGCACTGGCTGGGAAGTTATGTGAGGCTTATTTTCATTTGTGTTTCATTTTTAATTAGCTTTCTTTTTTGGGGGGGTTGTTTGTTTGTTTTTAACATAAGAGGTATAGGAGGTGGATATGAAACAGATTTTAAAGTCATGTTCTCTCAGATCGTTCTATATCCAAGCATGTTTTTCCACTGGATTGTTACCATTGATTTTTTGTTAGTGACAGGGTCATTTCTAGAAAGATAAGGTTCTGTCAGTGACTCTTATTTCATTTATGGCCTGTGGTAGTTAAACTTCTCATGACTTCTCATTTTAAAGTACCAAACACTTTTTCTGACCTCTTGTACCAGTTTTCATTGAAGGATGAAGTTGAATTTTTATTTATTAGCTAGGAGCAAAGCCTGTTGTATCCAGGACTGAAACAGGAACTAGAGCTTGGCGGTGGGAAGAGGAAGGAGACAAGTTGTCCAGTATGTAAGGACATGGGCTTGAATGGGTGTGTTGTGTGGGAGGTTGTGGTGTCATGGGGCTCAAGCAGCAGCGATGTCCCTTGGTAAAAGACTACCCCCCCCCCAGGCCTCAGTAGAATTGTTAAGCATTGACTGGTCCCCGATGATAAAACAGTTGTTTTATCCAATGTGGTTATGGAGAGACAGCAACAAACAACTGAATGTCTCCTGCTTTGAAAACCTTACGGAGTCTCCATAAGTTACCTCTGATTTGATGACATATGACATGAACACAGTACATTGCAACCATATTATTTTCCTGCATACTTTAGGAATGATATCTGAACCCAGAATCTCACCCAGAGTTTTCATGGTCAATGCTGTTTAGCTTTAGGAACAGAATACTTATCTTATTCCCTAAATGAATCACAGATATCATAAATTCAGGAAATGCATGATTTGGAAATTTGATGTAGAATGCACCAAGTATTAGCAGCTTAGATAGCTTCCCAATTACACTGTCTACCAATTTGCTTCAAAAGTCAACCCAAGGAGCTGGTGCTTATCTTAAGTCACATACCTGAAGGACCACTTCAGAATGTACTTCAGCTCCAACCAAAATGAAATCAGCAAGTGTTGCTATGTACCCATTTGCCTCATTTAGACCCATAATGCACATTCGGGGTGGAATGGCGGCGACTAAAATCACCGATAATGCACGGTGCCGGCTGCAACCAGCCACAGCTTCGGTGCATGCCCCCGAAAAAGGCGCGTTAGCGAAACGCGGAAGAAAGCACAGCTTCCAGGTGACCGGGGCACAACCAGAAGCGGCGCCGGGATCGCTGCGTGCATAATCGGTTACTCTGGCTTTTGCCGCCGTCGCACCCTGTCCCATGCATAACTGGTGTGCTTCACGTCTTTCCCCTCCGCGTTTTCCATGTGACCCGAAATCGTCGTTTCGGCAGCCATGCATAATGGGCTTTAGCCTGTCTGAAGGATCTCATAAAAGGGCTTTTCCTGAGGTGGCTTTCCAACCAGATGAGGTTAGAAAGGCTGTGTTCAGTAAAATGCCAAAATTGTTGTCCTTCTGTTTTCCAGGTTCATGCCTACCTCTAGTCCTGATTTGGCTTATTGTTGTTACATTTCAACAGATTATTTTGGTTGGGGGTTGTTTTATGGGTAATTGTTCTAATTCTCAGTTGCTGGTCACACTAATGATTGTTTTAATTTCATCCCCTTGAGTGGCTCAGGAAAGGCATTCTAGAAATGCAATAATAACTAATATTCAAAAATTAATAATATTCCCATAATAATGTAAATAATATTTAAACTTTGAAAGCCAGTGCTGACATGATTTGTATTCTTTGGCTTTTGCAACAGCAAAATCCCACTTTTATATCAAATTGGAAGATTTTCCCCACATGGAATAAAATGAACCCAACCTATTCCATGGTTTGCTAAGTCTTGCTCATAGTCACTCCATGCATATCTTTCTCTGAATACATTTCACCCTAACTCTCACACTAACCTATTGATCTCCACCATATAGAATTTAAGGCTGATTTCCCAGTTATTCTTATTTTTGTATTTCTTTAGGATTGAACTGTTCATCCCAGTTCTCTACAAAAAAAATCCCATAACACCTTGAATAACTTTTAGAGGATCCTGATAAGTGAGCTTCATCTATTCATTTTTTTTTCATTTATATCCCACCTTGAGGATAAATAGGACTCTCAAGGCAGCATACAGTTATAAACATAAATGAACAGCCACCATAAAGATAGATTAAAACAGTTTGAGATAAATTAAAATCCAACAAAACAGATACCTCATGATCAAACAGTAATGACTGATATTCATCACTCCCTCAGTATTAATCATAGTCTCTTGCCTCAAAAGCTTATGAAGCAATTCACCATCAGCTTCATATACTATGTTCACAGGTTGGGTCTGTATAACAGACAGAGGTGAGCTGTAAATTTTTCTCAATGTGTAGATTGCCCCAATAGGCTAAATTGCATCCCTAAGAAAAATTCAGGTTGAAAAAATGAAACAACTATTCTGCACATAGGACTTCCAGCTTCCAAGTGGAGGTTGGAGTTTTCCTAGAATTAACTGATCTCCATGATGGAATTTGTGTCCTCTTGCCTCAGCCTGCAGGAGAAGATTCCTTACCATAGAGTCAGTGGACTAGATAGGAACACTGACAACTCACCTTTTGGATCTCACTGACTCTTGTTCCTTTAAGGCTACACTCTTTCATGGACAAATTCCTGTTTCCTGCTTCTTCATCAGAAAATTTTGGTATTTGGTGATATTTCCAAATATAAATACAAGTATAAATATTTGGATCCCACAATATTTGGGAATACCAAATATTTTCAGGCTCCATTATGCCATATAGGGCTAATGAAGTCATTGACAGATCTAGTCTATTCAGTAGTCTGGGGGTGGGGATTTGAGCTAGATGCAGCAAGTTTTCTGTATAGCTGCTGGCACCTCTCCTCAAAAGAACTTCCAAGTTTCAAAACCTTTGATCAGGGGGTCCAATTCTATAGGCACCCAAAGAAGGTGTCCCCATTCTCCATTGTTTCCAATGGGGAAGGAGAGAATAGCTATGCAGCAGTATAAGCCCAGCAGAATGTCCTAGAGAATCTCTGCAGTGAACGTGAAAGTTGGGGGCAGCAGAAGCAGATTGCCCAGCAGCAGAACCAGTGTAATGTGCTCAGCAGAACTGGTGCCATTATGGCAGTGCCAAAACCCAACAGGATCAAGGTCAAATCTGAGAATTTCTGAAGCAGAAACTGGGGTGGGAGGTATTTTTGCAAGGATAGTAGAATTAGTACAATCAACGCACTAGTACCCAAGAGCTGAACCCAGTGCCAAATTGCCAGTGCCACTCTAGATCCAACAGCAGAACCTATTACCAACCTACAATGCTACCAGTGTGGTAGCAGTGCAATGTAAACCCAACAGACTGAACCAATGTCACACCAGTCTGTTACTTTTTTAGGAAGCAAGGGCAGTAGAAACCCAGAAGCCCAGAAGCAAAGTGTAGAGTGGGCGGCACTTGTGCTTACCCATCTGAACCAAGGCCAGTTCACAAGCCCAATAATATTTTGTTTTTCCAAATTGCACTGGTTCTGCTTCTAGGCTGACCATGATAAAATGTACCCACCTTTCACTTTCACTGCAGAGATTCTCTGGGGCATTCCACTGGACTTATACTGCAGCCTAGCTATTTTTCTCTATTGGAAACAAAGGAGGATAGGAGCACCTATCCAGGGTCAACCATTTAATCTATCCACTTAGCTTTCCTCCACTCTGAAATGGGGTAGAGTGAAACTGATGGTTTTAATAGCTCACAGCCATTTAAACCTCTTAACTGTCAGGCAGACCTGCCTTGCTGTTCAGTTTAAATGGCTGGCAGCCATTTCACCAGTCAGAACTGAAACCAATAGGTGAAATGTGTGTGTGTTTGTGGGGGGGGATATGCAAAACTGATTAAACAGCTCACAGTCATTTAAGTCTAACATTGGGGTGAGTGTGCCCACTAGCTGTTAGGCTGAAATGACGGATAGCCATTTAAACCTAACTGGTTAGCTGCAAAGCTGCACCACTCCGCAGTTAGTATTAAATGGCCTGAACAACTGAACTGAACCAAACGAAAGCCAGGTAAATGTTTGGGGAAGATGTCTTTCCTGAATATCAGTTCAAGGGCTCCAAACTGATCTAAGTTTGTGCTGATTTTTGCCTTGTGAACCGGTTTGTGCCCAGCCATATTTATATTTATCTTTCACAGTAAGTTTTAAGGACATAAAATAAAGACGTTGTGCATGAAAGACTCTTGCTGGTTGGGCAGGGAGATTACAAGAAAGACCAAATCTCTGAGGTTACTATTAGCATGCCAAAAGATCACAGATCCATGGCACAGAAGGTCAACAGTAATGAGATATCACACTTGTGAATGGTAGTGGGAGAACAAATTCTTAATAGTTGTTACAGTCTCACCTAGACTACTTTTGCATCCCTCAGATTGCATCCATACCATCATTCAAGAACCACTGACAGTGATTCCCACAAGCCAATCATGTTTTATTAAATAGGCTTTGTCCATTCTGTTACAGCAGCCTTCTTATGCCCATATATAAGGCTACTGGTATTTTGAAACCTACATAAAAACTACAGTAATGTCTTTGCTGCCTTTGTTTGGAGTGTGATAAGCGTGCTTGATGGGATCTTGTTACAAATTCTGCCTTTGTTCAATCTTAGAAGAGGAAAAAAATAAGTTGGCTTTCATAGATTTTGCCATTCAGATACTTCCCTGATGTACAAAGGTCTTTTGTCAGTAGAAGAGCCTCTTGCATTAATGGAAGTATCCTTGAACTAGAGGAGAATGCTCCGATCAGCAGAACAGATTCACAGAATACAATCCAATATATTTTAAACTGCACTAAAAACAGGAACAATAAATGTATGCTACCAATTGCTTACTCAGTTCCTAAGCAGATGGGGGGGGGGGGGGCTGCATCATGCTCCGTAGCAAAGATGCCCGTATTTTGATAGTTTTTAAAATTTGTGTATACCCACCTTTTGCCCAGTGGAAACCCAAAGTGCCTTACATTGTTTGTCTGGTCTCCATCTTATTCTCACAACAACCTTGTGAGCTAACAGTATGTGACTGGCCCTACGTCACCCCACTAGCTTCCACAGCAGAGTGTGGATTCGAGTGTCATACAGATCCTAGTTCAACATTCAAAAAAGTATACCACATTGGCTTTCAATAATACATCTCTCTCCCCAGGGGAGGTAACCAAATACTTGTATATAACTACAACTATAATAGGCAAGCTACCTCTTAAAATATATTTTTAAATGGGCCCACATTTTGTTGAGACCTGATTTACTTCATTATAAATCTGGGCTGAACTCCAGATTATTATTACTATTATGGGATTTATTAACCGCCCCTCCCTATAAGGATCAGAGTACAATATACTGAAACTGGCATAACCATGTTGTCATACTCCTGAAAACAAAAAGATGTGGCCACATCTGCACCTCAACCTCCCAAGGCCCCTTCACTGCCTCCCTTCCTGTCACACCAAACAGTTGCTGGGGTGAGAATGGCAGCAGCCACATACCTGTCTTTATTCACAACATGTATATCCTGTCTTTACCCAGATTGTTCTACCCTGGTTTTACTGAAATCTCTCATGAAGGATGTCATTTCCTTACGGACATTTGCACTAGGAAAGCCTTAGCAGGAGGAGGAGTGATGGTAGCAGCAATGACTGGTTTGGAGGGTGGTGTGAACTGTCATTTACTATTGTGGAGTTCAAATTTTGGGCTCAGTTGTAATCAGCCCAGACGTTTGGCAAGTTTGTACCCTGAACGTTTCAGTTCTGAACTCTGACTACCTCACGACTCCATAAAGGGTTTGCAATATGGAATGACTGCTCATTGCAGTTTGGCTCAAACATGTGGCAAACCTCCATACTTGTACCACGCACTCCCAGAAGCCACTTGTGTGGAAATTCTTCATATACTAATTCAGCTAAAAGGGAGGGAAGGAGGCCTGGTGTAGCTCAATCACATCCGATCTCAGAAGCTAAGTAGGGTCAGTACTTGGAAGTGAGACCACCAAGAAAGACCCTGCAGACCCTGCAAACAATCTCCTTACTTGCCTTGAATTCTTTGCTGGATTACCGTAAGTTAGCTGGGACATTGTAGGCTGATATGCTGTTTTTTTAAATACTCAAATGTGTGTGGGGGGTGTTTTTTAAGATTCCTTATAGGCCTGTAAAGTCGAAATGAAAAATAAAGTTGGACCCATCCCTGAAGGGCAGCACTTTTTCCGGCACAACGCAAGAATGTCTTAAGACTGTGGAAGGCTCACTCAAGCAGAGGAAAGTTCCAGCAAGCCCACAGGCTTCCACCCAGGAAAATAACCCTTGCTGCCAAAAGGAGATGATAATTGGAAGCAGCCTTCCTTTGATTGTAGTGAAGGCCTGGCAAAATCGTGTCTTACATTTCACTTGAATGATGCTGGACGTTAACAGGCACTTTGCAGTTGTGTTCAATTCTGCTTAAACGTTTTGATTAAGCAGTTCAGGACTCGTCTGTGAAGTTGGCAGGCGTGGGAATGAATAGATGTTCCAGCATCATGTCAAAAACAATGAAAATGTAAAGCCTGACCAAGCAGAAGCGTTGGCCAAAGGCCTTCAGACTGGTGTGCTGGATTAAATAACTTCTTTAAGGTTGCCAAAATAATGTTGCAACACAGCTCCATTCCCAAGCAACCAATGATAGGTTATTGTTTTTATTTTTAAAAAAAACATATTTGATTTTGATTTCAAATTTTACCTCGCAATAACTTGGTACACCAAAAGAATGTAATAGAAAGTTAAGTGCCAACAGAAGCTTGTCTTTCAGGATTCAGAAGTATTAAAATGCAGCTGCATAGCAGTAGGGAACCTAGTAAAGAATGAGTGACACAGTCTGGACAGTGATTTGAGCACTGGTTTAAGTGATGTCACGTCCAAACTGATGCTATAATTGTGACTATAAGCATACTTGGCTCCGCCCATACACTCACTGGGCCAATGAGCATTTTCTACATGCCTCTTCTGCCTCTACCATGCAATACCCAGTCTGTGTGAACTTACTTCCCCCAAAAGGAAAGGAAATCGCACATACATTGAACCTTTGAGTGTCACCATCACATGAGAAATTCTGTGTAATGTAGGATACCAAATACACTCCTCCTTTCATTTCACAAAGATCCTCACTTGACCAATTAGTATTATTTATTTACTAGCAAGAAAGCCCATTGCAACCAAGAATGCAATGAGCACTAGGACCCAGGGGGACATTAGCAGGTGCACATCTCTCTCTCTCTCTCATAGGAGGTAATCAGGGCTCCTTCTTAGCAGGGAAGCAAGGGTAGTTTGCAGTTTGCCTCTGTCTGTCTCTCTCCCTCCATCGCAGCAGGAACCATAGCAGGTAATCAGGGGTTGTTTGCAGTTTGGCAGGGCTCTCTGTGTGTCTCTTTCAGGAGTCTGAGAGCAAAGTGGCTAGCGTCCATGGAAGGAGGGCAGGAGCTGGAGAGGGCGGGCCAATCAGGGTACGGCTGCACCCTGATTGGCCCTATTCTGTCTTGGACAGCCAGGACACTCTCCACCCCCAGGGCTGTTTCACAAATATTAAGAGGAACAATGGATAAGGATTTTATTGTATTTTTATACCACCCTCCCATAAGGCTCAGGGTATATAAACTGGCCTTTTGAATTCAGTTTTGTCATCCATCCTGGTCCAGCCTTTGTTATCATGACAGAGATGGTCAGCATTAAATGTAGTATTCTCTGTGTTGAGCAGGAGATTCCACTTAAATCTTAGAAAGCATTTTTCTGATGGCGAGGGCTGCTCATAGATGGAATATGCTGCCTCCCACTTACATAGCAAGCATCCAGGCTTTACTGAAATCTTTTCCAGAACATCAAAACTAAGCCAATTTGAGAAAGCCTGAAGGGAAGCCAGTGGAACCCTCCTCCAGTGGGTGCTCAAATGTATCTTTTTAACACTTTTTTTTTTAACACTGAGGAAGCCCTACTGCCAGCAGAATGCTAAATGTACCTGCACATATCATTGGCCATCATGTGGTTCTGGTAATTATCATGCTGGGCTTAGCTGAGAAAATAGGCCCTTACTTATGGAATTCAGTAAAGTTGCCAGCAAATGAATTTTAAGTTGCAGTGCCAGATCTCACTTTACATAACATAATTGCCCCGATTCGGTGTTCAGAGACAAGGGGTTGTGAAATGAACATACTGTACCTGTTTCTACTTGGCTCTTCTTTCATTGCAGGCAGCTCATAAACAACTATATAACCGGAACGGGGGTTCTATTTTCAAAATCCCAACAAACAAAGTTATGGGATTGGAGTGTAGATGTAAGAATACCACTGCTTTAGCAAGTCAAACATGGATACTTATGACCAATCAGAAGGGGCATCTTTTGTTTCATTGGAGGGTCTCAAAACCAGGATTTGTATTGAAATGTAACGAGCATTAAATGTAACCAAACATTAAAATGACAGTAAGGTATGACTAACTAAACTGCCTACCATGTTAAAAAGACATGATGAGATCACTCAACTCCCACATATAAAAATATCCTTTTTGGAATTCACTTTTTAAATGTGCAGGCACTAGTGTATTTGACAGTCATGTACTGTGTAACCCTCAATACAGTTACATGCTTCTTAGCTCATTGAAATGTTAAAGTGTGAATTAAATATTAAAACTGATAAAAGAATTAAAGTTGGACAGAGGGATCCATAGCTGGTGCCAAAGGACTATGGAGGCATGCTGGCTGCCATCTCCCTCCTTCCCATAGCTTCTGCTGGCATGGGCAGTCAATATCTAGGGGTTTTCCGCACATTACAAAAATAACATCACTCCAGCGCAATGGATTAACACTAGAAAAAATTGTGCCCCCAGCAATTCCTCACCTCCTGGGTCCTCTGCCACCCTCTCGAATGTCTTGCCACTCCGCTTGAAATGGTGGAATAGGGGAATGCGCTAGACACG
The DNA here is from genome assembly GCF_049243985.1 of Paroedura picta. NCBI lineage: Eukaryota > Metazoa > Chordata > Lepidosauria > Squamata > Gekkonidae > Paroedura > Paroedura picta. The sequence continues at coordinate 52,106,526 of NC_135372.1, read as the reverse complement.
CTCCTTTCTTCCACCAGTCAATCAAGGCAGGCGGCCAATCACCTTTCTTCCTCTTTTAAAGGGACTGCGATCTGAGCTATTTAAAAAAGTTCTCCATTTAAATGGTTATGCATCGAGATGCATAGGGCTTTCTTTACTGCCACCCCTCTTTGAATCCTGAGCATTGCAGCCTTTAAGAAATGATCTTTTTCCCAATTTTTTTTTCGGGGGGAAGAGTCATGCTTTGTGTAAACTGGTGGGGAAACGTTTTTTTTTTTTTTAATACTCTGTCTGGGTGAATGTATACATATTCATTGCTCCAGGCAGTTTGTAAGAAGAAGAAGAAGAAGAAGAAGACCCATCCCCAAGAAAGGGAGGCGGGTGCGAGGGTGGGCTCTGGAGCCAGAGATAGCACTACTTCAGTTCCACACATTCCCTTAGCGTGTGGCTTGTTGGTAGCTATCCTTCCGCTCACGCTACATAGTTGGGGGAATACAGTTTATGTGATTCCCCCACTAGTGCTTTAAAATGGATGTAGCTGCCGGTTTGCTGCTGAGTTGCTGGATGCTGACATCATGCATAGCGCCAAAAATATGGTGTTTGCAAAAGGTATTTCACTATTTTTCCTGGGTGCAGAAATACCTCTAGGATTAAATTTAAAATAATCATTATAGATTGTTTTACTACAATTGTTTGATTCTACTCAAATTATCCATTTCTATAAACTGTCTAATGTCAGATAGTGAGAAGAAAATGTATACCTAACCTCCATTGGGGAGGGGGGGGGAGAGAGAGAGCTAAAGAGGTTAAATTAACAAACAGTGATACGAATCCTTTGATGTAAGATTAAAGTGCTGTACTAAAATCTTCTCAGATTAGCTAACATGAAAACATGCCGTTCCTTAGAAGCTTTTTAAATCCAAAGAAGCAGCCCAAATGTCTTTAATGTTACTGAATTCAAAGGGGGAGGGCACTTCTAAAAAATATCAGCCATTTCAACAAGATATTCTCCACCTTGCAATTGCCATTGTTTAGATGCAACCCACTAAGTGCCTGTGAAAATGATATTTCTCTGGTGCCTTCTCCCCACAACAGCCCACTGCTTTCCCCAAGAGAAGTCAATCGTGAGTGGGGGACTCTTGAGAATAATGTTAGGTGCTATGCAGATAGCTTCAGTGGAAAGGGGGAATTGTCACCTGGAAAGCAGCCTCGCTGTCTTGTGAAACTCTTGCATGAATGGAGCAAGTGGTAAACTGCTTTGAGACTTTTCTTTTTTCTTAGACCCAGCCAAGCTAGCCATGTTTTCGAACCTAGTGGTTGGACTACTCTAGCATGCTGTAAACCACACAGAAACTACACCTTCTTCCTGAGGTGAAACAAGCTCCCTGAGATAGCAAAGGGGCTGCTCACATCCTCTTTAAAAAAAATTAGGAGGTGCTGTAAGGCTGTTGCCATTGTGAGGGCCTTTAATGAAATTTCAGCTGTGGGCCAGATGTTTTGTTGTTGTTAGTGCCTATATGCTTTTAATCTTGAATTATAACTAAACCAGCTTGAGTAGCAAGGGAAAGGCAGGGTATAAATATTACAGTAACGTAAATAAATAACTTCTAAGAGATATTCAGTGATTGAATAGCAATGGACCAGCCTGTGACAGATTCCATGAAGAAGATTTCTGATGCCTCAAAATAATGTTTGGCCATCCATTTTATAGCAAGGATTGTACTTTTTTTTTCTGGTTACAATCACTCTGAGAATTAACACTTTTGGCACTGAGAAAGATAGAGAAGAGACTTTTGGAACAGGGATGAAAAGAAAACCTTGCACATCAAAGATGAGTCTATGGCCTGTGATTAAAAGAACCTTTAAAGCTAACAGACAAATGTGGCTGTCTAGGGTAATCACAGATCAAGCCCCCCCCCCAACACACTCACCTGAAATCTCCTACAGCCTATTCCACAGTGCACGACTGTCTTCTTAAGACCTCATGTTTCAAATTGAGAACTTGACATTGCAAATGGTTAGAGAAAGCTTTAATGATGAATATTCTGCACTCAAAGAAAATATATTTTACAGCCTCTACAAAATCCTGGTGCTTTAGCACTCCATCATAAGGAGCATGTGTGTGTGGGGGAAACACCTTTAAATGCTATCTGGCAAGCACCCACAGTACGATAAAGGGTGTCAGCTGAGCTGGGAATCCAGATACCATCTGCAACTGGCAGTAATAAAATACAGCACAGAGAAAATGACAGCATTCTAGATATATAGTGCTTTCAACAGCATGCATATTACTTGCAAGCTCAGTGGCACCTCCAGTTATAAGATTCTCAGGTAACAGAGTTTAGATGGGTGTTAATCTTTAAAGGCTCCCCCTCCCCCAGCTCCTCTCCTGCCAGTGGCACAAGGTAGCTGGGAGCTAGATAGGCCATATTTGGATCTGTTGTTAAAAGTGATGTATTTTGAGTCAGTTGTTCAGATCAAGGTAGATTATTACACAGTTGCTGTCAGAGCTCTCTCAGCCTCACCTACCACACAAGATGTCTGTTGTGGGGAGAGGAAGGGAAGGCACTTTGAGCTTCCTTCAGGTAGTGAAAAACGGAACATAAAAAATCTATTCTTCATCTAAAGTGTAAGAACAAAATAGGAATTTTATACTCCATTTCTCTCTATCCTAAGAAGTCTCAACATGATTTACAATTACCTTTCCCTTCCTCTTACCACAACATGCACCTTGTGAGGAATGTGGGAATGACAGATTTCTCAGAGAACTGAGACTGGCTCAAGGTCACCCAGCAGGCTTCATGTGGAAGATGATTGAGAAAACAAACGCAGTTCTCCAGATTAGAGTCTACTGCTCTTGTAAGCCAATGCACTGATGTGAGGGAAGAACTCAAATCTTTCCCTGTCTTCCCCTTTCCCCAGCAGTCCCTAAAATCCAGTGGGGGGTCAGGGGAACCTCATTAATAGAATAGCATAGAGCATAGTAAAGTCAGGGTAATTGGGCAGAATCACTGCCAGTTTTCTCTACTACCAGTACATAAATCTTTCTGTTGGTACAAGAGGGTGATTTCACACCATTCCAAGTCTTCAACACATCCTCCCAACACATCATGGGGTCTGAGTTTTAAAGCTTCCCCCCATTTTTCCAAAGTTTTAGGGTGGGAGGAACAAGGGAGGGAAATTGTCATAATGGGATCAATGTTCACTGGCAGCTCACGTGTAGCTCTTTTTAAAAGGTGAAACCTGCTATGGAGGGTAAGAGGGAGGCTGGAATTTGTCTTCTTTCTTCCCACTTATTTGCCTGTTGATCTGTGAGATTTCATCCTACCCTAGATATTGCAGATCCAGTAGCTTTTTCTTCTAAGGGAAGAATATTCCAATAATGGAGGGAGAAATATCAGTTCCCTCAAATATCATTCCATTTCATCCAAAACAAAGGTCTAAGCAAAATTGGAGGCTCTTCTTTGAATACAATATCCAAGGAATACTGAAGAAAATGGAATGATTCCCCCCCTGCACTTCCTTATCAATAACTGAAATCATTTAATTTTCCCAAGAATCATTCCTGCTTTCCACCCTTCCCCAAGCTGCAGAGAACAACATTTGAACCTTACATTGTAGTGAAGTCAAATGAACATAATGAAAACGGGCTGTGTTTTGTGTTCGTTTTGCAGTTTTTTTCCCCATCAGGAAACATATTTCTTTACATGATTTAGACATATACATCATCACACTTTCTTACTGTTAGCTTTTGTTCTCCACAAAACAAACAAAACACATTTTAAGTAGACAGGAAGAAAATGAACAAGAAAATAAAGATGTGAAGAGAAAACAGGGTATGTTCACACATTCCTACTCTAAGAACGCAAGCTACATAGAGAGTGAAAATTAGTGGGGAGGGGAGGAGGGGCAAAGGTAATTAGAGTCACCCACCCCCTTATATAACTCCTTCATATCAATTGCATAGTTTTCCAATTGTGGTTTTAAAGATGCTGTTTATAGTTGATTAGCAAGAAAGCCCATTGCAAGCAGGAATACAATGGGCGGCAGGACCCAGGGGACACTGGGAGGTGCAGATCTCTCTCTGTGTGTCTCTCTCTCCCTCTCACTGCCTGTCTCTGTGTGTTTCGCAGTAAGAGGCATAGCAGGTAATTTGGGCTAATTTGTAGGAGTGAAGGAGGGCTGGTGTGCAGTTTAGGGCAGGTCTCTCTCTCTGCTGTCTCTCTCTCCCTCCATTGCAGCAGGGGCAGCTCTCTCTGTGTCTCTGTCAGCAGCTTGGGGTAGCTCTCTCTGTGTCCCTCGCAGCAAGAGCGATAGGAGGGAATGAGGGCTCATGTTTGGTCTGGCAGGGCTCCGTGTGTGTCTCTCTGTCTCTGGCATGTCTGAGAGGAACATGGCTAGTGTCCAGGGAGGGAGGGTGGGAGCTGTAGGGGCGGGGCCAATCAGGGTGCAGTCAATGTTGCTGGCTGCACTCTGATTCCAACTTGGACAGCTGGACATGTCCCACCCCTCAGGCTGTTTCACAAATATATAGAGAAACAAGGATGGATGGATGTTCATTAGTACCTCCGTGACTGATCACCTGTCTCCCCCCACCCATGTAACCAGCTAAAAGCTAAACCGGATGAGGAACAAATACTGATGTTTGGCAAACACCATTTTTGCTTGGAAGGGCCCGTTACCACTTCCCTCTTGGAACAACAGTAGCAAAAGGGTTCTCTCAAGGCAGAATCAAAGGCCATAGTGATGTTACAAGCCAGAAGGCCAGTTTTTCCCCATGCATGTTTGATAATGCTAAGTTCACAGTCACAAGCTGTGCCATGCTGCAGATCTGAAAATGTCCACTATTAGCATACAACTCTCTGGTTTTAAATAATGCTCGCATATTGTGGAATTATTGTAGACAAGAGGTCTTAAAAGAGAGTTGCACTCGTTCCCCCGTGGCCATGTAACTTCACTAAATTTCCTGAAAGATTTTTAACAGTAGCTCCTTTGACTCCATTCCATTTTCTGTTCCTTCCCAAAGGGGATTATAGGATCAAGCTCAGATTTTCTTTTCTGCCATTCAAGCTCACAAAAAGATCAAGTTTTCTTTAAAAAGTAGAAATGTAGGAAGGATGACTGTGAAACTTGGATCCATCATTCTTATTCTGAAAAATTTCAATCATTTGTCTTAAAGCACACACTTAATTAGGTGTTAAAAACCCATTTGTATAGGGAAGTCATATACTTTGCAAACCGAGATGCCTTAGCTTTTAACTATGCATTTCATAATCCCAGGTACCATTTCTGCAATGGGTATTAGTTCCACCTTGCCACGCATCCAGTGGCAAGGCAATTCCTAGTTCTGCTTGAGGTCAGCGGTGAGTGAAGGTTGTCCCAGGCATGACCTGACTCAGGCCCTCCATTGCTCCATTTCCACTGGGTGGAGGCCCATGTGACAGTGAAAGATTTGGGCCATCCCGGCTCAATTCCTCCCCAACTATGGCATCCTGGAAGGGACAAATAAAATAGGCCCCAGCCATCTCAGGCCTTTTTGTTTTCATTTTTTAGAATGCAGTATTGCAGTATTAAGAATGCAGTATTTTTAAGAATGCAGTACCACAGTCTTAAAAATGAAAAAAAAAACAATAAACAAAAAACAGGCCCATGCTGTCCCTTGGTGTGGTGGAACCTTGCTGCCCTGGCTCCCATGCACATCCAGGGCAGATGAGGTACAATAGCTAAAATGCTCCCCCATGCTCTGGCTCTAACTGCAGCCTGCAGCCCGGTATATAAGCATCAGTGCAATAAATGTCCTGGAGATCTAACAGGGGAGTTTTTAAAAGAGATGTGGAAGGATAGGTACATTAGCTCTCTTACATTATTATGATATAGGCCCAGCTTATGTGAAGGACCATCTAACTATTTATATCCCTTGCACAGCTCTTCATTCAGTAAATTCAAATAGGTTAGTGATCCCTGGCCCATGTGAGGTATGCTGGTCTTGATCAGGCTGGGGCCTTCTCGGTTCTGGCCCCTACCTGGTGGAAGAGCTAAGGGCCTTGTTGGAGCTATTACAGTTCCACAGGGCCTGCAAGATGGAGTTCTTCCACCAGGGGTTTGGCTGAGGCCAGGATAGGAAAATCTGTTGGGTCCTCCTCCAAGCATCTCCCCTGAGGCTTGGACCAGGATGGGTCTGTTGAGTCAACAATTAATTTTAGGGTGATTAGGTTCGGAAATTCAAATGGGTAGCCATGTTGGTCCAAAGTAGCACGATAAAATCAGAGTCCAGTAGCACCTTTAAGACCAACAAAGATTTATTCAAGGAATGAGCCTTCGAGTGCAAGCACTCTTTCTCAGACTAAAAACGCCCTACATGACAATGGGAATATACAACAAAAATTAATTCTGTTAAATTAGTAAACTATGTTACACATCCAAATGTAGCCGTATGATAATTCTTTGCCAAACAGCCAATCAATCCCCTGGAATTCAGTTGTTTGGAAATTGTAATTATTATCATTTACTATGTCTTTTGCTGTTTTTACCATGTTGTAATCCGCTGCAATGCAAAACCAGAAAGGGAACGAAAACCGAACCTTAACAAAATCAGGAACTCAAAAGTTGAGCTATAAAGCAATATAAAATTTTAAGAATTATTTATTAAACACCACCAATATTAGGTTAAACACCAAGTAAAAACTATATAAAAACTATACAGATCTAACTGTAAGCCATAAACTGCTGCGAGCCAACTGGGGACCCGGCAACCCTATCATGGTCTGACCCTATTTCCATCTCCTATCCTGCTTCCTAACCCCATCTCACCCTTCTCGTTTTAAACGGTATATTGGATTCTTTCTCTAAATTTTACAGCACAAAATAAATCACCCCTCTCTGACCAGTTCTCCTTTTTTCCACTGAGGGTAAATGAGGTGGGGTTGCTGGGGGAAGAGAAAGGTTGGAAAGATCCACCTCCATGTGCTCCTTCCCCCTGAGCTTCCATGGGATCCAATCGAGTATCTTCCAAGACGGAAATTCAGAATGCTGCAGTAAGGGCTGAACCATTGCATCAGTGCTTCTTAAGTTAAAACCTGCTGGTGGGTGGGGGTGAAAATCCACCTATTGAGAAGAGAAAGAAAATGGTATTAGCATTAGAATTATAAACAGTCAGCATCAGCTTGTGCTGGAGCACTCTGAAGCAATCACAGCAGTTGGAGCAACACTTCACCTGGCCTGGCATTTCTTCCCACACATTAATTCCTAGTTTATTTAACAACATAATGCACCCATAATTGCAAACTGTCACCTTGCGATTCAGAACATAATTCTAAGGTTATTCATTTATGTAAACTCTCAGAAGTGCGTATTAACGGAAATCTGATCTCTCTGCTAAAAGCGGCACAGGTCTCAGCACTACTTGCTTTCTCCATTCACTTACAAGAGGACTATTTTGCTTCAGAGCCATGCAGACTTGACGAAAGTTTAGATCTCAATCAAAGCTTGCAATCTTTATAGGATAACTGGGGGATGGGACGTTTTGGGAAGGAGGAGGAAATCTTCTCTAAAGACATTATTTTTCATCATTGCAGAAAGCTTTATCAACAGTTTCAGTTCTCCACTTCTTGCTAATGGCTTTCATTCATTTGTTTGTCCTATATAGGCAGGTTAACAGTTTGTATACATTGCATTGCATACATTTGTCCAGGAGCAGGCAGGGTCTCCCCACCCCATCCAGCTTACATATCCACTTACCATGGTAATGTTCTCGTATTGGGTTACACCAGGGGCCCAACAGGCCATCCTTGAGTGGCAAGGACAAGGAAAGCTGGCAAAAGGATGAGTCTTTCCCATGGCTCAGCTAGATGACAAGGGTTTGGCTTCACGGTGGAGCTGTGTCAATCATGCCTCAGTGCCCAACTGGTTTGCAGGAATCCACAATGAAGGTCCAACCCAGACAAGGGGTACGAATCTAGCAAGAGAAAAAAATGGCTGAGAGAGGGTGAGAGAGTGGTGTCCCAGCTGGAAGGAGGCAGAGGAAATGATCTTTGGATTTTTTATACTGATGCAGTAATCGACTGCAGTGCAATAGCTCAATCTAAAGCAGCACCATTCTTTAAATCATTTAAGAGACACTCTCACAGATCTCCATGCCTAGTGACCATAACATCCTTTACGCTAAGAATGGCATTTACCCGTTTGAGGTTTCATACCCTGCTGACTGCAATTCATAGTGGTCGATTCCTCCATAGCTTTATGTCTGATCATCTTTGTATTTCCGGTACGGAGGTAAGTGAGGATCTTATTCATTATATCCTAGACTGTCCTCTGAACAACGACCCGAGAACTAAATACATCAAGAGACTTTTGCCCACTGCTTGGGGCATAGCAGAATCTGAGTATTTAATCCTGTTGTTATCAGATACCAGTCCGCATATTTCCAACAGAGTTGCCCAATTTGCTCTTACTGCTAAGAAGATTAGGTCTAAGTATGTAAACTAATTGTGTTGTCGTTATAATTTTTAATTATTTAATTTAATTTAATTATCTGACTCCGTATGTATTAGTCAATTTTAGTCTTGTGATTTTAAAATCCAACTTTTATTTTCTTATGTTTTGTATACTCTGTAGATTTGACAGTAACGTGAAGGCCAATGGCTAATACAATAAAACGTATCTAAAAAAAATTAAATAACTCTCAGTCATCCAGGAAACCTTTCCAGAGCTGTCAAGAAATCCAAGGATTTCATGAAACCCTGGTTAAGAAAGCCTGATTTAAGGATATGCTACAGGAACAATGAGCCAAGTATGTTGTTTCCTTGAATTCCTTTGGGGAAGGAAGTGAATAAAAATGTGATGGCACTGATCTATTGATGCCCAAATAATGTTAATATACATGCTAATTTTAGAGAAAAACACAGTGAAAGGAATGCAAAACATTAAAACAGAAAATCACCCATTCACGGCACAAAGAATAAATAAAAATCACAAAGGATTTTCATGTCACAGCAGCAGAGGTGAGAAATGTAAACATCATCTCTGTTTTCTCTCTGTTCTTAGTCTGATGAAGAGTGCTTGGACTCAAAAGCTCACGCCTGGAATAAATCTTTTTTGGTCTTAAAGGTGCTACTGGACTCTGATTCTATTCTGCTACTTCAGACCAACACGGCTACGCATTTGAATCTCTTCCTTGGGTTTGTCCTTTTCAGAGACTAGTAAATTGGAGGAGCTGAACCTTCAAAGGATGGAGGGGGTGCAAAAGGATTGTGTGTGTGTGTGTGTGTGTGTGTGTGGAGTCTACACATGATTTTTGCAAGCTTCTATGCTAGCACCTGCAAAAACGTGGACTTTATTTTGAGCAGCTGCATAGAAAGCTTGCAAAAAGTGAATGCAAATCGAGGAGAGGAGATTCATCAATCACTATCAGTAACTAGACTGACAGCTTCATTTGCAAGTGTTTGAGTGCCTCCTGAGGTGTTCCGATAAGCAGCTATCCCCACAGAGTTCATATTGGTTATGATGAAAGTCCTGCTAGCCAGATGTCATGGTGGGCAGACTGAAGGCAGGTGTTGGTTCAAACTGCATTCCTTTGAAGAGGTGTGACATTACCCTTCCACAATCTATAACACTATGATGACCTAGCTTTAATTCTAAGCTCAAAACTGTTATATATTGGGCTGACCATTCATTCCTTGTTCCTAGGGATGTCAAAGAGTTTCTCAGATTCATTGACCCAGATCCAATGATGCTGTTTCAAGTGAGGTTTTTAATGCCATGAAATGGATCCTGAGCCACTGGACATGTTCAGCTCACAAACAAGGTCTGAAAGGAAGACAAACTTTGGTTTAATGTTTGACTTTTATTTTATAATGTTGAAAGAGACAGTTAATTTCCACATTCCTTCACAGTCGTTATTTCTTTCCTTTGGGACTTGGTTGTCAGTGGAGGAGTGGGGGAATCAAACCTGGCTCTCCAGATTAGAAGTTTCCACTCTTAACCACTACACCCCGCTTGCTCTCTTTAATGGCTCAATAGGGTATTATATAGCCATATATATATTTAGGAATCCTGAATCTTGCTAAATCAAAACCCAAATTGATTCAGGCTTAGCAGTTCAGCTCCAGAATTGACCAGAATTGCAGTTTGTCTCTTAAAAAAAATTAAAATCCAAATCAGCATTGATTCATGTTTTTTGCACAATCCTAGAACAGAGTCAATGGAAACTGTTTAGGGAGGACACCCTAACATACAAGGGAAATGTTGCCTCATCTACACTTCTGGTACACGGAAACTGATATTATTGAATTGATTTTTAACACTTCAGAAAATTACACAAAGTAAATTTAATCAATTAAGAAACAGATGGTCTAAAGCCTACAGCTGAAAAGAAAAGATCCATTTAAAATGTATAGAACAAACATAGTGAAAGAGTCATTCTCGTTCATGTTATTGGAGAAAGAACATGAAGAAACATGAAGGAGAGTTGTAGATTTGTGCATCCTTGCTTGTGAGGAAGAGGAGTTAGCTTTTATATGCAACTTTTCAGTACTCAAGGACTTACAACCACCTTCCCTTCCTCTTCCTACAACAGACACTCTGAGCTGAGAGAGCTCTGAGAACTACGACTGGTCCAATGTCACCCGCTGGCATCATGTGGAGGGATGGGAAATCAAACGTGGTTCACAGACCACTACTTTTAATCACTTCACCATGCTGACTTTTACCTTTCCTGACCCCCCCCCCTTTACTGCCCTTCCACATGACTGGTGTTGCCCCTACTTAACACACTGCATTCAAAATTCATTCTGATGGGGGTGGGATATAATTAAGTAAGAGTTAGAAACCCACAGAATTTTCTTTTGAGTGAAATGTTAAGCAGATGTAAAGGCCTCGTCAAACCATTACAAACTAAGCAATGTCTTGAAGAAATGGACATACTTGCCTGATTGTGGGTGGGGGGGGGATGTTTGCATGTGGGAGCAGAGACTTGCATCTGACCACTCTGCTCAATGAAGGCTGCGGCATTCTTCCCACCTAAAATGCCTTCTTCTAATGAACATGGCTCTTCTGCTAGAGTTCTCTGGTCCATACCATCAAAAGAAGACTTCAGGTGTTAAACCACCATTCCAAGGAACTTGTTGTGAATCAACCCACAAAGCCACTTCTTAGCCAGGTTAAGTCCACAAGGAACCTGGTCTCTCAAAAGAAAAGAAGAATCAGGCCCATTGCTGCAACCCTTCCGTTGCCCTTCCACCCTTGAAAGGAGGCTAGCCTGCAATTAGAGATCAAAGTGTTTCCTATTCACGGCAAGCACACAGAGGTCTTACAAAGTGACTCCTGCAAAGTATGTCATGCTAAATCCCTTAAAACATGCTGCCATTGCTAGCCGCAACCCTTCCGACAGCTTCTTCCAATTGGTAACCAAACTGTTTCATGTAGAGATTAACCCAGTGATCCTGCACTTGAAAGGGAATGCTGCTGAATTTAATTCCTATTCCTGCCTCAGTATTCTGCAGGGGAAGGTAAAGTAATCTATACTAAACAGCAAAAGAAAAATAACCTGCATTGTGAGTGGAAATTATAGGAACAGTCTCTTGATTAGGTCCGTTGTGTGCAGTGTGGATTAATTGCTTCCCAGTTTGACACATCTAGGAAAGTTTGGTTTCTTTTATATATGCAGCTAGAGGAGAAGCAGCAGTCCACGTATGTACTTGAGACCTCTGCATAATATCTCCAGCTCATAAAAGATGTCTTTGACTAAGTGACACAATATTAGCAATTTTCTCATTTTGATATATGAATGGAATGATTGGTGGCTCCTTAAATGTTAACCATTTATCTGACAAGTGGAGTATGGCTTCCAAATCATATACCAAAATCAGTGTTAGCCATTAAATTGCCACAAGGTTTCATGTTGTATTGGTTGCCTCTACAACATGATCGCCCTTCTGGAATACGTCACCCAGATATGATGGCAAAGTCTGTTCAAAACCAAACATTAAAAAAATAAAACATTAATTGAAAAAAAAATACATGACAAAATAGGGAAATACCTCTTACATAGCCTGAATTATTATGGGGCTTTTTTGTACCACATTCTTATAACAAAATATAAATCCAAAAGAATCATGTTCATGCCCATCTGTAGATTTCTTTGCATGCCAATAAAAATGTAAAACCTGCTTGTGTGAACTAGTTATGAGGATGGTATGGTTGTTATGGTAAAAGACAACAACAGTGAAATCAGTGAGACTCATGGCTCGTCAGACTTTGAACCCAGCTCCCCTGAGTCAAAATACAGCATGCTTTTATCATGTTTTGAGCCACCTCAGGCCAACCGTATTGGGAGAGGCGGGGTATAAATTAAATAATAAATATAATATAAATAAATATTGACCTTCAAGGCCATTTTCGGTTTGAGACCCACATATCTGAAGCCTTATGCTCCTTGCAGGGCTTTGCACTCTGCAGGTACTAATTTGTTGGTGGTTCCTGGGTTCCAGGAAGTTCTTGTGGCCTTGATCTGGGCCAAATTGGTATAATGAGCTCCAGGAAGTGCTGAGGAGCTTTCGCAGTTCTGCAGGTCCTTTGAAATGTAGCTCTTCTGCCAGGCCTTTGGTTGAGGCAGGGCACAAAAGATCAAAGGGCCCCTCCTCAAATTAGAGCTGTACATCTAACAGACCAGATTTATCTGTACTGGAAATTAGTTGGCACTCCTGGAAATCTATGTCCTGAGGTGTTGAGAGAGTGGTGGAGAGCTGGTGTGGGGGGTAAATGGATTCTTGTTTTTTTCACTGCCAGAGCTTGTTATTTATGTTTCATGTTAATGTTTCTAATGTGTTAATTGATGTGGGGTTTTATTTCTGTAACCCGCCCCACAGGGGGTTATAACCTCCCCCACAGGGTTGATGTGAGGATAAAATAGAGGGGAGGAGAATGATGTGAGCCACTTTGAGAAAGGGAGTTATAAAGAAAATAATTAAAAAAATAATTAATAAGTGCGTTACTAGAAACTCAGAGCAAAGTCAAATATTCACACCACGAGGATTTTGGATCATGCATCTTGGGAATTCTATACTTTCCTGGACTTATTTGGTCCAGAATCTCCATACATGTGGAGATTCTCCTCATCTGCCTGCCCTGAAATGGCCTCTCTCTTCTGTTAAGAGACTTGTATTTAGCCATCATTACACCTAAATTTTCCATGCAATGTCTGAACCAGCACAAATCATGTTTCCTGAAAGTTCCAGCCTTAAATGAAAAGTCTGATATGGCTTGGGATCAGCATACCTCCAGGACCACATTCTCCTTTAGGAACCTACCTGTCCACTGCAGTCATATTTGGAGGACCTGCTATTAATGTTCCCATCATCTGTGGCTATACAGGTGGCAAACTGAGAAAGGGCCTTCCCAATCATGGTGCGAAACACTGGAACTCCATCCCTAGGAAGATATGTCTGTAACCTTCTGTTATTGTCTCCTGCCAACAGATGAAGGCCCTTTTGGTTTCATTTGGAGTACAAACACTGATTTTCCCCCATCCCTGGTTGTGTGTTTATATGTTCTTAAGAAATTATTTTATATATTATTTTAAATGCCATCCTAATGTTTACAGTTTTCATGTCCACGATGTCAGAAACTTGCATGTTTTCAGCCATGATATAATGGTTTACCATGCATAAACCTAGCTGATACCAAAGGACGAAATCCCTTTGTAGTTCTTAGAACACACCAGATGCCTTAATATTCCTTACGTCCCTTTCCCCTCCCATGTCCATTTGGTCTCCCTCCTTCCCATTGTTATTATCCAGATGTTGTGACTTCCTTTACCTGGTATCTGGTTTATGTTCCCAGAAAGGGGGGCACCTCCCCTGAACCCTATATGTGTTTCCATGTAACCTGTACATTAGTTCTAACTATACCTTAGGTGCACTAACTTGCTTTGCTCTAATAAAGAAACTTTTCTAAGGAAGGTTTGGATTTCTTGAAGTGAATGAAGAATCTCACACATTGCCTTGGGGATTCCTATCTGAGATGTAAGATGCATTAAAATGTTTTAAATAAACCATGTACAGCAGTGGGTAGTCATAAGGGATCACCATAGGTGATCTAAATAACACTCTCACAAACATAGGACATTATTGTGGCTCTGAAGGTGCTCCCATGAATCCTGAAGCATCCTTAGCATCCTCTGCAACACCCAAGGATTCCGTGGCTGACATGCTGGTGGTCCACGGCTGATATGTTAATTCAGTAAGGGTTGCCTGAAGGTAGGCTGTTTGAAAACCACAGCTCTAAGCATTCCTCTAAAACTTTAGAGTCTAAAGGATGGAAATTACTTTTCAAAGAATGGTACATGCAAACCTCTCATTTTACTCCTCCCTCTGGGCATTCCTACAGTTTGGGTTGAATTTTATTTCCAGTTCCTTAGATTTGACCTGGAAAAAAACAGAACTTCAAAGCAAGACTCTGAGGAGGAAAACTCTTGAGAAATGAGAGGAAGGGAAAATGTTTCTCAGATCCTCAAATTTGCAGAGCTCTGAGCAAAGTCTCACAGGTTATCAAGTGGTCCATACGGCTGTTTTCACTTGACCTGAAACCATTCAACAGTTTGAAATAACAGCAAATGAAGACAGAATCATTTTCTAAAAATAGCTTCAGCTCAGATATTCTCCCCACAAATTTAAGGGGGGAAGCTGCTATTTAGGGAACTCAACAGCAGGAAAATATTGCCTAAAGACACATATTGAATGCTCTAAGGGATCAAATGAAGATATACATGCTACAGCATATTACTATGTGACTTAGAAGGTGCCTACTCAGGTCAAAGCACTAAAAGGTGATACCCCACAAGTGCTTTGGGTAGTTCTGCCACTATTATTTTGCCTAAAGCTAACTGTATTATTTATTACAAACAGAAAAGTTGGTTTTTAGACCTTGCTTTTCACTAGCCGAAGGAGTCTCAAAGTAGCTTACAATCGCCTTCCTTTCTTTTTCCCACAATAGACACTCTGTGAGGTAGGTGAGAGGCTGAGAATGCTCTGTGAGAACAGCTCAAACAGGATTGTGACTAGCTCAAGATCACCCAGCTGCTTGCCTGTGGAGGAGCGGGGAATCAAATCTGGCTCTCCAGATTAAAAGCCACCGCTCTTAACCACTACACCTAGCTGCCTCCTATATACTGCCTTTCCTAGCAGTTTAAGGCTACTTACCTAAAATAATCATAAGCACTGTGAAAAACCAGGGTCAAAATTAAGTCTTTGTCAGTGCCACAACCAGGAAGGAATTGGCCAGTTAGCATGGCCACCTTGATGCAAGAGCCGGCTCTCAGGAACAGGAAGGGGACAAACTTCAACCAGCTTGGTTAGAAGGCAGACAACAAGAAGATGGGAAGGCTGTTGGGAGAAACCAGCCAAAACTATGGGGAAAGTTCTCCTTGCAGGAATAAATCACACACACACAAAACTTCATAGGCTCAAAAAAGGATTCACCAAGGAAGGGGGAGGATGGTGGAAAGTAAACATTACTTATGAGTAGGGGAGACAGAGTGATGAGGCCACTCCTCCAAAAGGAGGGAAAAGGGGGAGAAGCTGAGGTAGCATTTATGCTTGGAAGTGAATCCATGTCTAAAAATGTCCACAAAAAAAAATCCAGAGAAGCAGCAATAGGAAGGTAAACTGAGAGCTGAAGGAAAATGCATGCAGAAATAAAAAGAAAACAGGATGTAAGGTAAAGGTATCCCCTGTGCAAGCACCGAGTCATGTCTGACCCTTGGGGTGACGCCTCTAGCGTTTTCTTGGCTGACTCAATACGGGGTGGTTTGCCAGTACCTTCCCCAGTCATTACCGTTTACCCCCCAGCAAGCTGGGTACTCATTTTACCGACCTCAGAAGGATGGAAGGCTGAGTCAAACTTGAGCTGGCTGCTGGGATTGAACTCCCAGCCTCATGGATATAGGTATGTGATGAAAGCAAGGGGAAATGCAGAAGGGGGAAAAACCATGAGGGACATGCATGGCAACAGAGTGGGAAAACATGTGCATAAAAGGCTCATGTCAGGGTGAATGTACTCAACAATTATCAAAATAAAGATGGCTGCAATTCAGAATGCCACAATATTTTATGGAGTGCACAGGTGCTTCACCGAAACCCTGGGGTGCCTCATTTGTTTTCCAGTAGGGAGGAAACATCTGCATTGTGCAGACACAGCAAGTGCTCCTGCAAACTGCTCCTGATTCAAGTACATATTTGGGCATCAGACCCATTGAAAAGGGACAAATTATTTCTTTTCATTTATATAGCTCCAGTTTCTGAAAGTCAATATGCATACCATGGAAAAGAGATCATGGACAGGCAAGTGGGCAATCCTAGCTTCAAGAAAGATGCTGACACTCTCCTTTGATTTATTGGCATAACCCGGCCAAGGCTGTACTTAGCAAAACTTAGGAGTGTTGGTCCTGCATAAGGAGGAGACTTGTGGCCGTGGTCAGCCAACCATGCCACTCCCCTTTTTAATGATCCTGGCAGCCCCAAAGGAATCCCTTCTCTTCTCCAAGCTGGGAGCCCAAGTTCCTTTGCCATCAGGATCCTTTTCCAGGGAAGTGTCCAACTCAAGGTACCTCTCAGGGTGCGCACTACCATTGGTCCACATTGAGCCACCCAGCATTGTGAGCCCCATGCCTACCACTCACACCCAGCCACCTCTTAGGAGGCCCCTAAATCTGGGAGTCTAAACATGGCCTCCCCCCAAAACACAGGCTCCCCCTCTATGCCATCCCACAAGCTGTGACAATAATAAGTGCAAAATACATCCTCAACAGCATAAACCTTACAAACCAAACAGTAAATTTCATTTACCAATTTAACGTAACCACAGGGCAGGAGGGTGGGATAACTGTCCGTCACCAGCAGCGCGAGTGAAAGAGGCCGGGCCAGCACACATGGCACTATTTAAGGCTCGGTCTCCATCTTCCACCCTGTTGCGCTTGCATCAGGGTGCCTTTAGGACATGCAGCTGGCATGTCTGTCCCCCTCCCCCACACACACACCTTTCTTATGGTGCCTGCACCATCACCTGTCAATGGGGCAGCTCTGGTAAGTGAGGCTGCTTATTATTGGGCTATTCTGAGGTTTAGTGAACCATGTGACTCCTAAAAGCTTCTCATGAAACATGGCATAGAAAGTTGTTTATTGTTTGCGGTGATCAATTAGCTCATTCTTCCAAACTGCTCTGCCCATATGTAAGTTGCTGATCTCATAACACCTTATCTGTTGCCCTATTGTGCTCTTCAAAACCAACATTGTGATGCCTTAGAAAGGAAGGTGAGCAAATAAAATCCGGCATAATAAGTCACCAATCAAGGTCCAGGCACAAGTCTTATGCTGTTTGAAATCTGGTTTCTATAGTAACAGCTGCATGTGATTGTACAGAAAGCTCCCCTAGATAGAGAGATGATGGTGGCTTTCAACAGTCTGCTTTTCCCTTGAAATATCTTGCAGCATTAAGAGAAGCCCACGTGCCTCCTCCCAAGACCCTTTTATTATCCTCTACGTGACCCTCAACACCTCAGCTGCTCTTTCTAGGGAAGCATATTATAGCCAGAGATACTACCTTCTACAGCTGTGCAAAAATTAAAAGAGTTCCAATGTGGGAAATGGAAAGTGCCATCAAATCACAGCTGGCTAATGGCAGCTCCGTGGGGTTTTCAGTGCAGGAGACATTCGAGGCGGTTTTCAATTGCCTGCCTACACATTACAACTTTGGCATTCCTTTGACGCCCCCATTTAAATACCTGCTAGGACTTTTCTTGCTTAGCTTTTGAGATCTGATGAGATCAGGCTATCAAGGTCAGGGGAAGTATTAGTTAGAGGGGACTGCATAAGGTCTCTAGTGAACACAGGCCCAATTGCTGGGCAAGTGAGGATGTCAGTAAATACAAAATAAATAAAATGCCAAAGTATTTGTTATGTAGGCACAATGTTTGGTCCCTGAAAATTGATGCTTAAGTTCAGGGGACCCTTATGGTTAGTTCCATCATCCTCATCGGACATACAGGTGCTCCCAGGTATGCTCCGGGCCACAAATTTTGTCCACATCAATTTCCAGTCTATGTCACTTGTGTTTGCAGATAATCTTTTCCAAGCCATCAAATGCAGCTCAAAAGTCAACAGGAGATATTGCATTATCCCTGCTGAAGTCAGAATTATATTAGCTACTTATTGGGATGCTTAAATCATTCCCACAATTGAAGACGAATGTGTTGTTCAGACCTCACAAGAACTGTAAAACTGAACAGCCTACGATCCATGTAGCTCCCCAAATTTTGCCAATGCTACATAATTAAAAAGCAATAACATTAACTGATTTTTAAAAACCCATTTCCATTCCAAGGAGAAATATATTCTATTTGCTCAGCACTCCTCTCATTTCAAATAGTCTATTCCATTATATTAATCTCCTAAGATTTTTAAAATTTTCAAATATTAGCTATAATATTTATGATCCTCATTATGCATTTAATTTTTGTAATTAAAAAACTGAAACATTATTCCATTGAGCCAAGCACCACACTGCTGTCTGATGTCATTTCTAAAGAAATCTATCTATCTATCTATCTATCTATCTATCTATCTATCTATCTATCTATCTATCTATCTATCTATCTATCTATCTATCTATCTATCTATCTATCTATCTATCTATCTATCTATCTATCTATCAAAAAAGGGATCCATATCACAAGGGAAACCTCCAGCTTTCCTGGATAAATAAAAGCACAAAAATACATGTCCACATGATACAAGCAGCAGGATGTGTGGTGTCAGAAAAGGATGATTGGCAATAGCAGCAGATAGTGAAAGGGAATGATTGACAGTGAAGAAGCAGTGACCATGACCCTGGAAAAATAGCACATTCTCTTATGTTCCTTGGTGTTGCTTTATGCACAGACAAAAAAAATGGAACGTTTCATGAAATATACTGGCATTTTTTTTCTTGATAGACAAAAATTCAGAAAATAAAAAGATGTACTCCACCAAATACCTTTCCTTCAAAAGTAAAACAGTAAGTGCAATGTCAGCTCTTCCGGTCTTTATTTTTTTTAATCATTTGAACAGGAGCATGGCTAAACTAAAGTAAGCAAGTCAGTTCTACGTACCTCTGGCTCTCTTCAGACCTTTGTGTGCTTGAGGACTTTCACGCCATCCAGAATTGCAGAGATAAAACAGGGA
Organism: Paroedura picta; assembly: GCF_049243985.1. Lineage (NCBI taxonomy): Eukaryota > Metazoa > Chordata > Lepidosauria > Squamata > Gekkonidae > Paroedura > Paroedura picta. The sequence goes on along the minus strand of NC_135372.1, from coordinate 52,087,336 downwards.
GTTTTGCGTAACCCTTCGGTTTTCATAAGCAGATTCTCCGCAAGAACTCGACCTCCACTCAGACCTTGTTACACATTCAGTTGGTTGGAAGCAGCAGAACAAAAATTGAACCCAGTGACACCTTTAAGACCAATGAAGTTTTATTCAAGGTGTAAGCTTTCATGCACCTTGAATAAAATTTTGTTGAAGTGTCTGCTTTTCCTGCTGTATGGTATGTTGATGGGCTGTCCTCCATCGATTTAGAAGTCAAAACATTGGGTTATGCCTACAAATGTGACAGGAAAAAGACAACTGTCCTACAGCTAAAGATACTCATGGAGCTCATGCCTGCGTATGAATGGATTCATCTAAATGCTCACAAGACCCAAACCTGATGAGTAGCCCTGTTGGTCTGAAGTAGCACAATAAAATCAGAGACCAGTAGCACCTTTAAGACCAACAAAGATTTATTCAAGGCATGAGCATTCGAGTGCAAGCACTCTTCCTCAGACTACGAACTGACCATCATGACAGTATATTCCTACTGTTATGATGGTCAGTTATTAGTCTGACGAAGAGTGCTTGCACTCGAAAGCTCATGCCTTGAATAAATCTTTGTTGGTCTTAAAGGTGCTACTGGACTCTGATTTTATTGTGCTACTTCAGACCAACAGGGCTACTCATTTGAATCTATCCAGACCCAAACCTGCATCTCTTCAGCAAGGTGCTTATATCCTGTATGCCTTTAGAACTATGCTATGTGAAACTATCTGTATCTCATGCTGTGAATTGTATATATTTTTCCATAGTATATATTTTATGTGAGTAGAAGTTTGTATTTAAAACACATCACTCATTGGACAAGAGAAAATATATCATAGAAGTATCCCCCCCCCCCAGTGGTCCCCCTAATTTCCTGATGTTAAGATTGGAAAAGCTGGTGAAAAAACATAAACTTTGAAAAGAAGACACATCTCTAAGATATTATATTGGTATGCATTTTAAACTTATGAAATCAATTTTTATATGATTTTATATCATTTTCTAGTCCCCAGGTATATAGAAGTCGCTTCTTTATGAATGACCTTGTTATGCTGCCCTACTGACATCCAACTTCCCGGATATCTGGTAGCCTAGGAGGTAGGCTGGGTTAGGAATGACCGGCACAGGGTAGTTGGTGGGGATTTTGTGTAATTTTAATTGCTGTTTTATTATTTTATTATGTTTTAAGCTACCATGAGCTGGCTGGCTGGGAGCAGCGGCCTAGAAACAAACTAACTAACTAACTAAAAAACAAACAAGGCCACAGTTCCTAATAATTCATCCAAGCAAGTCTGTAAAACCATCAAGTATAGTACCTAAAAGACCTCTTGAAATGGCTGAGCAAGGAGACACACTCTCCCTGAATTAATTTATCTCAAAAGTGACATCTATATCTATTTCTTATTTAGGCACTGAAACAAAACCCTAAAATTGCATTCTGTTTTTCGTGAACATCATTACTTATCCATATTAAATATATTGGCTGGCTTGTCTGAACAGTTTTATATCCTTGCCTTTTATTTAGCAAGAATCTAGTAATTAAAATGCATACTGTTTTTTTTTAAACATTCTTTTAATCTCCCTAATGGGCTTTTTATCTAGCTGAATAACAGCATCCTCTATATGCTGTAGATAAAATAACTCTTTAGACATCATCATTTTCTCCAAAATAGGATCTTGCCTTATAGATTTACATTTATTTCTTTGGTTTCCAAACACATTACTTTTATGCAGACGCTATCTGTATTGTTACATAGACCATTTACCTTTACAGTTATGGAAGTCGAGGAGTACTGAAATATTTAAAACCGTGGCATAAAGTGTTCTCTTGCCTAAATCAATGTGCCATGGACAGTATGGACAAACAGGCTGTTTCTTTAAGTAAATGAGAAGTTATGTGAGCTCTGTGTCTCGTTGAGAAGACACTATCTGCAATGCTCAACAGCCCGTCATTAAAAGCTACAGCATCATCCCTTCTTTCCACCAATGTGTCTCTGAGCATGATGCACTATTGTAGTCTGAATTAATTGCCTTTTGGTATCTCCATCCCAAAATAAACTTCTCCATGTATCACCTCAAGGCATTCAAGAGGCTGCTTCATTACCATTGCATGGTCTTTTTGGTCATGGCCCCCTCCTGGTGAAATGAGCTCCCAGAAGAGCTGTGGGCCCTTCAAGAGCTGGCTCAGTTTCAAAGGGCCTGAAAAATGGAGCTCTTCCACCAGGCATTTGGTTAGGGCCAATAACCAGCAACACCACTGGGCCAATAACCAGCAACACCAGCTCTCCCCTGGAATAATCAAGAAATAACTACAGGCGATGGCTTGAAATACTGGTCCCGCAAGAGAGTTGAATGAGGTATTTAAAATAGTTTTTAAGTGGTTTAATTAATGATTATTAATTGTTCTAATGCTATTTTTTATGTTGTTAACCCCAAGCCAGCTTGCCTGGAAGGGGGGTCATATAAATCTAAGTAATAAATAAAGAAAGAAATGGCATCTCCCAAAGAAGCACGGATAAAAGCGGAGGACTATGAAAAAATCTGAAATACTAAGGGTTGATTTCCATGACTCAGAGATCTCAGGGTTGAAACCACAAACCAAACCTGTGATCTTCATCACAAACCAAACCTGTGAACTCCATTATATAACATGATTTACATGTTCTCATCTATTCCTGCATGATGTTCCCACTCAGTAAGGTTGCCAGGTGCTACCAGACACTGATGGACAGGGTTGGCAAATTCAGATTGGGGAAACTCCTAGAGCCTGGGGAGAACAGGGTCCAGTGGTGTACAATCTGTCTACTCTCCAAAGCATCCAATTTCTCCAAGGGAACTGATTTCTGTAGTCTGGAGATGAGCTGCATTTCAAGGAATCCTCTAGTCACACCTAGGGGCAGGCATCCCTACCACCCTGATTTCTGCACCCATCCAACTGTAGTCTCCTAAAGTGATTCAAACAGCTCCTTTTCCCAGTCCATTTTCTATTTGGGGTAATAGCAGGGGGAGGGGGGTTGTTTGATTCTCTGCTGCACACTGCTGTGGACCTGATCTGACATTGTTCAACACTGTTGTCAAGCTACACTTCAATACACTTTCACATCCTTAACAGCATGATACATTTGGAAAACGAAGAAAACTCAGTCTGCAGGAGCAATCTATCTTAACTCTGGGTGTCTCAGAATAAGGGAGGAGGGGTGCAGATCCAGAAGGCCATTGAGAAGGACCCATGCTTTAGCATTTAATGATGGGTTATAGAGAAGATGAGTTTGTAAAAGAGGCAGAGCAAAGCAAAACGTAAATGAATTCAATTAGAATTTCCAATTCCAAGCTGTTTTTGTTGAAATGGAGTTTGATGAAGTGTCCTATATTAAATGGTTTTGTAGCAGGAGCTTACGGTGACGATAGATTCAATGTAAAAAGAGAGTGAAGAAGATAAGCATGAAAAAAAATTAAGACCAACAAAATAATTTTACTGCAAGGGGGGGGGGGGAAGACTGAAGGAACCTTGTATTGAATCCTATCTAAATTTTCCAATGACAGAATGGAAATTTCCTGAGATGGAAATGGAAATCTTCTGAGAGACAGCATGGTGCAGTGGTTAAGAGCAGTGGCCTCTGATCTGGAGAACTGGGTTTGATTCCTCTCTCCTCCACATGCAGCCAGCTGGATGACCTTGGGCTGATCACAGTTCTCTTAGGGCTGCAGCCTACTAGCCCCGTGCAGGTGGCCCATCCACACATTGATTCACTGCAGAAGGATAGAGAGCTGGCCCTGACCCTGCTTCCAAATGTTCACCAGGTTGTCCACGGGATGAAAACACTCACAGAAAGTGCCCGTGTCTTGACACCTTCTCTGTGATTATTGACACTGTTTTCTAAACATTCATGATTGGGGCATTGACTCAGTGAGTGAAGGGAGGTGGGGGGTGAGACCAACAATTTTATGACTGTGTAACAGTTTAGACAACACTATCAAAAATGATTTCTTTTTATTTCAAAAAGGAGAGAGTTCACATCTATGACAGTGTGATCCCACCTTGTGACACTTGCATTTATGAAAATAACTATTACCCAACTTCAACAGATGCCATCTTTGGAACAATATTCAACACATTTAACAAGAACCATCTTTGGAACAATATTCAACATTCAAATAGCAGTAGAATTCCTAAAATATTACTAAATAGTTTATACAAAGGAATGCTTCTGAGGGGAGAGGGCTTCTCCCTGCAGCTTCAGGCCTCCAATCCTTCTGGGGAAATTCATATAACATTAATTTCAAATAATGATTATTTGAATAATCCCAACAACGATGATTATTTAATAATGATTATTTAATAATCCCAACAACAATCACAATCCAGAATAACAGACAATTGATATAAACACAATCCCCCCTTCCAGTAATTAGTATAATAACCTTTCCTTCCTAAAATATTAATAGTTGTTATACAAAGGAGTGCTTCTGTGGGATGAGAGCTTCTCCCTGCAGCTTCAGGCCTCCAGTCCTTCTGGGAAAATTGTGCCTTTTCTTCCTTGTAAGGAATACCCCACTCTTTAACTCCCTAGTGGACTCAGGGTTATACCTGCTATTCCTCGTCTATGTAGTAAGTGAATGCATGGACAGGTTGCCTGCAAAGTGCTACAGATCTCCACAAATGCTGCTTCTGGGGATAGAGATACCTGAGGAATGGCATGGAGGTGAGGCTGCAATGGGAAGAAGGTATCAGTGGAAATTGCCAAGTTTGTCTGAATCCAACCAATTATTTTATTCCTTCTAATATTAGTATATCTTATCTACAAATGAAAGCACATGCAGACATAGGGGAGCTTGAAAGGAAGCTGAGGAACTCCCCCATCACCATTTCTTCACTAGTGTGATACCTACTGCTGCTGTGTGTGGACATCGGGCTTCAGTCCTGGCCATGTGGCAGAAACAGTACTGGTCACTGACAGACAATCTACATTGCCAGCTTGATCAAGGCAGTTTGGCTATCCTTGTATTTCTTGATCTATCGGTCACATTTGATGTGGTCAACCATGAGTTGTTAAGTCCACCACCTTGCTGAGGTGGGGATTAGGAGGACAGCCTTACAGAGGCTGGTGTCCTTTCTCCAGCACCAGATACAGAGAGTGGCAGTGGGGGAAGAGTTGTCTGGACCCTTTATGCTTCCCAGTGGGGTGCAACAGGGGGCAATACTCTCCCCCGCACTTTTTAACATCTACATGTGCCCTCTGACACAGCTAGTCTGGGGTTTTGGACTGGATTGTCATCAGTATGCTGATGAAACCCAGTTCTATCTCCTGATGGATGGCCAGCCGGACTCCCCCCCCCCCCGGATACATTTGCCAGTTGTTTGGAAGCAGGCAGAGTTCCCGGAAACTCAATCCCTCCGAGATGGAGGTCCTGTGGCTGGGTAGAAGGGGGCAGAATCAGGAAGCATATCTTCCCTGCTTGGATCGTGTGCAGCTTCTGGCTGTACCTGCAGCCAGGAATTTTGGGGTGAACTTTGATGCCTCCTTGTCTATGGAGGCTCAGATCATGAAGGAAGCCCACTTGGCATTTTACCATCTGCGCCAGGCTAGGCTACTAGCGCTTACCTGTCCCCAGAAACTTTGGCCACAGTGGAGAGAAGGCGGAGCCATGGCACTTGGATAGCTCGAATACTTCGAGCTCCTGTTCCACTGAGGGTCAATCGCTGCTGTGATTGACAGAATTGGGTTTTGGGTACGCTAACCCACCCATAAATCTTCTCAGGAATTCCTTGTGAATCTCTGGGGCCTCTCTGTTCCGCAGGGAAATTAATCTCCCACTGGAACGTAAGCTCAGTGTGCACAGGGTCCAGCAAGCGCCGTCCGCCATCTTAAAATCTTTTTTCCTTTTCTTCCTTTTTCAACTCTGCAATCTACAAAGCTTATTTTAATCTACAAAGCTAATTGGATACCTCCCAGCAAGACCTTCGACTCACCACAACTCCGGAGTGAAAACATCTGGCAGACATCAGATCGAGCCTGCAAACAGTGAGTGGGGTTTCCCTCGGCACCTTCTTCCCTGGAATGAACTCTCGGCGTGGAGAGTTGCTCTCGCTAATCCAAACAAGCCAGAGTGACAGAGTGACAGGACTGTTTGTTACTACTGAAGGGGGTGAAGTTGCCAGATTTCAAGATACTGAGTCATTAATCAACGCAGAGATGCAAGTGCTTTTTCGCTTCTCCGTCTTTACTTTTCCCCCCGTTTCTGGCTCTGCTTGATGCCACCTCATTTTGAGGCAGGCTAATTTTCTTTTCTAAGCAGAAGAAAATCAACTCAAACTAATAAGTAACAGTTCTTATTATATCTGTTTTTTTGTCTTCGAAGATAAGAGAGATTAGAGCCGTGGAATCTCGCGAGAACGAAGCTTTAGAGACATTCCTTTAATTAAAAACAGACTGTTGCTTTCGTTAGGACTCTGTAGGACCTCTACTGGCTATTTGCAAAATTGCAAATATATTTTGGAAACAACATATGCATAATTGATTTAGTCTAACAAAATTCCAAACTTGGAACATGTTTTCGTTTAAAAAATTTGCATATCTTCTAGACAAACAAACACAAGACCTGAAAGAATCTTTAAATGGTTCACTTAAAAATATGCTTATGGAGTTCAAAGGCATTAAGGAAGAAGTCTCTAACAGGAATGATGAACCAATAGTAGTGGCTGATGATAGCTCTAAACAAGATGGAAAATTACCAGCAGAAGAGGAATCTGAAATTATGGAGATGGAAAAGGGGATGTCAGAGTCTTGCAGCTCAGATAAGGACACCCTACCTGAGAAGATATACAGCCACTCCAAAGCAACAATACACAAGAAAGACATATGGATCTGCGGTGAAAGCAATCGATTGAAAGGAGCTTCATGGAAAAACATCTGTACTGATATTGGAGTTCAGGAGGTACAACTGCTTCAAGATTTATCGATGTATACTCCGAGGGAAAGACTACAACTATACTTTCCCAGCCAAAGACCAATAGGACAGAACATTAGTCAACGGGAGCCACAAGACGTAATAAGCCTCGAAATGAGACCTCCCTAAGAAGCTTGGGGAATGGAAATGCAATACAGTGGTCGAAATTCCTTTCCTCTTTTACCTCCTTTATGTAGTCATATAGGCATTATAACTAGTTAAGAAGTTAATCTGGGATCTAAGATCTTTTAAGTAAGCTGAATTTGTATTATTAAACCTAATTTCGCAGTGGCTACCAGCCCAAAATCAAAGCATAACTAAAAGGAGACACCTAATGGAATGGGCTTACATTATAGTGTGGGGTTTTAGATTTCCTATGATAGCTGAATTTGAATTATCTAGCATATCTGTGTAGTGACTTTTAGCTTAAATTTAAAGCATAACTAAAGGAAGGTTTCTAGCTGAGGAGGTGTATATATAACTAACGAAAAATCTTTTTTATTAATTAATGAAGACTCCATTTTATTATTTTTGGTATTAACAATGTATACTTATATATATTTGTTTCTCTTCTTTCCGTACAACTAAGTAGGCTTATTTTTTTTTTTTCTCCTTTCTCCCCTTTTCTAGTGAAAATGTGGAGGGCTCTAGGACTATGTTAAGTATAAGCTGTTTATGATTGTTAAAATTATCAGAAACTATGCAAACAAATGTTGAAATGATGGTAACAAAGTAGACTTCTCTTTTTAAATGTGGTGCAAACGTGAAAAAGTCTATAAAAAGTCTGTAAGCTTTGGGTAAAAGTCCATAATATTGTAGCCAGTCTATAATCTTAAATGGAGAGAAGAGGGTTTGTAAGATTGAAACAGGGAACCAAAATGTTTTTCCACAGTGCTTCCTAACCCACATACAGAGCTTCTTCTACTATGCGACGACGGCAACAAAACTAGAATTGGCCAAGAAATGGAAAACGTAAGAACTAACTCCGACAGAAGACTGGGTGAATAAACTAGCTGATCTTACCAAGATAGCCAAACTGACACTAAGAGGCCTTTCAAGAATAATGGGGCCCTTACCTGAACTATTTACAAAAGGGATTAAAAATGGGGAACCAAGTGTATCAAATGAAGAGTATAGCTCTCCTTTTCTGTATTAACAATGTAGATTGCATGTATCTCACTGTTTTTAACTCTGGAAAATAAAATAAAAACTTTCTATTAAAAAAAAAAAGAAACTTTGGCCACAGTGATCCATGCAACAGTCACTTCCAGATTAGACTTCTGTAACTTGCTCTATGCGGGCCTTCCCTTTTCTCTGGAAATTGCAGTTGGTGCAGAATGTGGCTGCTAGGGTTCTCACAAGATCATCTTGGAGGGCCCATGTCCAGCCTCTGCTGAGACAGCTGCACTAGTTACCAATTAGCTTCTGGATCAGGTTCAAGGTTCTGGTTCATACCTTCAAGGCCATCCGGGCTCTGCTTGTCTCCTTATGCCCTCCATAGGACTCTCCACTCCATGGGTATGAATTTTTACAGTTCTTTCTTTCAGTATTGAGTTTTACAGTTCTTTATTTCAGTGTTTTGTTCTGGGGGGGGGGGGTCACTGTAGCTGTAGTTAGAGTAGTTTATTCTCCCAGTTTGGTAGCTGTTATACTTGTTGTAATAGGTTGCCAACTTCGGGTACTGTTGTTCTGCTCTGGTTTGCTGGCCCTCTTTTGCACTGACAGAGCTAGTTAACTGTTTTTATTTTGAAATAAGTATTCAAAAACATTTAACCTACTGGTGCCTCAATTAATATACATTTACCAGTAGCTGCTGCATTTTCCACCTTCAGCTTACATGAGAGTCTATAGGTTTGCCCAGATTTTGTGGTAAAATTAGGTGCCTCGGCTTATATGCAGATCGGCTTATATGCGGGTTTATACAGTACCAAATAAGCAATTCAGTTGATTCTAGTATCAGATCAAAAAAACTCGAATCTGAAAAGTACCAGTTTTTTTATACAGTGCACATCTTCAAACTCGACTTCAATTTAACTCTTCTATTGCAGTCCAATAGGCACCTTAACTCTTGAAGCTCATAACTATGAGACATTTAAAATGGGGGCTACAGAATAGGTTATGCTTTCACCCCTATCTTCTAGGATTCCTTATACTTTAACATAAGGCAATTTTAGCCATCACTCATTTAGATTCACCCTCCCTGTATTTTCCCTGCTTAATTCATACATATCCCTTGTAAATATTTTAATTTCCTAACAAAACTGCTTTCACCTTTTCTCCTCCATCCTCATCCACTCACAGCAATTGTACAATATAAGTAGACATTTTTTACTTTAAATGAACAGTTTATCCTGGGTTACCTGGGCTTTATTTATCTCTCCCCAGCTCACCTCACCTGAAGCACAAATGGCATACTTGCCTGGGGTAATCGGTTTCTTTTTGTGTGCCCTGAGGCATTTCTTTCCTGAGACCGCTACTGGTGGTGTTTACAGTTGACTTAAAATGATTTTCTTCCCATTTCTAAAAGCACAATGCAATTGGAATTTCAAGTAATACACTCAAAGATGGTCAAAAATGGCAAAATTAAACAAAATCAATAAAAAGAGCCACACACCCAAACACTCAAGTTCCACACATATGTTTATAACAATGTCACTGCCATGCAATGGTGACCTAGTGGTACCAAAACAAGTAAGCAATTTAAATCTTCTTCTTTCCTACAGTCAGACCAATCGAGAAGACAGGCTGAATAGGAAGCCTATTTCCAGTTTATGAATTAAATTGGAAGGCTTAGGTTGCTTTTTTTTCTTCAGAGAAGCACCGATTTGGCTCTTTTTGTCATGCTGCAACCTGGGGCACAAACAGGGGCAAGCCTGCCTGGAGGGAGAAACGCAAAACGGTCTCAGTAGCGTTTTGCCTGCCCTTGCACATGCCCTCCTCTCTCCATTTCTGGACCCCCAATTTTTTTTTAAAAAATGGTGCAGTCCACATTGCTGCATGACAGCAAAGCTACATGCCCTCAGTAAAATTAAAATGTTATCTTCATTGTGCAGAGTAATTTTGGAACGGGGCAACTAAAACACATTCCTGGGACCTTTTTCTGGCAGTTGGGATATGAACGGGGAAAGGGGGGGGATATGATTGAAGCAGCCCTCTCCTATTAGCTTGGTGTCCATGCTCTGTGTTTCAAATCATTATCATGAACACACAATCATCAGGGTCCAGTTACTATGGCCAGCCTATCACAAATCTACCCAAACATAAAGAAAGATACAAAGAATCCAAAAAAGGGCTCTAAGGAGAGCCAACTTGGTGTAGTGGTTAGGAGTGTGGACTTCTAATCTGGCAAGCCGGGTTTGATTTCCTGCTACCCCATATGCACCCAGCTGGGTGACCTAGGGCTTGCCACAGCACTGATAAAGCTGTTCTGGCCAAGCAATAATATCAGGGCTCTCTCAGCCTCACCTATCTCACAGAGTGTCTGTTGTAGGGATAGGAAAGAGAAGGTGAATGTAAGCTGCTTTGAGAAAAGCGGCATATAAGAACTGATTCGTGTTGTGGCATGGTCCTTCAGCACTGCAGATGTGTAAGTTTTTTTTTTAAAAACTGTTTTACTGTTGTGGCATTTCCCCATAGCAATGCAGAAGTGTGGTTTTTTAAATTAATGTTGGGCCTCGGGGGGAGATGGAAGTTTGAGTCCTCCAAACAAATGCTGTGAAGGAATCGGTGGCTTGTGTTGATTGACAACCTGATGAGAGGGGGGGGAGAAGTTCAGGTTATTTACACTTTTGGATTCTCTGCTACCTCATCAGGAGGGTAAAAGCTGCAATGCGGCAGTGGGAAAATGCAGGAGGGGTCTCCTGTCGGGAACTGTGTAACTGCACGGTTTCCAAATTAGTGTTTGCAGGCAGGAGATGGTGCACATTTTATGCCTCCATACAGAATCAGTCTAGGGGAAGGCCTCAGAGTTTATGCCCTCTTGTTGTCCTTCTAGAGTAACTGGTTGGCTACTGTGAAATAGGATGTGGTAAACTATTGTTTCTGATTCTTCCTAGAATGATGCCACTTCCACATTTGCACACTGTTAAAAAAAATACCCACTGGCCACAGAAGTAGTGGTGGGAAACAAAACTGGAATGGGGGAGACCTGGCACACCCAATGAATATTGACCAAATGAAAATATAACCTTTCCCAATTCATGGTTCCCAATGTTTGACAACATCAAATGGATAGGGAGATAAGATATAGGAAAGAAATCTACATGATATAGCTGTCTAAAATCACTAGCTCAGCACTGTGAACAGTTACTGAACATGACTACCCTAGTTTCTTAGTTGTTTCCAAGAAGGCCTCCAAGAATGCAAGAATGGATCTCATTCATGGTCAGAACTGATCCTCACTAAGGCCCACAGAAGGACTGACCAGTTGTAGTCCTTAATGTACATTTAACTGCTCTGTGATAGCATTGAAAACTCTCATGCCCTTGCAGGCTCCTACAGCACTGCAACCAATTTCATTTAGATGATCAGAAAAGCCATGAAGTGGAAAAGAAAGCTCTCCCTGTGATCCAGCTGTCAGTGAATGTAGCTTTTAATGGCATAGATTTGCTGGAACCAGAGACAGCAACCCTGTTCATTTGACTTTCTTTCAGAACATCTTTCTTGACACTGTCAAATAATGTGCATCTGTGGTCTTCAGTATGGTTCTCTACTGGGAGACAGTTCAGAAGGTGCTCCAGAGTTTAGACACCTGCCCTCCACCAAGGAAGGTTTGCAAATCAGCCAATTACAGTTGATGTGATAAATTATATGGGCTGCCTAACATTGAGGGGAAATAGACGTACTAGGGTAAGGTGTCAAACATATGCCCTGCAGGCTGGAACCTGCCCATCCAGGGCTCTTATTTCACCCATCAACAACTGGACAACCTTTATTGCCCCTGTGTGCTGTCCCAGTGCTAATGTATCTTGGGTGGTGGAAGGGGGCGGGTGGGCATCAGGGAGTTACTGCAAGAATATTAATGTTTTAAGCATGTTTGTAGTTTGATGATAATAATATATTTTATTATTATTAAAATACATTTTATTTGTAGCTCACCCTTTCTCAAGGGCTAAGGAAGGGGGAAAGCATTTTAAAACAATAAAATAATACTATAAAACAATATGCATTATAATTCCAGAATTGGCCTCTTTCACAGTTCTAACTGCTTCAATTGTTTTATAGCAGGAAGGTTGATATAGACAAAGGTTTCAGATGTAAATTAGACTGGTGTTTTGAACATCATTAATTGAGTTTGCTCGTGCCCTTTATAAAGTTTATATCTCCCGTAACTGGCATTACATTTTATGTCATGCATAACCCGGCCCAACAAAATGACATATATGTCAGAACTGGCCCTTTTAACAAATGAGTTCAACACCTCTGTACCAAAGACTGCTGCGATGAATACCATCAGGTAGAATACCATCAGCCTCAGAATCCATGGAAGCAGGATAAGCTGGATGGTAGGGTGTTAAGCAAAACAGTTGAAAAAACCCAAGCAACATGAGTGCTCCATCTCAAGTTGGTACCATATTTGCCGGCATATAAGACGACTGGGCGTATAAGACGACCCTCCAACATTTCCACTCAAAATATAGAGTTTGTTACATTACATTACAGTACTATGGGCTACTATGGGCAGCTATGTCTATCCCAACTGAAGTGCACCCGGCGTATAGGATGACCCCCCCCCACTTGGAGGCATGTTTTTCAGGGGGGAAAAGTAGTCTTATACGCCAGCAAATACTGTAAATATGACAGTGATAGAACCATGCATATGTCAAGAAAACGCTAGAGGGTGTCACCCCAAGGGTCAGACATGACTCGATGTTTGCACACCTTTAAATAAAATTGCGCCTCCCAGCCCCTCCTCACTTTTCCTGCTGTCTCGCTCTTCTCTGACACCATTTCGCACTTCTTCCCCTCCACAAGTGCTGCTTGTAATGTTGAAAGAGAAGACATGATTTACACAGGACTCTTTTCCACCTGTCACTCAAGCCAGGCAGCCAATCCCGTTTCTCCATGCTTTGAAGGGCCCCCGCGATGCCTGCTAATTTTTGTATAAAAATCAGGAGTTCTTCATTGAAACGCTTATGCATCTAATCAATGATACATAGTGCTTCTTTATTGCCACCACTTAAGGAATGCCGAGGCTTGCTGCTTTAAAAAATGAACAACAACGTACTTAACGATTAGCAAAAACAACTAAAATTGGGCGGAAGGGTGGGACAACCGTCTGTCATCAGCATCGCGAGCAAAGAACCTGGGCCAGCACACGTGGCACTATTTATGGCCTGGCCTCCATCTCTGCCCTGACGTGCTTGCATCAAGGCACTGCCTGACGTGCCTTTCACACATCTCTTTTCATGCCTTCCTTAGGCGCCTGTGCTGACACCCGTCAATGGGGCGGCTCAGGTGCGTAAGGCCGCTTATTCCTGGGGAAAACCCTTGAATCTAATGGTCTATTTTGGTCTCAAAGCTGTAACAGAAGGGGGAAAAAACCCAGCTGCCATGAGTCTCTCAGAGACAGATTTCCCTGGGAAGTTTACAGTTTAGTTCTGAAAGAATTCACCTTACATTAAAAGAAAGTGTGTGGCAATTTATAACTTACAGTTGCAACAGAAATGGAAAGCCAGTATATACCAGGAAAACAGATACAATGACAACTGTGGCCGACATGCTGTCTGGGATCGAATAAAAACACAGGTGATGATCTTTCTTCTTTTGACTTGTGCTAAGCCCTGGATTGCAACAGTCACCATTCAACAAGAAGCTGTTATAACACCATTAGCCCTTCTGGATTCTGAAAACCTTAAGAGTGAAAGTAACAGTGTAAGTTCTTCTCTTGAGCTTATAAATAACTACCAGTAGGATTTCCAAACAGCGTTAGCGGGTCATAACTCACTTAGCCAACACCTCATCTTCCATTGTCTATACTTGTCATTTTGTCCCTCCTGCTACCAATGCACTGAAAAAAGCTGTGCTGATTTTAACACAGTGCCAGTTTAAAGTAGACAAGGATCTTTTCAGATTTATCCTAGACATACAATAAATTGTGAGGGGAAAGTCAACACAGCCTACCTCAGAGAGATACTGTAAGAAGAAGATATGGTTTTTATATCTCACTTTTCTCTCTGAGTGACTTATAATAGTCTTTCCCTTCTCCTCCCCATGCCTTGTGCAGTAGGTGGGACTGAAAGAGTTCTAAGAGAACTATGACGGACCCAAGATCATCCAGCAGGCTTCATGGGTTTCAAAGAGACTTACAATTGCATTTTCCTTCTTCTCCCACGAAAGATGCCTTGTGAGGTAGGTGGGGTTGAAAGCATTCTGAGAGGATTGTGACGGACCCAAGATCACCCAACAGGCCTCACATGGAAGAGGGGGGAATTGCATCCACTCTTAACAACTACACCATGCTAGCTTTCTTGTAAGGACAAACCAAGGGGGAAATGTAGGATAAACTATAAGATACCTTTGACAGTAGCAATTATTTATTTAGTGTTATAGCAACTGGCCTTAACATCTTACAATAAATGAGGGAGATGAGCATGCAGGCACAGCCCCCCTCCAAAAGGACCCATCCCAGTGTCCAAAATGTCCAACCAAGTTATGACAAAAGTGCAGTGAATAAAAACAAACATACCCAAATGCAACATGTAACAACCAAGAAAGAAGGAAGGTGAGAGGGAGAGTGGGAACAAATTGCAGTCCTAAATTGCAACTAAATAGGGGAGGGTTGGCTCTGAGGGCTATTGCTGAGCTCAAAGCCCTCCTGGACCTCCAACCCCTCCCCCAGCCAGCCTGAAGGTAGAGATTGGCCAGCTGAGTGCTCCTGTTGGGCCAGGTCCCAGATCAATGTATGGCTGGCATGGAGATGCCAGAAGGCCTCCTTGTGCTCATTCCTGACCCCTGGTCGCGAACACAGCTCCTTGTAAATCAAGATCATTGCACCTCCACTTTAAATGGCTAGGTTTCATCTTTTAACCATGCCTTGAACACAAAACCAGGTTACAACACATGTAAGCTTTTGAACCCTGCTTGGATTTATATCCAGCAACAGTCAACAGAAGATCATTTCTACCAACTTTTATACTTCTTTGTCATTTTGAAATGTTTCCTGCTTTCTACGTGTACATGCCATAAAAATTCTGATTTTTAATGCTATTTGAATTCATATAAGTCTAGGACTGGATTTTTATGATTTTGGTTAACTTATAGGCCAAAACTACTTTATCTGTGCTACCGTTGTATGTGATCTATCAAAATCCTTGGTTCTTTGCGTCTTTATATGAGGTCTGAAAAAAGGTTCAGTATCAACAACTCTAACCTCCCCTCCAAGAAACATATAAAACACATTTCAAAATATTCTAGGCTGTGTATTTTTCACATAAAATAGGACAATGTGTAGAAACATAGGATAGGCTGGTTCATAAAATCTTAATCTGCTTCATATGCATTTTTTAAAATGATGGCGTGATCCACACCCTTTCATGGAAAGAGCACATGCTTCTACAAGGATCCTGTTAGGCCTGGAGAAAAAGCAAACCACTGGATAATGCCACTGGAACCTTCAGCAAAACTTAATATGTCTGGTACAACTAAAATGCACCAAGCTGAGGGACTGGGTGACAGCGGAAGGTATCAATGCCCTTTGATATGTCCTCCATGCATGAGTTATGTATCCACAAAAGAAATAGGAATGTGATAAACTGGGATTCCAGAAAGTATAAAATGGTTAGTGGTTCTAACATTCATATTAAAAATTAATTTAGCTATTTATACCCTGCTGTTCTCACCAATGGAGATCCAAAGCAATATACAATATCTGAATTAACAGAGCCACCAGTTAATGGGCAGTGGCACAGGTGCCAAACAAAGGTAGGAGGAGAAGATGTACTTTAGGGAATGGCCTGATGCGCGCATGTCAGGGGTGGGGCAGAGACCACATGCACTGGCCTGGCCTCTTTCAACCGGACTGTCAGCAGTGGATGGTTGGCCCACCCACCCTCCCTCCGGTTACAATTATTATGTTAGACATTTTGTGATCAAGTTTTGCGAGTGCAGTTTATGCAGTTACTGGTGTTTGCCTTAATATTTTGTCACAGCTTGTGGGATGGCATAGGGGAAGCCTGTATTTTGGGGGAGATACTGCCTGCATCCCGGACTCTCTAGCTGGGGCTTCCTAAGAGGTGGCTGGGTATGAGTGAGGCCTGACCTTTAGGGAAAGGCACAGGGCTCATGCAGTCAGGTGGCTCAAGGTGAACTAATGGGGGGGTGTGCCCCCAGAAGAACCTTGGGTGGGACACCTCCCTGGTAGCAAAAGGAGCTCATGCTCCTGGCTGGGAGATGGGGGGAAATTCCTTTGGGAACTACCAGGATCATTTAATGAAAGGTGGCATGGTTAGCTGACCACCGCCAGATGACGCCTCCCTATGCCTACCAGCACTCCTGGTATGTCATCAATAAAAGCTATGGCCTGGTTTGCCAAAGTTAAGAAAAGGAGTATCTTTATTGGGCCAGGAATACCCACCTGCCTGTCAATAGAGAGGAACTGAACACACCTCATGAATCTCTTCCTCCTCTCATTGCATCCAGAAATGAAATGTGTGACATAACATCATCATGGACCATACTTCGTACACAGTAGGGAGAACTCGTAAGGCAATGGATCACATTATGCATTCTGAGTTACTAGATATTACTGGGGAGTAGAAAAGAAGATGGCTTACACCTGCTATTTTTATTCATTTGGGTATTTATACCTAACTTTTCTTCACAGTCCAAAGCTGCTTACAACATTATTCCTCACGCAGTTCATGTACTATCCAGCTGCCAGCCAAAGATTTAAGAGAAAGTTACATGTGTCTGGTAAAACCTTGCAAACCTTGAGGAGATAAACACGTTACTTACTTGTAAACTACTGTCACCAGAACTTTCACTCTGCTATTCACAGTCAGGGATGAAAGACCGTTTGGGACCATAAGTTAATTGCTCATCACCCTCTGCTACCACAGACTTTCTGAAGTAGAGCCGAGTAAATATATAACAAGGAAATTGGTTATTTAATGCCTCGATTATTTCTAACTTGAGGCTGTAAACTGTTTACATTTTACAGCCTGTTTTAGCCTTGACGGTAAGCTCTTCTACTCAGTAGTAATGGGCAAATACTCACTCTCCTTGGTTAATCAGGCCTTTTACTGTTTGTGAACATTGAGAATGATCGCTCTCTTCTCCAATGCATTTACCAACCAATGCAGGAGAGTAAATATTTAGTACAGCATATTGGGATGTAGCTGTGTTGTTCTTATTAACATGAACAAATGTAAATATTTACAGCATATTTTCCCCAGAATATTTATGCTGGGATTTAGCTCAAATGCAGCACTACATGGCGGGAAGCAAAATGATGGGGGAATCCTCTACAAGGAATATATTTTAGCATCCAATGCAAATTAGAACCCAATCTACAAAGTGCTTACCATGACAGCATCTAAAACATTTCCCAATAAAATGATCAGGCAAGCATTTCTCACACATAAACTATAGAGAAAACAACAGTGCTATTGCAGCAACTTGAGATTTCAAGGTTGAAGGAAAAGAAGCAACAGGTATTACTGACTTCATCTCCCTCTAGATACCCAGGAAAGTGTTGACAATTGAGGGCTTAAGCAGATCGTATTAGAGATGCTGTAAATCTCCAGAAAATGTGCAACAGCCAACCATGCCGTGTTCAGCTGTTGTGAAGAGCTGTGAGCTGCTCCCTGAATTTGTTTGGCTCACACCAAACAATTCCAACATCTGATGGATGGAAGCTGCCTTCCCAGCAGAGACTCCACAAGAAGTGTGGATGATTAGAAGATCCTGCTATGGTTCCTGCTCCCAGGCTCCTCCCTGTGTCCCTGCAGGCCTAGAGTATGAGGAAATTGATGTGGGAGAATGAGAGCAACTGGCTTTTGTCCTCCTCTCTGGGTGTATCACCTTCGGTTGTTGGCAAGGGCTGTCAGCTCTGGTTTGGGAAATACCTGTATATTTTGGGGTGAAGTCTCAGGAAGGTGGAGTTTGGGGAGGGGAGAAGCCTTGGGAGGGCATAGTGCTTTAGAGTCCATGCTCCAATGTGGCCATTTTCTCCAGGGAAATCTTGGTCATCTGGAAATCCATTTTAATAGCAGAAGATATTCAGGTGCCACCTGGAATTTGGCAACTGTAACTGTGGGGTATAGTCGCCAATTGTTTCTGATCATCCTCACTCCATGTTTCTTGTTACATCCCAGAAAGCTGGAATGGAGAAAACAGAAGAATATAATTTCTGTCCTCCCAACTCCAAGACTGATTCCCTAGTCAGCTGACAGTCAGCTTCTGACCTTCCTCCTCCTTCTCAAAAACAAACAAACAAAAAACCTTTGCTGTGTTGCTGCCTTGCTGAGACCCAGCAGAGTTTCCAAAGATCCAAACCTGACTTCCCAATGATCCTTTATTCCAGGGCTAGCCAAACTGTGGCTCTCCAATTGTCCATGAGCTGCAATTACCCGGAGCCCCATGCTGGCTCCCTGTAGTAATTGTAGTACATGGACATTTGGAGATCTACAATTTAGTCACCCCTGCTCTATTCTGCCTGGTAGGCCAGTATTACATTGATTATCCTTGGGCTGCAAATGGAGGATAGGCTGAGCCATAGGAAGTAACTTGCCTAAAGGCAATCAATGAGTAACATTTGAACCAGTGACCTCCAAGAAAATCACTTATTCTTGTCATTGCTGTGCTATATCAGCTTTCCCAGCTGATCAATAATAGCCTACCTAGAAAGTTGAAGCTGGTTTCCCCCCTCCCATTTCTCCCCGAGGAATTCTTGAAAAATGTCAAAGTGCTTGTTTTATTTACATTTCTCTCTATCACCTTATTCTTGTAACATGAAATTCTTTTAGAATGACTTTTTTTTGCTGAACAGTCATGTTTCGCTATCTTACAGACCCTCCTCCTGCTATGCAAAGAAGAATAGAGAAATTCAATTTATTCCTGTGCTGTTTAGTAACAGCAACAACAGCAAAAATTAATTCTATTCTTTCCAAAGATCCCACAGCCCTCCCAACTATTTACATCCAATCTCTCTTTGCACTGTCAATCAGCCTTGCTGAGCATTCCCAGGTCACCCATCTCAAACTGGCACCCAAACAAAATTAGCAGTAACCAAAGCTGTTTCTAAAATCTCCCCACACACACATAGTAGGTAGGCTGGCTGGGTGAAGTCCCTCAGCCAGGATCTTTTGGCTGTCCTTCTTCAGAACCCTGCTTCCCAGCCATTATTGCCCTCTTTAAAATAAATGTGTTTTGCATGCTCGGCCAGATGTGCACAGTGTTCTTTGTCCAGCATCCATCCTATAATCCCCTTGGAATTGTCTGCTAGGATCACAGAGGGGTGACATTCAACAATGGAGACAGCACAGCTGTAGCTCGTCTGCCAACTGAAGGGGGGCTATTTTAATGGTTTTATAGTGTGGCTTTGGAATCCATGTTTTGAATTGCTAGCTGCCTTGGCAGCGCGTGTCAAGGCAGAATTGTGGGCTGTAAATTTTGTAAAGAAATAAAGAAATCTTGGTGGCAAAATTCAAGTCAGAAAAGAGAAGGGACATTGGCAAATCTTAAAGCATTCGCAGAACAAAATTCGCAGTGAAAACCAAAACTCTACTTCACACCTTACATTAATCATATTTGACACAGCTTTTTCTGCATTGCACATTAACTTTTTAAAAAGCGAACACATTCCTATTTAATAAGCACATGCATTGTGAACTCTTGCCAGCTATAACTACCCTCATGCATTGTCAAGATGAATGTCCTTCCTGTATATCTCTACAGTTAGTGAGAAGCACTGAGGTATCAGTCAGCATCACAGGCAGTCGACACAGACCCAAAGTTGAGTCTCAATCTGTCCCTTTCATACAGGCTTTGGTTTCTGAAAGCATGATGAGAACATCTGTCTACTCCTATCATATGTTATGTATCACTAGAGAGCCAATCCTAATACCAGGCAATTATTTGCTGAACTTTTCCCTCTTATTTTGTGTGATCCTTTTTCAGAGAATCTGTAGGACCCCAGTAACTGGTGCACTGATGGGGATGTTTATATTGCCAACAAATCTAAGCAGCATGAGAATCAGATTGCATAGGACTGGGTTTCACACATGGGGGGAGAGATCCCCACCTCAGCATTGAACATGTAAAGGTAAAGGTATCCCCTGTGCAAGCACCAGGTCATGACTGACCCTTGGGGTGGCGCCCTCTAGCGTTTTCATGGCAGACTCAATACAGGGTGGCCTTGCCAGTGCCTTCCCCAGTCATTACCATTTACCCCCCAGCAATCTGGGTACTCATTTTACCAATCTCAGAAGGATGGAAGGCTGAGTCTACCTTGAGCTGGCTGCTGGGATCGAACTCCCAGCCTCATGGGCAGAGCTTTCAGACTGCATGTCTGCTGCCTTACCACTCTGCGCCACAAGAGGCTCTTATTGAACATGTAGAGTCATGTTATTCAGGAGAACTTCAGCCTGAAACTCATCCCAGAATGCATTGCTGATTGAAGATGGCCATGAACTAGATGATGAACTAAAGTTTGCCATGAATTTTAGCTGCTTTGTGGTTTATAGAAGCATAGGGTTTGAAAGGGTCATACAGGCCATCTAGTCCAACCCCCTGCTCAATGCAGGATCAACCTAAGGCATCCAGGATAAGAATCCAGCTACTGCTTGAAGAATGTCAATGAGGGGGAACTCAGCAACTTCTTAGGAAGTTGATTCCAATGCTGAACTACTCTGATTCTGAATATTTTTTTCCTGATATCTAGCCGATATGGTTTTCCACCTAGTTTAAATCCATTACTGCAGGTCCTGTCCTCTGCTACCAACAGGAACCTTTCCATGCCCTCCTTTAAGTGACAACCTTTTAAATATTTAAAGAGAGCAAGCATATCCCCTCTCAACCTCCTCTTCTCCAGGCTGAACATTCCCAAGTCCCTCTGCCTGTCCTCATAGGACTGGAAGCCATTTAAATCGCTGATTTCTGCTTCCTACAGCCTTTTGCAGTGGCTTAAATGGAATTTTCAGCCAAAAAGCTGATTTAAATGACCCCCTGCGTTTTCTTCCCCATGAAAAACAATTGGAAGTAGAAAGCAGTGGTTTAAATGTTAAATGGCTCACAGCTTGATATGAACAGGGTTGGTCCTTGGATAAGGAATAAAAAAAACTGCACAAGCTTTTCTTGCTAAGAATCTGTAAACCGCCCGTGGCGCCGCGGGCGCCACGGACTAAATAAAACAGTAAGGGGTCCTGGGGCGGGATGAGTCCGGGATGAGGAAGGGTCCAGATTGGACCCTTCCTCATGACAGACAATCAGAGGGACCAATCGGCAGGCGCGAAGCGCCTGCCGATTGGTCCCTCCGATTCCCAGCCCCAGGAACTGCGAGCCGCGCGCAGCGCGGCTCGCAGTTGCTCCCAGCCTGACGCGGGGAGAGGCGCAAAGCGCCTCTCGCCGCGTCAGGCTCCCGCCTGAGGGAGCCCCCGGCAGTCGCGCGGAGCGCGGCTGCCGGGGGCTCCCTGTCCGGTGGCCTGACGCGGCGAGAGGCGTGAAGCGCCTCTCGCCGCGTCAGGCCGCCGCCTGGGGGAACCCACGGACTCCTCGAAGAAAAAAAAAGACCCGCCGCTAGGGCCGCCGCCTGGGGGGACTCCCAGACTAAAAAAAACCAAAAAAAGAGACCAGTCGCTCGGGCCGCCACCTGGGGGGACTCCCGGACTAAAAAAAACCAAAAAAAGAGACCCGCCGCTCGGGCCGCCGCCTGGGGGGACTCCCGGACTAAAAAAACCCAAAAAAAGAGACCCGCCGCTCGGGCCGCCACCTGGGGGGACTCCCGGACGAAAACAAACCCAACAAAAGAGACCCGCCGCTCGGGCCGCCGCCTGGGGGGACTCCCGGACTAAAAAAACCCCAAAAAAGAGACCCGCCGCTCGGGCCGCCACCTGGGGGGACTCCCGGACGAAAACAAACCCAACAAAAGAGACCCGCCGCTCGGGCCGCCGCCTGGGGGGACTCCCGGACTAAAAAAACCCCAAAAAAGAGACCCGCCGCTCGGGCCGCCGCCTGGGGGGACTCCCGGACTAAAAAAACCCAAAAAAAGAGACCCGCCGCTCGGGCCGCCGCCTGGGGGGACTCCCGGACGAAAACAAACCCAACAAAAGAGACCCGCCGCTCGGGCCGCCGCCTGGGGGGACTCCCGGACTAAAAAAACCCCAAAAAAGAGACCCGCCGCTCGGGCCGCCGCCTGGGGGGACTCCCGGACTAAAAAAACCCAAAAAAAGAGACCCGCCGCTCGGGCCGCCGCCTGGGGGGACTCCCGGACGAAAACAAACCCAACAAAAGAGACCCGCCGCTCGGGCCGCCGCCTGGGGGGACTCCCGGACTAAAAAAACCCAAAAAAAGAGACCCGCCGCTCGGGCCGCCGCCTGGGGGGAATCCCGGACTAAAAAAACCCAAAAAAAGAGACCCGCCGCTCGGGCCGCCGCCTGGGGGGACTCCCGGACTAAAAAAACCCAAAAAAAGAGACCCGCCGCTCGGGCCGCCGCCTGGGGGGACTCCCGGACTAAAAAAAACCAAAAAAAGAGACCCGCCGCTCGGGCCGCCGCCTGGGGGGACTCCCGGACTAAAAAAACCCAAAAAAAGAGACCCGCCGCTCGGGCCGCCGCCTGGGGGGACTCCCGGACTAAAAAAAAAAAAAAACTGCCGCTCACTCCGCCTCCTGGGGGGACTCCCGGACTAAAAAAAAAAAAAAAACTGCCGCTCACTCCGCCTCCTGGGGGGACTCGAGGGAGCCCCCGGCCCTTCTGAAGGAGAGGGAGCCCCTGACCCCGCGGCCCTTCCGTAGGAGAGGAAACTGCTCCAAGAAGGGTCCTTCAACATGGAGGCGGAAAACTCCCCGCGGGAAGCAAAGCTGCGCAATCGGCATCAGCCGATAATCTTACAATATTCCTGCGCACGCTTCTGGAGCTTCCCCTGCAGCTCGCCGGCTGCCCGCATGGTCTTCCACGCCGGATCAGAGCACGCTATCCGAAGAGCGCCCGCCCCAGCTCTCAACCCGCAGCAAACACGTACTTCCGGGTTCGTCCAGAGCAAGCAAACTGGTGTTGGTGCGCAGCCTCCCTCTGGGAGGAAATGCCCTCCGGGGTCAGAGGGAAAGAGGGGATGGGGTGGCGAGGTTGCCGTCGTTACTGCTTGCTTCAGAGCCAATGGATCTCTGGCTGTCCGCAGGAGCTTCTAGGCTGCTCCCTGCAAGACGAGGGCAGCTACGGGGCTTTCCGGGGACGCCAAGAGGGCTTGCCTCAGCCCTCAAAGAACGACTACGCTTCCAGCTCCGCAGGACAGCAGAGCCTGCACGCGGCGCCTACCCCCAGAATATGGAGCGGCTGAATTAGAGGCTCCTTAGCTGGTAAGTCGCTGGAGGTTTCGTCTGCCTAGCCGATCAATTAGCTTACTCAAGCATCCCAGGGTAAGCAATTCTCTTAGTAAAGCATTCCCCTCCAGGAAAAGGCTAGCGCCCATTGTATTCCCACATACAATGGGCTCTTTTACTAGTCTAACATAAAACTAGGATCAAAGAATGTTAGGGAAGTAATTAACAACTTAAGAAGTTTAGAACCAATGACGTACATTAAGCTTGCAGTCATGTTGACAACGTATGACTTTGCACTAGGTGTGCTCCAGGCAGAGTGGGGAGTAGCTGAGGCCTGATTTTAAGATGGATATCTAGCTGAGGCTTTGTGTGCCATTGCTGTGGTCTCCAAACTATAACTTGGATATTTAATCTATGTTTCGTTGACAGCATCAGTTTGAAGCTAAAAGCACTTTCCCTGGGAATCTGCAAAAATAGTTTATATTTGGCAGCTAGGCCAGCAAGTCAGACTGATGGATGACACTGAGAGGTGATAATAAAAGAACTTGAGTCAAATGGGAAAGAGCATTCTTGAGAGGCTATTGTATGGATGTCACCTAACCAGGTCACAGATTCACTGACTAGAAAGTGTCCTCTTCAGTCAGGGCTCTCCCTTGGTGTATAAATCATGTTAACACCCAACAACCTCTTTCAGAAATCTGATCATATGGGGAGAACAATCTCATCATTTTATGTTTACATTGCATTTATACATGCTTGAGTTTGCAGCTATAGACCTATACATACATACACTGCAGCCCTACATGTTCTTGCTGTCAAGAAAATACATGCAAAAGTGGAATCAGAAAGTGCCCTCTGACACTTTCCCTGGTGCACAACAAATAGTTTTAGCAGACAAGGTGCGGTGGAGCTTCTGTCCAGCAAAGCTTCTGATTGGCTCTTCAGATTTTTAGAAATATTTCTACTACTGCAGCATGAGGTTTCTTCACTGTGTGGCTGAGGGTAAGATGGGGCAACCATTTTGTGGCTGCAAACCTTGTATTTTATCAGAATTCCACAAGTGCCTGTATGTTCAAAAAGGTTGGCAATCTCTGTCATAACTCAAACTACCCCAACATATGTGAAACATGATAAAATATCAATTGAAGAAGGCCCATGGGACAGGCTGTAGCCCTTCTTCAGTTAGAAGCTAGGATGCTCCATCAGCTAGAATTCACAATCAAAGGAAAGTTGGACTTCTCAGGGCCAATTTCAAAGGGTGTGATTTATAAATGGTGGGATCTTTTGTTTGAGATTGGGTGGGACTCTCTGTTTTGAGGGATATCAAGTCTATGCCTCAGGTTATTCTGCCAATTACCGGAGTGAGCCATTCCTGGGTGGGACCAAACAGTAGATCCTCCCCCACGGAGATCAAAGTTGTGGTGAGATTAAAGGAGCCACTCTGTGGTTTTCAGTGGCTCTTATCAACCAAAACACTTAAAAAACTCCAGTTTGGCTCATTTTATTTGTAAAGCCGGTACAGGGGGAAAACTGTCTTCAGATGGGTTTGTCTCTGCAGCCAAATCAGAAGGGAATTTTCTTTGCAAACTAAAGAGCAGGAAGGCATGGGAAAAGCCTCCCCAAGAGTAAACCTGAATCAAGGGAAGTGGAGGATTTTAAATAAAAGTAACCTTCAGATATTTCTGTTCTGTGTTTTTAAAAAATGAGACTTAGCTAATCCTTAAAGGCTCAAAGAAGCAAACAGAACTTGAAAAGAATTGGTCATTCAAACACATAATAAAATCAGAGTCCAGTAGCACCTTTAAGACCAACAACGATTTATCCAAGGCGTGAGCTTTCGAGTGCAAGCACTCTTCCTCAGACTAAGAACTCCTGTCTAAAGCGCCCTCCAAAGTTTCTGCCCGTGCCCACCAGAACGGACTCGCTTGCCGACGCCCGAGCGTGCACAAACACATAGTGAGAAATAAACACATAGCATAATGGCCACAAAGTATAGATTGAACACTATAGAACAGTGATGCTCTTTAACCTTGTGCTTAGGGGGCAACACAGAGAGGGCTTCTGGAGTTCTGGCCCGGCTGGTAGATCTCCAGATGGCATGTGGTTTTGGGCCAGTGCTGGACTGGCTGGGCCATTGGTCTTATCCAGCACTTATCCAGAACTTATGTTCTTTTCTTAATGGGCCATAGTTCCTGCCATTTTTGGAGTGATTTTTTACACCAAGTTTTCAGCATATCCAATTTATTCTTTCTCCGATTTGTAAAGCCACTGAGGTAAGATCAATCCCACATTCATTCGTAATTAATACCAAAGTTAACTAAACTAGACCAGACATAACTGTATATCATATCATATGAACAATATAAATTTTAAGGCCTTACCTTAAATGATTGCACAGCTGATGCTACAGACAATGCAAATGGAATAAACAATGCCATTGTTTTAAAAAAAACACACAAGAGAATTTAAGATTTGCATCCAAATACCAAACAGACATGTCGAGCTGACCTCTCATGTCAAAGGGGACCCTGGCAATAATTATACACCTTTTTTTCCTAATGTACTGTCAAAACAGATCTCAGGACGTAAATCCAGGAAGAGGGTTTAAACAAACAAGACGTTAGGTCAAGTGACAAGAGGTGTTATCAGTTCAGGTGCTGCACTAAGTTAATGTTTTGTCCTTACAGACATTGCATCATAAGTAGAAAGTGATTTATGCTGCAGAAGTGAGAAACCCTTCCTTTAGGCAAGAGATGCAGTGTCTCTAGATGTGTGACCATGGCTGACCCTGCTGCTTTAAACACAGACAAAAAAAATGGAACTAAGGATCTTGACATTCTATTGAAAAGCACTCCATTAGCATGAAAGCCATTATTACCTCAGAGAGAGTACCTCAGCATTAAGCTGTGCTTTCACCTCTGCTCCTCAAATAAGACAAGAGCTCCTCACACTGTAAACAGAAGATGGAATTTGCTGTTGCGGGAGGTCTGCTGTGCTCTACTTCACTTGACGAGATAAAACTAAAGGCTCTCTTTCCACTAAATTGGTTTTATTATAACAAACAATAGAGATGGGTACAAACTGGTTCACTAGCCAAAATCTGGGAAAGGCGCCTTCCTCAACCATTTACCAGATTTTTCTCTAGTTCAGTTTAGCTGTTCAGGGCATTTAAACCGAATAACAGAGCATGGTGGATCTGTCTATCAGTTGTTTCCTTCCCTTCCTGCCCCCCCCCCACTTCCAAGTAGGAGGAATGAAAATGGAACAGTTAAATAATTTGCAGCCATTTAAACCTGGTGAAGCCACAGGCCAGTTTTAGGCTGCCAGTTAGGCTGCAAACCATTAATCACATTAATTTCACCCCCCCATTTCAAATGGCTGCTAGCCATTTAATCCTTCTGGGCAATCCCCTCCCCCAACCTCAGGTCATAGGCAACCTGCAGCCAGGAGAAAGAGTGTCCAACCTGGCTGGTCTAGTTTGGAGCATTTTTGTTCAGTTCAAGGTTGATTCAGGGCTGTGCTGAACTCTGAACTGAACCAGGAGTTTTAGATTCAGGCCCATCCCTAATTAAAAACCTGTTAATCAGTTCTGCAGGGCTCATAAGATGGAGCTTTTCCATCAGGTCTATAGCAGAGGCTTCAAATTAAATATGGAACCACTGGACTTCTTGCTAAAAGTCTACCGGACTATACTTCAGCTAAAGGATTTTTATGACCCTCCCCCTGACTTCTTCCATATGACAGAAAGAATTTTAGTATCTAACTGCTGATTTAATTTTTTTTATTTTAATTTAACTTGAATTCCTAATTTTGTAATTTATTTATCTATTCAACTTTATTCTGTTGTGATCCACCCTGAATCCACCCAGAGGGAGGGCGGAAAATACATACAATTATAAATAAATAAATAAATTAATTAATTAATTAAACAGCAAGATCTTGACAGTAAAACCAGCTCTCCCTTTCTCAGCAGAGGTGTCATGAATCTTGTGTTCAGTTTCTGCAGAATTTTAACCCACTGTAAACGCTGTCTGAATGTTCCTTCTAAAGGTGAACATGATCCTACCAGATAGCTCTGCCCCCCAAATCCACATGGTCAACCTAATGTTCACACTGAGCCATGTGTTCATAAAAGTGTATACACATAGACTCTTCCAGTTAGCAGTATGTTTCAGCTTTTCCTGTCTTTTGAAACTTTATAGTAGGGTTTGCTGCAGAATCCACTGGTATGCAGACAGGCAAAGCCATGATGGAATTCCACTTAGGATTCCATTTAGGGTTGCAGACTTCCAGGTGGGGCCTAGGGATCTTCCAGAACTACAGTTGCTCTCCAATGATGGAGATTAGTTCCCATGGAGAAAATGGTATAATACCCTGAAATGACCTCTCCTGCCCTCCCCAATCTCCCCCCCAAATCTCCATTAATTTCCCAATTTAAACCTGGCAACCCTATGTCCCCTCTCTCTATGTTGAGAGTCAGGCTCTGACATCCACAAGGCAATCTTCACTATCTAAAGACATTAAATTGTTTATAATCGCATAATCAGGACTAGGCTTTCTTTTCTCTTTGTATGTATTGGTATTCTGTGTCTGTGACAGTTCTGGTCTCCAAATAAATTAATTTTTCTAACAGCATTTGTCCAGATTGCTGTTTCAAGGTATTCATTCACAGACAATGAATTTTTTTATTATAAAAATTATTCTTAGAACATGAGTTGATTTGATTAATGGCTCCAGTGTTTCAAATTCCTTGTACAGGTTTCGAGCCCAAATCCACTGTGTATTCCTTTTTCAGTAAGGTTCTTGGTTCAGCTATGTGAATATCAAAGCTTGATATGAATTTTCTCACAAATGCCTGGGTCTAAATTATGCTGCCACATATTAGTGCACTGTACTACTGGTATATTATATGTACCTTCCTGAGCTCTACATCAGTGTATTCCCTTTTTCATGGTCCCTTTTCTCTGTCCCTTTCCTGAACTTCTGAAATTTGGTTCCAGTGGCCCCAAAAATGTAATCCTCATTGGTTTGTTTGTAATATTTGTTCCTTCAAACATTTTCAGCACTTTCCTATGAAAGGCTTCCACCATTTCTTTTACCCCTAGAGCAATTTGCAAAAGCAACAGCCCTCTTATATCTGGGACCACATAAGTGTTCCTTTCCAAATCATGGATACTCACAGTGATCATTATTTTAAAAGGAAATCTTTTTATTCAGGCATCCTCCAAACAGTTCAATTCCTGAGCCATCTGGAAAATGAAATTAAAAGCAAGAAACCATGGACATTAGAATGTGCACCCCATATTTGTCCAATTGGGCCAACCTCCTGTTACAACTGAACTCCAGTGTGTAATAATGCCAGCTTTGGATGGTAGACTCTGAAACATGTTGCTGAGGTTCCTCCCTAGGCTCAATCCCCAAAACCTCCAGAAATTTTCCAGCCTGGAGCTGGCAACATTACCTGTGTTGTGTATCATGGCTCTTAGTTCTTCCTTCCCAAACAGATTTACTACTTAAAATTAAACTCCATACCAGTAGTAGAGTTTTACAGTATCTACTTATTCCTGACTTAGATAGCCCAGGCTTGCTAGCCCGATCTCATCGGATCTCAGAAGCTCAGTAGGGTCAGGAGTCACTAGCATTTGAACTGGAGACATCCAAAAGATACCAGGAGTGTGATGTGGAGGCAAGCAATGGAAAACCACCTCTGAATGTCTACTGCCTGGAAAACCCTATGGGGACACAGTATGTTAGTTGTAACCTGACAGCAAACAATAACAACAACCCCCCAATTCCAGCACTTGCCCAATACAGATTCACATCTTTCCCACATCATTGTACTATTTCCAGATTCTACTTCCCTTGCATGGATTCCTCAGATCTGATACAATCTCATTACCATTATTAGCTTCCCATAATTACAGCTCTCTTTATGAGAACCTAAGAGGAGTTTTGAACCTATGACCTAGTGAATGTACGACTTTTGAAATTATCGATGTTTGATTTAATTATGCTCTCCTTTCTTACTGACATGTTAATTATTAGCTGATATTTATTATGTGGAATGCTAGGCTTAACACATAAATGATCGTGCATAAGTGTGGCAAGGTGTAATAGTGTCCGCTTGAAGGCCATGCAAAGATAAGTTACAGCAAACAGATAAGTCAGTTCCATTGTTTACAGCAAACACAAGATACAAAAGCAGAAGAAACTTTTTTCCCTGTCAGGGATCATGAAAAAACAATGTGTACAGGGCTGCCTTCCCCCAACTCTACCTTTATACAATGGAATCTTAGCTATTTTGCTGGCAATTTCTGGTCAACACACTGAATATTAGGGGTGTGCAAAAAAAAAAATCACGCGGGAGGTTTTCTTTGGGTATATTAAAGCTGAAAAATATCAGGAGTCCAAATATTCCCAAATTACAAATACTGGTACGGTATTTGGATTAGAGTTTTTCTTTCAGATTTCTGAATATTTTGGGTCTATTATTTCCTATGAGAAATGGTGAGGGAAAAGGTATAGTTTTTTAAAAGGTTTCTGGATGGCTGAGGGAATTGTTTGCCAAAGTACAGGGACTAAAATTGCAATGTTGCTGCCGGTGCCTGCCCTTTAAAGCAGTGGTCCCCAACCTTTTTGAGGCTGGGGACCGGCAGGGCAACTGCCCACCCGCACATGCCGCGCATGCGTGGCCTTGCCCGCGCATTGCGCATGCGTGGCCAGGCTGTGCCCGCGCACATGTGCCATGCACGGCCAAAATCGCGTGTGGCGCATGTGCGCATGCGTGATTTCGGCCATGCATGCGCAATGCGCGGGCACGGCCCTGATTCCCTCTCCCCCCTCCCTCAGTAAGAAGCTTCCCAGGCCGCAAGCTTGCGGCCTGGGAAGTTTTTTACTGCGGGGGGGGGGCGGGGAGAGGCAGCCACGGCCCGGCACCAAGGCCTTCGCGGCCCGGCACCGGGCCGTGGCCCGTGGGTTGGGGACCACTGCTTTAAAGAATCCTCAAGAATCCTCAAGTTTCAAGTTGATTGGAACATAGGGTCCTAACTTAAGGGCCCCTGAACAGTGCCCCAAGCAATTTCTTTCTTTGTGGAGTGACCCTGAAAGTTATTCAAGGGCAAAAAGCTATGCCTGCAAGAAGCGATCACTGACAAAAAGCAAATTCATCAGAACAATTGCAAAACTCAGTAATCTCAGTGGAACCACATGCCAATGTGCCAAGCCAAACAGAATCAAACCAGAGAATCTCTGTAGTGGAAACTCATTTTTTTAAGCCCAGCTCAACCAGTTGCATTGTACAGAATGCCTAGCAGAACCAATGCCATCTGGAAATCTAAACTTAAAAGGAATGATCTCAAAGCAGAGAGTCACAAAAATCGAAGTGGGGAAATTTTGCAAGCCCAGCACAACCAGTTACAGTGTGCAGAATGTTCAGCAAAACCCAGTGGCACTGACATGGTAAGCTTAAAATAACTGATCTCAAAGCATGGAGTCATAAGAAATCCAATAAAAGGGACAGTGCAAGTACACAGAATGCCAATCAGAACCTTTGTGACACTAGAAACTGAAAAGGTCTGATCTCAAAGCACAGAGGCACAAGAAAGTCAAGCAAAGAGAAAGTAACTTAGCTAGCCCAGCACAACCAGTTACAATGTACAGAATACCCAATAGAATCCAATGCCACTGGTATTGCAAGCTTAAATGATCTCTTAAATGATCTTAAATGATCTTGCTGTGACACTGTCACAGCAAACGCAAACAGGGTAAGAGGGTTGTAAGCATCATACAAAAAATGGGAAAGAAACACATGAAGGGGACAAAGGTGGGGAAACCTCTTGATACTGACAAGTTAGAAATGACAAGAACAATGGGGAACCCTATAGACAGCCCAAGACAGAGCAATCCAAAATAAAAGAAATGGGGGGGGGACAGTCCTTGGTTGCTTGCAACGCTGGCTCCCAATCTTCCCAGAAAATCTGAATAAGGTATTTTCTGGTATATTATCTACTCAGGTGTATCTGAATGCCCATCCCTACTGAAGATGTTCCTGAGTCAGTTCTTTCCATGTTTCCAGAATCAGTAGACCACAACTTTTTGATACAAGGAAAAGGAGAACTTTCGTAAGGCTGTCTCAAATAGAAGACCATTTCTCCAAAAAAGCTATGTTACCACCCAGCAGGATGCAACTGCTTCTGAACGCATTATTCAATGGAAGATGACACAAACCATGAGGTGCCTGGGACTCAAAGGATATAAAACCATACCGGGGGGGGGGGGGGGATCTTTTTAATCACCTGTCAGGATTCTCCAATTCAAATTTTATTAGTTGGACCCAAAACTGGCTTAATTAATAGAGATGTGCCTGCATATGACTGTATGAGTGGAAGGCAATTAGTGTTTTTTTAATGTTTACGTGTGAACTTAATAAACATTACTTCTGTATTAAAGAATACCTGGTTCACTCTCCTTCTCTACCTCTAGGGAGAAGTTCTGCTGGGTCAGAGTCACTTTTAACTTAGGAGCAGCATTTTGTGGGGGTCCCTAATGCACTGAGAATTCAGAGCCTAGCAACCCAGCATTTTCAGATCAGAAGTGACAGCATGGAGAAAAGCCTTAAACCTCATACCCACTACACTATGACTCCAGGCTGAATCAGGGCCCCATAATCGAGCTACATAAAGGCACTTCATATACAGAACTCTAGCATGCTGTCTGGTCCTCTTGTGTAATATATTTCTTTTACATACTCAGTATCATCATGGTATTCAAAACTATTTGAGTATATTCATAACTATGTTAAAGCATGTCCTTTGAGCCTGGTTTCGTTACATGCTGTTAAAAATGTTTGCCAGCTCAGAGGCTGCTACACTGAGAAACTGAAGCACTTCCAGCTTTTGCCTTACCATAATATGCCAACTCAGTATATAGGCATAACCTTGTCTGAATTGTGTCCAGTACTTGGAAGTACTACATAACTACAGTCCTTTAGATGTTGCTAGAAATTCTTTGTTTACAACTCCCTCTGTTCTGTACAACAGTCTCTCTTTGAATTGTTTGTCTTCCTCTGGCATTTCATTCCTATGGCAATTCAATTCTATTTTAGACCTTATCATGTGATACTTTCCTGGAACAGAAGAAACCAAGTGGCCTTTAACTTAACTGGTTGCATTATAACAGAGACTGTCCTTAACCATCCTTGTTCTTGCCATGGCTTCTTCTTCAGACTCATTCTGGCTGACGCCAGTGATAGGCTGTTAACATGGATTGGCTATATTAAAGGGGCAGCTTACAACCCCAACAGCCTACATTTATAAAGAAGCATTTGGGTCTAATCTTTTTTAAAAAAATAGAAAGACTTTTGATAATGAAACACAAACAAATATTGTCCCATTCTTTCAAGGTCCGAAGACAAAGGAAACAGCCAGCAACTCATGTATCATAAAGTGTTGGCTTTATGTTCAGTTAGATATGGCAGGACTACTAGGCATTTTAGAGTTCTTTGACTTTTGGGGGGGGGGGTGAAGTAAAACCTTGACTATAATAACATTCACAGTGCACACTCAGCTCCAGCAATGTGTCTTCAATCAAAGCAAGTCACTGTAGGGAAAACACATTGGAAGGCAGATATATTTGTTTCCATTGCTCCCAGGGAAACCTTGCTAAATGATCTTCACGTTAACAAGATCTACAAATTATTTATGTGCCCTTTTCCTCTTACAAAATGAATGCTGAACAACCATTCTCCATGTGTAGTAACAGCCAATTTACAGGGGTCTCTAAATATTAATGAAACTAAGTTTGACCCACCAAGTGTGCATAATCTACAAAGATAAACATTTGAACCACTAAATATTGGTACTGTTTATTGTTCCTCTAGTAGAATTTGATGCTTCTGCTAATTAATTTTCTAGGCTTCTGAACAATATACATGTATGATTTCATGCTCACTCCATGGTGGAGATTTATATAGATGGTTCTGGCTTGGACATTCTGATTACAAGTCAGAATAGTTTAGCAAATCTGAACTGAGGTTTACTGAACTTGAGCTAGTTTACAAAAGGAATGCTTATTGAACCATGCATAAACCTACAATCGATATAGCTTTCTGAAACATATTACCACTAGGAAATATCTTATCTAAAAAGTTTAAAAAGCATTACCAAAACTATCAATATTCCTTGATTGCAGTATCTTTATATCTAATTCTGAACACAGCTCCAGAAAATCCACACAATAGGGTCATATATAGATGGAGACTATTTCTACAAAGCAAAAAACAAATCCTTGTTCATACTTGCAGTATGATCTCAAAAGATTGCAGTCAGCATCACAACGTGACTTTTTAAAAGGATTGCAAGACTAAAGAGTGGCAGGGGGATGGGTTAAAGCAGGTGCCACCAGAGGGAGAGAAGAAGAGAAGATGCTTAAAGCAGCAATGGGGATGGCAGTAGAAAGGAACAGCAGCAGCATGCAGAAAAAGTAGTGGCCAGGAAGGGAGGCTTGGACCAGAAAGTGTACACAATAAACTTTCTACTCCAGATCACCCTTCCCTAGCCTCTACCAGCCAGGTGATGGGGGAAGGTATAGACATGACATAGAAAGTATGCCTCATAGGCTTTCTTCCACATTCGTCTGCTTGGAAGAGGCTGCTGGAGTCAGGAGAGGTTTAGAGTGGAAAAAGTAGCCTTAGCATTTTTCTTCCTAGCCCTCCCTGATCAGCTGGCTTTTGACTTGATTGCACTTTTAGAAGCTCAGAAGTACTGTGTAAACAAGTAATGGACTGTGAAGAGTTAATTTTTCACAGAGCTAGAGAGTGACAGGAAGCTACAGAGAATTTGATTGGCTAACATCAGATAAGCAGAGAAAGATTGAGAGCTGAATGTTGAGGAGAGGCCATCTGAATTCAGCCCAGACCAAGTCTGAGTCTAGCCCTGACATAGAAAGTTTTAGTACTGACAGGGTTTGTGTTTAGCCCTGACTGAAAGTACTGGGAATGTTGGCAGGAAGAATAGGTAGTTCAGAGAAGACTCCTATTCAGAACAGAAAAGAGGATATATCTTCTTATGAGATAAGAATTTTCCTACCTAGTTGGAAAAGAGAGATACATTTGAGGAGTGGAGTAATTCCTGGTTAGATGTGTTTAAAAACTGCCTTTTAAATCCTGAAGACTCAACAATATCTCAACAAGAGTACTGGTGGGTTAGTGGGGGGAAAATGGGTATGGGACAGAGTATCCATGCTTTCTGGAAATTAAAAGAGCCAAATCTGCTCAAGAAAGTATATCACAGTGTCTGGGAAACACTGAAACAAAAGCCTCCCATTTTAAAGATTATACATCACTGTGAAAAGCTTAAGAAACTCTCAATTGCTTGAAACATATGAATTGTAGTTTGTGTCTACACTGATTTACCTTAGAAACTTTAATTTGATTTCACCTGACCTTTCCCCTCTACAATGAATAAAATATTTTGTTATTTTTGAATTGTAAAAAGCCTTGAGTGCCATTTCAATGGTCTAAGTCAAAGGGGAACTTCATGTGTTCTACTTGAAGCAAACAAAGCAGAAGCTTGTATTTTGACAAGATTTGCAAAAAAACAAAACAAAAAAAACAAAACACACAACCTCTGGTTGGTATGTTCTTTCATGTATCAGGCTTGTTGAATTTTGAAGTGAAACAGCATCTGTTGTTAAGATGCCAATTACGCTGCCTAACTTTAAGCGTCTTCGAAAGATTAACAGCACTGAGCACCTTCTGAAAAGATAATTTGTCAGATACAGACAAAATGTTTTTTTTCATATTACATTACTTTAGAAAACAGAATTCATAAGCATAAAAGAGAATTCATAAAGAAAATATGCTGTAATGATACAGCAATTTTCGTCTTTGGATAGGATAACCACAACTACAGATTGGATGCAATAACCACAGCTGTTTCTGAATGCTCTAGTATCATTACATGCTTATATACTCCTGCAACAACAACAGCCAATTACCAGTTCTATATTTCAATCTTAACATTAGCAGTTAGCAATGTGAAGATGCCCAGAAGACACTAGAATGCACCAGTGAGAAAATGCAGCACTTGCATCAGAACTTATTTTGCAAACAAATAAAATTTCCTCATGTTGCTTTTGTTCCTCTTTGTGCAAGCCACCAAACATGTGAGGTACACTTGACCGTCTTACATTCCTTCATATTGTAAGCCACTGTTTCCTATGGAAGTGATAAAGTAAAGAACTGGAGGTGCTACTCTGTAGAGCCGGCAGAAATGTGCCGGTGAGGAGGTCAAAATATGAACAATATTGTCTGCAATCCAAGGATTTGAACTATAGATGTTTTCTTACAACAAACATTCCAGATTACTTGTGTCTGTGTCACCTATGAGAAAAATGTCATAACTCTGCCAGAAAAAAGTATAATTTGTTTTGTTCTAGGAGATACCATGATGGAAAGAAACTCATTAATGCTTCGTAGTCATCTAGCTAGAGAAATTTCAATAACTTCTGCAGGAACAACACCAACAAGATATTTTGAGGATTGGGTTGCTATACCTTGGGATAAGAAAAAATGAATCCAATAATTCTACTAGCTGTACCTTTCCTCAAAAACAAGTGCTTTATTTAATTTAATTTATATTGAAAATGAACAAAAATATATAGTGACAGTCGTTTCCTCCCCTCACTTTCCCAAGGATTTCCAGACTGTTCATTTGCCCACATATATTACACAAAGCACATAATTGAGTATTTGTACATCAGATTAAAGAAACACTCTGAAAATAATTTGGATGAACTAAATTAATTTCCCAGAAATATTTTAGCTTTATGGAAAATTAATCTGGGCAGAGTCTGCACTTACTTTCTTTATTCCATTGTCAATCCTGTTGAATTCAGATTGCTTTGAACTCAATTCTTCCTCTCCCCCCCCATTGAAACAGGAAAGTCTTCTGCACGTGGTTAGGGTAGTTCAGAAGGGGGGAGGAAGCCAAGCCTCTTTCTTTCTTTTCTTGAAGGGGGGAGGAGCCAAGCAGGGAGCCTCTTTTTTTTCTTGGAGGGGAGGAGGAGAGGATCGAAAAAAGCAGAGGAAGGAGGAAAAATCCAGGACCGACAGAAATTGAGAGGAATTAGGGGCTTCTTCTTTAAGGCAAGCGTGTCACATGACCAGGTGTAGCCTATCAGAGGTTCTCTACCATGGAGCTTTCTTTCCCAAATGGATATTCAGGATTAAAAGCAGTCTGAGATATCGCACAATAAAGGTAGGGTTACTCCGGATCAATCCTTCTTGCTGCAGAAGGAAATTTTAAATCGGCCAAAATCCAAATGGAGGGCAGGGACTGAATCGGTCTGGGGTTGGAATAAAAGCTCCGTGCAGTTTACACCCTGGATTCAGGGCTAGGCTTTGACTGGGGTCCTTAGGATTTGTCCTCCACCATTGCTATTTATTGTGTATCAGCTCCTGGAAGTCAACAACATTCCATAGCCATCAGTTGCCATCAGAGGCAAGGATTGGGAGCAGGGATTTTTCAGCCATGACCTCCAGTCTGTTGAGGCCTCTCCCTTATGAGACCTACCAGGTCAGTTCCCTGATAGGATTTACAGAGCAGCACAATCCAAGATATATGCTTCTGACGCTGCAGTGTTAGAAAGGTGGCTAACCTTTGGTGATAGTTCATTAAATAATCAAAGTAGTTAATGAATAATGAAATGCCATTAATAAATAATGAGATATCAATAAGAAGACATTTGTAATATTCACTCTGATTTCTACCTGTCTGAAAAAGTATAGCTTTGTACCCTTTGGCAGCAGCAGGATTTTCTGCACTACGAGAAGCCCTGATGGCTGGCCAATGAGGAGCCACAAGCCAAGGGATTTTTTTTGGGGGGGGGGGGTCTATGGAAGAAGAAGAAGAGTTGATACTTAGAATCATAGAATAATAGAGTTGGAAGGGATCTCATGGGTCATCTAGTCCAACCCCCTGCACTTATATTCCACTTTTCTCTACCTACCTCACAGGGTGTATGTCTGTTGTAGGGAGAGGAAAGGGAAGAAGATTGGCATGTAGGAGGCCAGTTTTGGCAAAGAAGATGCGGCACCATAAATGGCTTGAATATGGCCAGAGCGTTATTTAAATCCCTCCACACAGAGGGTTGGCCCGACATAAATAGTACAAACTATTACACCCTTTGACTGTTGCATCAAATCCAAGGGCACACAGGATTCCGTCACTTTTCCCAGTTGGGGACACGGATCCCACAGCCTCTTGGATTCTCTAAGAATGGGAAATAACCTGGCTAGGGAACCAAAGAGCGCAAACCATCTTGCTTGTCCCAGGATCGTCTGGTCAATCAAGCAGCACTTGCCTAACCCCACCAAGGAAGCTCCCTGCTTGTTTGAGTCACCCCTTAATGTGGCCTCATGCTTCAGGGAGTCCTATTGCACACCGAACTCCTTGCAAACAGGCTCATTCTTTTGTATCAAATCTCGCTGTGACGAAATAAACATACAACAAAACCCTATAATCAAGCAAACAGGTTGGGAGGGGGGGATACACTGTTCAGGCGTCTGGCAAAGAGGCTGTGGCCGAGCAGGTATTGCCTTAAAAGGTGCCTCCCAGCTCTGCCCACACAACCATGCATGCATTTGATAGCAGCTCGTGCAGCGCTTCTTCTGCCCAACTCCCCAGCAAGCCAAATGGCAGCTTGGGTGAGTCAATGCTGCCTGTCGAAAGCCAATTTAAGACTCTTTTGGGTAGAGAAAAGTGGTATACAAGAACCAGCTCTTCTTCTTCTTCTTCTTCTTCTTCTTCTTCTTCTTCTTCTTCTTCTTCTTCTTCTTCTTCTTCTTCTTCGCCTACAGTCTCCTTCGTTTTCCTCTCCCCATAACAGACACCCTGTGAGGTAAGTGAGGCTGAGAGAGCCCTGATATTACTGCTCGTTCAGAACACCTTTATCAGTGCTGTGGTAGGCCAAAGTCACCCATCTGGTTGCATGTAGGGGAGCGCAGATTAGAAGTCCGCACTCCTAACCACTACACCAAGAAGTGTGATACAGTGAATGCAGTCTTGGGCTGTATCAACAGAGGCATCACATTGGAAATAAAAGATGGCATATCCTTATCCATGGTTCCTCTATATATTTGTGAAACAGCCCGGGGGGTGGAATGGGCTGCACCCTGATTGGCCCTGCCCCTACAGCTCCTGCCCTCCCTCCCTGGATGCTAGCCACGTTCC
Organism: Paroedura picta; assembly: GCF_049243985.1. NCBI lineage: Eukaryota > Metazoa > Chordata > Lepidosauria > Squamata > Gekkonidae > Paroedura > Paroedura picta. Next base: position 52,048,660 of record NC_135372.1, on the reverse strand, counting down.
TCTCAGATGCACCAGAGAAAATGAGTACCCAGCTTGCTGGGGGGTAAACGGTAATGACTGGGGAAGGTACTGGCAAACCACCCCGTATTGAGTCTGCCATGAAAACGCTAGAGGGCGTCACCCCAAGGGTCAGACATGACTCGGTGCTTGCACAGGGGATACCTTTACCTTTTTTACTATGACAATATATTGGAAGAGCAACCACTGATGAAGATAAAATAGAAAGCGGGTCACTTAACCTAGGATCCTGTTTTGGTTGACTCTTTATGTTTGACCATTTAGACTTTATGTTATAACCTTTTCACTTATAAACATAGAGAAGACTACTGTATCATTGTGCCTCGTGATTTCCTTTTTTCTTCTGAGTCCACATTGAGGAATCCACGGTTCTATACTTGATTGGTGATTCTACAGTACAGCAGGACTTTCCTATTTCCACCCCTCACATCCAACAAACACATGAATCTACATTCCTTGGTCCATCGAGGTCAGTATTGTCTATTCTGAATATCTGTCCTATTTTTAATGCAAATAAAAGTTGTTGTTGTTGAGCAGCAGCTGTTCAGGATTTCAGGAAGAGATCTTTCACACACCAACAGCTACTTGATCTTTACAACGATTGAACCTGGGATTTTCTGCATGCCAAACAGATGCTCTGCCATTGAGCAGTGATCCAACACACACACATGCACAACATTCTTTCTAGGTATTACCAAACCAAACTATGAACAGAAGGGGGAAAATGGAGTTCTATAGTGGGAGCTCCTGGCAAATAGAAGGGGAAGAAATGGAGATAGTGACAGATTTTATTTTCCTGGGCTCCAAGATCACTGCAGATGGGGACTGCAGCAAAGAAATTAAAAGACGCTTGCTCCTGGGGAGGAAAGCTATGGCAAATCTAGACAGCATCCTAAAAAGCAGAGACATCACCCTGCCAACAAAAGTGCGTTTAGTCAAGGCTATGGTCTTCCCAGTTGCAATGTATGGCTGCGAAAGTTGGACCATAAGGAAGGCCGAGCGTCAAAGAATTGAGGCTTTTGAACTCTGATGCTGGAGAAGACTCTTGCGAGTCCCTTGGACTGCAAGGCGAACAAACCAGTCAGTCCTAGAGGAGATCAGCCCTGACTGCTCTTTAGAAGGCCAGATCCTGAAGATGAAACTCAAATATTTTGGCCACCTCATGAGAAGGAAGGACTCCCTGGAGAAGAGCCTAATGCTGGGAGAGATCGAGGGCAAAAGAAGAAGGGGACGACAGAGAATGAGGTGGATGGATGGAGTCACTGAAGCAGTAGGTGCAAACTTAAATGGACTCCGGGGAATGGTAGAGGACAGGAAGGCCTGGAGGATCATTGTCCATGGGGTCGCGATGGGTCGGACACGACTTCGCACATAACAACAACAACATAGTGGGAGCAGGTAACTGGTGAAAATTGTTCCCACTCTGTTAATTAAAGAGCCTATCCATCATCAGAAACTAGTGATAGGATACAAATTAATAAATTTTCATTGACTGTGAGAACTATCTGCTACTATTCTTGGCAGAAAACAGCTTTCTGATGGTCTGTAGGTTTGTCCTCCACCAGCATCAATTTTCAAATCTTCTCAAAAAACAGGAACATTGTAAATGAACACAGATGTTGCCTTGCTCCAAAAAAAAGAAAGTTCTGTAGAAACACACTGCTCTGAGCCATAACTTGATCTGTTATTGATTTCTGAGGCAGATGGATTTAGTCTTTCAGCCCCTTGTGGGAACGCAATCTCAGGGGTTGTTAGTTAGGCTGAGACTTTGCCATACGTCTTTGTCTAAATAGATTTAGATGTCATAAAATAGCAACAAATTTCAGAGCAAAAAAATATAAAATAAAACAAAAGATCAATTGCTTTTTTACAGTTTGATTCTGAAAATGCAGTTACAGTCCATTACAGAGGAAAAGATAAAATCCATACAGACATAACAACCAGCATCCCTTGTGCAAACTCGATATAGGAAAGCACTTTAAATCTGGTATTTTCCCATTATTTGAATATTTGCCACTATTAGTCATAGTTTATCAGATCAGAAGCTATGTTATATTCAGGGAACTTTGGATACAAAGATAGTTTCCACAACTTTCAACTTTCTGCCCTAGTTCATACATACATCCGGGCATTAGCCCTCTTGGAATAGGGAAATAGCCACTGCACTGTCATCATGGCTCTCAAAATCATTCTATCACAGAATTCCATTCCTATGAACCAATACAATATACATATTACCCACACTAAACTCCCCCAGGAGAAATGTTAAACATAAGAACATTCATAATTAGAAGTAGGGGCATACAAAAGCCCCCCACTCCCAATTCAGGTATATTGGACCCAGAAATATCAGATTTCCTGATATCCCTATATTCCAAATACCAGTATGGAGTCAGGTGTCCCTCCCCCCCCCCTTATTGAATTGTTTAGGAATGTTATTCCCTATCTGGAAAATTTTCCAGGTGGCCAAAGAGATTGTTTTTAAATGTACGGGCAGCAACACTGCAGCAAAGCTGTTGGTGCTGGTTCTGTATAAAACCCCCAAATCTCAAGCAGATTGGATGAAGAGCTTCAATTTTATGGGTCCCTGAACAAGATGCTCCTAGCTGTTCTCCATTATTTTCTATGGGGAGGGGGACTCCAAGCTGCTACCAGGACACATACCATGCCTGCATGAAGCAATATCTCCCATAGAATAACCAACAACAAGACTAACAGAACCATTGCAGAATCCAGTAATCCAAGTAGAACAAGCCAACCAGAACCAAAGTCAAAGCAGACAATACTTGCAATGGAAACTGAAATGAAAGAGCACTCTTTCAAGCCCAGCCAAATAAATGGCAATGTGCAGAAGCCCAGTAGAACTCAGTGCTACTGTGAAAGTGCAAGCCCAACAAACGGGGATAGGCACAAACTGAGAAAATGTGATTTGGTTCAGTTCATGATTTGACAAAACTAGGAGGATTGTTTGTGAACTGAACCAGTTCATGGTCCCACAGACCCCACTGAAAGGGACCACAATCCCTTTAAATTTTAAATTAGGTTTTCTGGAAGCCAGAAAAACAGTGGGGTTGTACAGAGCAGCTTGTAGCCTACCTGTCAATTGTCTTGGGCTGTCTTCTGCAGTCCCTTGGAGCAGCTGCATGGTAAGGAATACCTTCTCCACATCTCAACTTTTTTTTCCATTTTTCATGGAAAACAGAATCAGACAGAGCTAGAAGAGACCAGTCCCACCTCCTCCTCAGAGCCTTCAGCTCTGTTCATGAACCACCATAAACCGACATGAACTGTTTTATAAATTTGTGAAAGTTTGTGATGGTATATTAATCACGAATTTCTGTTTGTGAACTATGAACAGGGCAAAATTGTGCCCTGTTCATTGTTCACAAACATGTTTATACCCATCCTTACCAATGGAATGAAAGTCAAACCAGATAAACTCCGCAATTGAACCTCATGGTTGCAAGAGGCACATTTGCCCAGCAGAACTCAGTACCACTGTAACACTGTAAGATGAAATGTCAGACTACAGCAGAGCAAATTCAAGCACTGAGCAACAACACTATAAAAACTGTGAAAGGGGCACTAATCAACCCTGTCAAAGAAGGAAAAAAAAACTCTCAGAACTGCCAAGTACTCTTGTAATTAACACAAGCAGCCTGGCAAGACCATAACTACCACCACCACCCCGAGACACAAAAATGGGAGAGAAGTGGGGGAAAGGAGTCCTCAGGAGCCTACAAATGGTGATTCTTGATCTTCCCAGCAAATCCTGTATATTTCTGGGATATTTCTGAGAGCCAATTTGGTGTAATGGTTAGGAGTGCGGACTTCTAATCTGGCATGCCAGATTCAATTCTGCGCTCCCTCACATGCAGCCAGCTGGGTGACCTTGGGCTCACCACGGCGCTTATAAAACTGTTCTGACCGAGCAGTGATATCAGGGCTCTCTCAGCCTCACCCACCCCACAGGGTGTCTGTTGTGGGGAGAGGAATGGGAAGGCAACTGTAAGCCGCTTTGAGCCTCCTTCGGGTAGGGAAAAGCGGCATATAAGTACCAACCTTCTTTTGGGGTATCTGATGCCAAATATACCTGAAATATAACTGGAAAATATCTTCAGCTTGGGTATATCTGAATTAACACCCTTAATTAGTAGGGGAATGATGTGTACTGCTTCATTCTACAGATGAGATTCATATTTGTTCAATGTTCCCTACATTAAGAGCATGCTGTGAGTAAAAACAATACCACCGCACACCAGCCCACCCCTTGGAGCAGGCTAGGCTAGAACCATCATCTGTGCTCCAGTAGAAAACTGGAAGTTGAGTGTAGTTTATAGGCTTGAATCAAACCAGATTTCTACTTCACATAAAAGGCTATGTTGGGCATCATAGAACCAGCAGAGATAAAACTGATCTGAACCATGGCTGAAGAAAGAATTGGACCACGGCATGTGAAAAACCTGGCTGGATTCTACCTATAAGCTACTTATTAGCTATTGGCCATCTCTATATGTGATAATAAAACAATCTGGAGGGGGGGATAGCCATGATGATATTGTGGATGAAATATTAATCTCAATATCTCCAGAAACGGACCCAGAGGGTTGTGGTGGGGGGATGAACTCTCGCGCCCTGATGGACTCCATTGTGGGGTCCCACACGGCGAGGTTCTCTCCCCCACACTATTCAATGTCTTTATGCGCCCTCTGGCCCCTCCAAGACAGAGGTTCTGTGGCTGGGAAGTAGGGGGCAGGAACAGGAAGTGCGTTTACCCATTCTGGCAGGGGCGCATCTTACCATCGTGTCCCAGGCCAGTAACTTGGGTGTGACCATTGATTCCTCCCTGACTATGGAGGCGCAGGTCAGAAAAGTAGCCGGCCAGGCATTTTTCCATCTCTGCTAAGCCCGACTACTAGCGCCCTACCAGACCCCCAAACACCTGGCCACTGTGATCCCTGCAACGGTCACCTCCAGATTAGATTTCTGTAACTCGCTCTATGAAGGCCTACTCTTGTCCTTGATCCAGAAACTCCAGCTACTGCAAAATGCAGCTGCTAGGGTCCTCACTGGCACACCTTGGAGGGCCCACATCCAGCCTGTGCTGAGGCAGCTGCACTGGTTACCAACTGCCATCCGGATCCGGTTCAAGGTTTTGGCTCTAACCTTCAAGGCTTTACGCGGGCTGGGACCCACATACCTGAGGGACCACCTATTGCCCTATGCCCCCCGCAGGGCTCTGCCCTTTGCAAGTGAGAATCTCCTGGTCATTCCCGGCACTAGGGAAGCATGCCTAGCCTCGACCAGGGCCAGGGCCTTTTCAGTCCTGGCCCCCACCTGGTGGAACAAACTCCTGGGAGAGCTGCGGGCCCTGTGGGACCTTTCAACGCTCTGCAGGGCCTGCAAGACGGAGCTCTTCCGCCAGGTCTACGGTTGAGGCTGGGGCTGCCGTGGTACATCGACTGCTCTCCCCCAGGCTTCTTCTTGAACATTTGACCTCCTTCTCCTCTGCCCCCCCCCTTTTAGGAAGGGGGGTAGGAAGGGGATTTTATTATTGCGCCGCCATGTTGTGATGGTTTTAAGTCTTTTAATGGGAGTTTTAATGGGGTTTTAAGACATTGTAACCCACCACGAGCCATTTGGGAGTGGTGGGAAATAAATGAAAATAATAACAACAACAACAACAACAACAACAACAACAACAACATACTTCTCCTTTTGCCTTGACGCCAAGCAAGATAGAGGCAAACCTCCGTTTCCACACCGGGAACTTCACTGTTTTGGCTCCCGTGCAAGAGCATAAATCTGGGGTGAATGAGGTATGTGGGAGTAGGAAGACACAGGGCAACCTGCCCTGGCTCAAACTCCAGCCTGCAGCCCAGCACAAATCCTCCAGTGCAGAAACAGTCTAAAAGAGCTATCGTGAGCTCTACAAAACCTTGATGGATAATATTTTGCACCAGTACGGTTTTCTTGGTTTTAACATAGAGGTACGCACATACCCAAAGCAGACCACAGCCATGGATAAGTGATTACAGAATGGCCAAGCTTACAAAGCTGCGGTTAAAATAAATAACCCTCTTCTACCGATGAGCTAATGTAATTGTCTTGCTTAAAGTTCTTTTATCCTGTCGTTTTTATCTCTCTTGTTAATGCATTTGCAGTCACATTCCAAGAGATCATTTACACTTTGTGGCTATTCTTCAGCTCTTATCCCCGACACACATCTTCCCGTCTCTGCCTTGTAATGCAGTTATGGAGTCATTAACAGCTATAGAACTATCCCTAAGCCTCACCGGCATATCAGGAGGACTGGAATAAAGCATGTTAGACTGGAACATTGCAGTGAAGATTTATGGCCACAGAGAGTAGTACAAAGCATGCATTACAGTGTATGGTCCTCAATTTTGGGTTATCTTTGGACAGCCTGGTAGCAGAAAGGAGAACAACTGCTCCTCCATTTCTGCTTAACAGGGATGAACTACTTCTGCTGATCAGGTTCCTTTTTTGATATCTGTGAATAATGTCTCAGGGTGATCACTGTGTCATTTCAGGAACTTGTTCCCTGATCTGGGTATCTGTGTGGCTTCCGTTCTATGTTTTCACCAGGGCTAAGATGAAAACAGGCCTGCCTTGAGCAGGGGATTGGACTAGATGATCTGTATGGCCCCTTCCAACTCTATGGTTCTAGGACATTTTTAAAGGTATTTTTAGCATTGTCAAATATCACACACAGATTCTGAGCAACATTTTGCCACTGCTATTGAAAGGCATTTGCCCATTCAAAATGAGGGCAATGCTTCTGACTTTGCCCTCAATTATGTCAGCACAGAAGCCCTATGACATCATTTTATTCCTTATATATGTGCCTGTGTCAGCATGGTGCACTAGTTGGCATGTCAGGCTAGGGTACATTTGAATCCCCACTCTGTCCTGGAGTTTGATCTAGTTACACACTCCTGCACCAACAAGATTGTTGTGAGGATAAAATGGAGAGGGAAAGAAGGTTGTAAGCCAGGGGTAGTCTACCTGTGGTCTTCCAGATGTTCATGGACTACAATTCCCATGAGCCCCTGGCAGCAAATTTCAGCAGGGGCTCATGGGAATTGTAGTCCATTGACATCTGGAGGACCACAGGTTGACTACCCCTGCTGTAAGCTACTTTGTGTTCCCATTGTGGGGGACAGTGGCATGTAAATGAAGTAGATAAATGAATAAATAAACAAGTGATCCCCAACTGGTCTGATCATGAAGGGAACAACATGAAGGTTCATTTCACTACCATCTCATATCTCCAGGGTGCAGGAAGGCCACGATGCAGTGATGAGAAGAGTGAAGCCGCAACAGGGGGGCAAGTCAACTGCAGCTAACAGGACTGACAAAGTGAACATTCTCACACTTGGGAGATGGCTGGAGGGATATCAGTCACCCCCTTGAGCAAAGCAGAACATTTGATACAGCCTGAGTTCTAAGTAGCAGTAGGAAAGCATTAAGGGCAGAACTATGTTGAATGCATTTTCACTTCAAAATCTACTTTTCCAATAATGTCATTTTTTTTCCACAACTCACACACACCCAGCAAGTTATATATATTTTTTAAAAAAGAAAGAATTTTAAAGGCTGCTTCCAAAGGATAGTTTCCCAGTCTCAAAGGAATTCAACCAATGAGTAAAACTGTAGAAACTGCCTCACCCTGGGAAAAGAAATCCCCCAGAGAGCTTACAAGAGACACATTTGAAGAAGCTTCCCAACCTCATGAAAAGAGCTGTGTCGTATCTGTTTGATTCAGAACTGGATCAGCACAGTAAGGAGTACAAATGCTTCTATGCTCACCTTGTAATCAATTTTAAATGCACCAATCTCGGTGCTTGCAGGGTTCATTAGGATGTCAGAGGTTCGGGTAGCATTTCCCAGTATGCTCCCTATATATCACTTGATGAATCAGAGTCAAGGTAACATAAAAAGAAAGATTCAACAGGCTCTTAAAAATTGCACCAGTATTGACTCTGCCCCATCACGCTCAGTTAGGGAGTTCTAAGAGGCCAGCCCAAGAGGACTATCTGCTCTCAGAATCTAGGCGGTAATCATGTCTCATCCCTAAGCAGTCTTGATTGTTGCCCTTTTCAATTATCACATGGATTAGTGATGCTGCCAAAATGCAGATCTACCTGCTTGGGAATATGCATGTTCTTAGCTTGTGATACTCAGAAGTATTGCACACTGAATGCCATTTCCATAAATTCTTCTACAGTTCAGAATGTAAACTAATATTTTACATGTGCCCAGAATATGCTTTCACATTTAAACTGCTTTTTCCCCCCTACAAGGCCTGGGGCAAATCACAGCTCAAACAGGGACAGGCAAATAACTCTGAAATAATCTTTTTTTTTTTTTGTGGGTGGGGGGGGTTAAGAATAGATGGTCCTGTGGGCAAGCACAATGCTGTTCTTCAGCCTTGGCTATATGAAACATACCTGTACATGTCTGGCCAAACCACCTAGAGAATGGCTTTTGTAATTTTCCCTGTTAATCCTTAACTCTACCCAGCATTTATTTCCCTGATCTTTTCAGATTATGGTACAAAGGCAAAAAAAAATTGTTGCTCCTTAGGCAGATTGTAAGTGGGTGGGCAGAAGGGATTGGGTCTGATATTGGTTCTTGTGGCCCTTTCTTGCATGCCCAGGGAAATGCTAATCACCACTTTGGAGTCAGAAGGTGAATTTCCTCCAGACCAGACTGTCCAGGGATTTTGGTTTATTTTTGTGGGGGGCATCATCTGGATATGGAAATGGGGTCACTGTGGGTGGGCAGGTAGTTGTGAATTTCCTGCATTCTGAAGAGGGTTGGACTAGATGACCCTCTTCCAATGCTATGATTCTATGAGGGAGTCAATGGGGATCTGGCACCACCCAACTTTGGTTTGCTCTTTCCACTAAACTCACAGGAGTTCTGGGAGGTACAAAGAAGTACCACAATGTTGTGGAGACTTTCTTACATAGTTCAAGTCAGTCAAACAATGCATGTGTAGGGGACCAAGATTTGGGACAATCTGGGTTGGTTAACAACCAGTGGGATGGTCAGATCCCATCACAAGTATTGTCCACTGACAGTTAGAAAGGAGACCATGAGATCCTTTTAACAGTAGTTGTCAGGCTCCGTACAACCATGAAAGAAGATGCTTAAAGGCTGAGCCATGTCCCCTCCCCTTATAATCCCTCGATGTTTTTTTTTTCAAGTTCTTTTTGAAATATCACAACTCAATTCTTGGTTGCTGACAGACTACTCACAGAAAAGAAATTTGGGCAGGGGAGATGTCCATACATTCCTAAACTGTCTTTACCTAAAAGACATTTCAAAGTAAAGGAGAGGAATGGGAAGGTGACTGTAAGCCGCTTTGAGCCTCCTTCGGGTAGGGAAAAGCGGCATATAAGAACCAACTCTTCTTCTTCTTCTTCAAAGTTATGCTGGGCAATGTTTGTCAAGCAAGTTTTATGCATCAACAGATTTTTCTGCAGAAAGAAAAAATCTGTCCAAGATTGAGAAACAGAATTATGGAACAGAATTCTTCCAATATGTTTTACTGATGGCTACTGATATTCAGCAGTTGGACTGAGAAATCTGAATGGTAGAAGAGAAGGCAGAGTCTTACCGAGGGCTCCCCTTGGGTTATAACGACCCCAGCTAGTCTTGATCATTTAGAAAGAATAAAGCCATTTACTCTTAGAAAACAAGCTATGGAAGCCAATGCTGACATGGTTAGAAGATGAACACTACAGAACACTTGGATGTTTTAATACAACCTTAAAACCTTATGTTTCAGTGATCATTAATAACAATAAACTGATGGCAAACAAGAGAGTCTGACCTTTTGGCTCAGCAGCTTTAGAGGGAGGCATTGAGAAAAAAAAACATTCATACCGCAGAACCTTCTTCATTGCTGCCACAATATTTAAAGGTTCCCACAAGCATACTCTCAAATTACAAGGACAGCACTTGATCTCTCTGTAGAGCAGTTAGAGAAAAACAAGAACTGCATAGGCAAAGCCCAGAGACTAAATGGGAGCCTGTTATTCTCCTCTGTACTGATGCTTTGTAATAATGGCCCCAAACTCTCGTGTACAATGATGATACCACATCCTTTGATAGTTGGCAGGCCAAAAGGTGAGTGTGTAAGGTAGGCCAGGCTGTTTCATTACACTTCAGGCTTATCATTTTCAAAAGTCTGGCATTTAAAAATCACAGTGTACAGCAATCATAACATCCCTGACAGTTTGCTGTCAAGTAAGTGAGGGCATATCCAGCTATGGATAAAACAAATGCCAGAACCAAGAGAAATGCTCTCAAAGTAAGTAATAAATCATATTAGCTGTCTTACCCTTCTAGACTTGTACCCTTGGCCAATAGCCAGGTAAATATTCACAAATGCACTAATAGCAGCAGCAGCAGCAGCCATTGTCCAAATGGGCACATAAACATTAACATCTTGTCATAGGGCTTTTCTGTTTACCTCCTGGACATTTGGAGGTGCTTCATGTCCTCATATAAAACAAAATATTAATTTCTCAGGAACACAAAGGGATCGTTTTGGGTATGGGTAGATTTCAATTCAGAATCAATTTACTCAACAATGTTTACATATTTCATTGCACCTCTGCATCTTGGCTCCTTTCTTTGCAGCGTCTCCTCCATCTGCAATGGATGGATTCTCCATTTCTACTTGTATCTGATAAAGGGAACTTTGACTCTTAGAGCTCATATCTGGACAATCTTGTCAATCGCTAAGGCACTCGTACACCTGAATCAACACATGAGGATAAACAAAGGAAGTCCAACTGTCCTCCTTGGGATAAATTAATGTATATTAATTGCAGGCAGCATATCCAGTACTGTCCATTTTAATGATGCCTCCATCTGCACAGCAAGCTTCCCAGTTCCACAGGCTCAGTGGGGAATTTTTTTAACCTTCATGCTCAATCTCCTGCCCTCAATAAATTGGACTGAAAGAAAAAATGGCCCCCAGTATGACTATATAGGAATTTCCCCTAGTCTCTATAGTATTTTCAATAGACATAAGGGAAAATTCATAGAGAATCTCCTGGACATGACAATGCATTATTCCCAGACTCCACCCTCCTCAGACAGTGGCCTAAATCCTCCTAATATTGGTCTATTTTCCTTGGAGTAAGCACCACTGAATAACGAAGTATACTAATTAAGGATTGCTCTTAATGACCAGGTGGTGATCCTGGCAGATCTGTTCCACCTTCTCTGATTATTGACAAAATTTAATCTACCCACGATTTAGGGATAATAGCAACAACAAACTGCAGCATAGAAGTTACAAGTGTAGCTTGTTTGGCAAGACCGTACTTAGTTCTGAACCTGGCTAGAATAGATTTCTGGCTAAAATGCAGGAATATGCTCAAAATGAAGCTTTAAACAAAAACACTGTATCAATCTGATCTCATTCATCTTTTTCCATGAATAGTTCAAGTGGTGGCATACTCCTCGGTGTGCCCCTAATTGCTATGGAAAATTTCCCAGGATCCTGGTCTCTAGATTTGGCTCAGAAGACCCTTCTACAGATCTTGTGTTCCATTTTTATTTTCATTTCAACATTTATTATGACCAAGAGATCAATTTCAGTCATGTGAACTGGGAGCTCACTAGCTACGTATATCAAGTATGTGCAGATCTCTCCACAATGCATGTCAAAATTGTGGTTGCATAGACAATCTATGCATTGGCTAATTCACATGAGACATAGATCACATAGATTGGGTACATTGTCAGGACCTTCAAATGCCTGATACAGATGGTGGATGAGTTCCCAGTTCATATGAATGAACTGTAATGTCTACAGAGAATTATGCTCATTTCATCGGTCCTGGTAGGTAATGTGCATTGCTTATGCACCATCTTCTGTGTTAAGGCCCTCTTCTCTTTTGAAAAGTTCCACAAGCTCCTAATGATGTCATTTTCTTAATCAGTTCACCATATACCCATTTTGTGAATTAACCATCATCCTGGCAAAGATAGGGGGGGGACAATAATATTAAAATAAATATTCTGAAGAATATGCATTTGAACAGAATTGACTAGCCAAGGGTTACAAACCAGTAATGCAGCCCCATGCATGCAGATTTAAATCTTCAGTGGCGAAATACTGGCAGATGATACATTTATGTTGCCCTCCTCTCCAGGGACTTCCCAAGTTATAAAAATAACAACAGATCCCAAAATAAGACCTATCTGAAGCAAAACACTACTCAGCAGAAGAGAAAACCGAAGCAGGGTACTTAAAAACAAAACAAAGCGTTCCTTAGAATCACAACAGTTTTTGAATACAACTGTTTGTCAGGTTTTACCATGAAGTGTGAATGGATCTTTTCTTCCTTCTAGCAGTGCCATGGCATGTTTGTGTTTGTCTAAATTGGAAGGTGTTGCCTAGAAGATAATGTATGTAGATTATCTTAGTGACAACCTCTTCAAAAGAAGTAATTTTCCTTCAGTGTGCAGCTGTGCTTCTTTACTGTGGCTATAATTAAACATTTGCTTACGGGCTTGGGAGGTATGTAGGTATCTTTAATGTTATGCAAAACAAGGAATTAAACATGTTACAAGAATCCTGCCACTGTTTTGCCAGCTTTCTCTTTAGTTTTATCAGCTGCAGAATATAAGCATCCTGTCGCGATTAGATGACAGGGTTTTCCAAAGTCACTCCCATCTCTACCTATCCTTTTTGCATTAACTCCCTTCAGTGCATCATAGCTGAGTGCAGTTTTTGGATTATTTCTGTCTCCCAGCAGTAAAAGCATGCAGCCATTTCACAGATGGCTGGTCAATTGTAGGAACAAAAGGGGGGGGGGAGTTGTGAGGAATCATAAGGGAGGGCAATCTCCCCACATCTCCCCTTTAGAATTTAGTAAATTGTTCAAGGCTTGAAATGGCTAATCACCCACCTTCTCTCAAAATTCTATATATCTTATCACTTATTGGGCTAGCACTGTGAGTTTCTAAAGGGGAATTCTCTTTTCTGAGGGGCAGTCTAAAAATTGAATTATAAAATAAAATATATCCATGTCATATTTTCCTGTGAAACCAGGACGTCCTCTGAAGTATGTCAAAGCCTCACGTTCCTCTGTGGGTAGCCTATTTTAGCAGCTATCATGATCAAAATGGAAGCCACTCCCTTACCAATTAGATTTGGTGATGGTCAACTGGGGATGAATCCACACATGGCTGTAGATCGTGCCACTATTGCACTACAGCAGTTGCACTACACAATCCAGCTGGAAGTGATTGCTACAGCACAATCGTGCAAATGGCAACCATGTGTGAACACAACCTGGGTGGGTCTTCCCTTGAGAAAACAACATATTCCCCATAGTAGATCCCTACCAAAAAGGCAGTGTGGGTCAGGGAAGCAGCTTTAATTACTAGATTATGAACAACTAATAGTGTGGACTCAAGTGGGTTGCCTAAGAGCATAGCTAGGCGTGCCATATAGTTTCAAGAAAAAGGCACTTTATTTGTTTTATTGACACCATTTATAGTCCACATTTCTCACTGAAACTCAATGTAGATGACAGAATTTTGAGAAAAAATCAGTTCAAAACATTGGCATCCAACATGAGCCTCCAAGAAACAATACAATGGGACTAAAGAATTGCAGCTTTCCCATCCACTGAGCTCTCCTTGATGAAAATTCTTATTTTAGCCCTACTTGTGACTGCACCTCCCGAGACACTGAGCAGTGTCCCTGTTTTGAACTCTCCCTCTTTTTTATGCACTTGCAAATCAATTAGAGATACTTGAATTTTGTATAAGAACGACGTTTGCATTCTTTCACTTCTGGTACAGTCAAGATTGTCAGCTCTTTAAAAAGCTGTAAACAGCTAGGGAATGATAGATTCAAGTGGGTAGCCATGTTGGTCTGAAGTATGCAGTGTAATTCAGAATCTAACTCCCTGGACTTAGGACAAAATAACAAACTGAGCACCTTGTCACTTGTGAGGATGCTGCCATGCTTGTGTGGAGACGGATGGGGCAAGCAATTAGTCTCTTTCAATTATTTATTTTCCCAACTGGGAAAGTGTCCGCCATTAATTACTAACTTGGACAGTTTTATTTTGCCAATGTTTTTGTGAACTGCAACTGAACTCAAAAGGACTGATTAGCTGTTTTAGAAAAGAATTATCATACTGTATAATTTGGATATTATGACACAATTTACTAATCTGCCACTGATTTACTTTTTCTTTATATCTATATTCTTATTTATTTTATTTATTTAGTCACATTTGTATACTGCCCTCCCCTAAGGCTCAGGTTGGTTTACATGGAACATAAGGAATTATACATTGAATACAGTTTTGCCAATAAACTAGTATATAACAATAACAGTAGTAACAGAAGATAACAGTTTAACAAACTAGCAATCAAACAGGCCCATGGAGTAGATTCAGATACATGGATTCCAGGGAGAGAGGTTCAGGAGCCCAGTAGGTATTGTTGATTCTGGCTGACCTCAGCAAAATGCCTGGTGAAAGAGCTCCCTTTTGCAGGCCATGCAGAACTGTTTTAGCCCCATCAGGGCCCTGATCACCTTGGGGAGCTCGTTCCACCAAGTGGCGGCCAGGACAGAGAAGGCTCTGGCCCTGGTTGAGGTTAAGTGGGCTTCTTTTGGCCCAGGGATAACTAGCCAGTTGGCAGTGGCAGTGTGCAAGGCTCTTTGAGGGGCATAGGCAGAAAGGCAGTCCCTCATGTATACTAGGCCATGACCACATATGACTTTTAAGGTGATTATCAAGACTTTTAGCTTGATCTGGAATTTGACTGGTAGCCATTGTTCTTGGAGGATGGGCTGGATGTGGGACCTCCATAGTGTTGTTGCGAGGACCCTGGCTCCTGTAATTTGGACCAGCTGCAGTTTCTGGATCAAGACTAAGGGCAGCCCTGCATAGACCGAGCTGCAGAAGTCCAGTCTAGAGGTGATCATTGCATGGTTAACTGTGGCTAGGTGTTCAAGGGACATGTAGGTAGTCTTGGCAAATGTGGTAGAATGCCAGCCACATTACCCTCATGACCTGAGCTTCTATTGAGAGGGAAGCATCCAGGATCATACCCAAGTTCCTGTCGGAGTGAGCCACTGAGAGCTGTACGCAGGTTGGGCAGGTGCGCTTCCTCACATGGGCCCTTCCTACCCAGCCACAGGACCTCTGTCTTTGAAGGGTTGAGCTTCAGATGACTCTGCTTGAACCATCTTGTTGCTGCTTCCAGGCAGCTGGCTAATGCTTCAGGGGGAGAGTCATCCATCAGGAGGAAGACCTGGGTGTCATCAGCATATTGATAGCAACCCAGCCTGAACTTCTGCACCAATTGGGCAAGAGGGTGCATGGAGATGTTGAATAAAATTGGAAAGGACTGCTCCTTGTGGAACTCCACAAGTGAGTTGATGGTGGGTTGATGATCTTTCTGCTATTGCTATCCTCTATCCATGACCCCAGAGTAAGGAAATCAGCTATTGGAGGGCTGTCCCCCATATTCCGACATCAGTGAGGTAGCAAGCTAGAAGCTCATTGTTGATTGTGGCAAACTCTGCTGAGAGATCTGTTGACATTAGCAGCGCCGACCCACCTTGGTCCAGCTGGCGATGGAGGTCATCCGCCAGGGGGACTAACATTGTTTCTACCGCATGGTCAGTCCGGAAACCTAATTGAGATGGGTCCAGGACTGAAGCTTCTTCCAGGAATGCCAATATTTGATCAACAACAGCTCTTTCCACCATTTTCCCCACAAACCCTAAGTGCAAGATGGGTCGATAGTTGTCGGGTCTAGAGATGTTTTCTTTTTTTCAGTAGTGGCATACCACTGCCTCTTTTAGGCCCTCCAGTAATTCTCCCATAGTGAGAGATAGGTTGATTATCTCCCATAGAGGGGCCTCTTATTCTTGTGTCTGGGGTTTTTAGAAGCCACGATGAGCAGGGGTGAGCATGTGGTTGTCTTTGCTGCTGCTAGCATCCTGTCCACTTCAGTCAGCATGAGTCATCTTAAGTTACTCAGTGTTATCTCAGTGTTATCTCCAGAGATGGCTAAGAGGCCTCTAGTTCACTTTCTATGTCTAAAGTAGGGGGGAGGTCACAGCAGAGTGTCAAAATTTTGTCTGCAAAGTGTACAATTGGCTATTTTTGGTGCCTGTCATGAACTATCTTAAACAATTGTGCTGGGTAAGCTTGCAAATGCGATGGTAGGCAAGTAAAAATTGCATTTTTCTGACTTCACCACTATCTCATAGGCCTTCATCTGCATTCTATAAGATATTCTCAAGGCTTCATCATGAGTCTTCCTCCAAATTTGCTCTAGCCATCTCAGTTCCTGTTTCTTGCTGTGAAGCTCCTCAGTGTACCAAGCAGCTCACTTGAGACAGGGGCGGAGAGGATGTTGAGGAACTATCTCATCTATGGCAGTCAGCATTCTGTCATGCCAGTCACTGAATAGACCATTTAGAGAAATGCCAGGAAGCATTGGATTCCACAGAGCATCCAGGAATCAAATTGGATCCATAATTCTCCAAGGGCAAGCAAATATTTGCTCAGCATCCAACTGAGGACGTGTAGTAGCCTTAGCTGATCCTTCAGCACATAGTGGTCTGACCATGGCATGGCATTTTCTGTAACCAGATCCACATTCAGACCTGCACTGAAAATGAGATCCAAGGTTTGGCCTAATGTTGCCATGGATAACACCATGTCCAGCACATTTCTAGAGGATGGTAGCTCAGCATGGATGTTAAAGTCCCCCATAACTAATAGTCTGGGGAACTGTAGCATCCAGGCCACCACCACCTCCAGCAGGGCTGGCAGGGCATCTGGAGGTGGATTGGATGTGCGGTACACCAACCAGATGGCCAGGCTCTCAGTTGATCCCCATCCAAGGCCAACACGTTCAATGCCTGAAATTGATGGCATGAGTCTTGAAAGAGAAATCTTCTTGGATTAGGATTGCCGCCCCTTCTCCCCACCCCATGGTCTGAGACTGGTGTAGGACAGAAAACCTGGCAGGGGCTAGTTCTTTAAGGGCAACTGTTTCAACCTCTCTGGCCCAGGTTTCTGTCATGCATACTAGGTCAGCACTACACTCTCTAAAATACATTTGCAGAGTAGAGGTTTTATTGTTTTTGACTTGGTGTTGCACAGCACCAGTGTCAGAGGCAGGTTATCACCTTTGCTTCCATACTAATGTTGAGAGGGGTGGG
The DNA here is from genome assembly GCF_049243985.1 of Paroedura picta. NCBI lineage: Eukaryota > Metazoa > Chordata > Lepidosauria > Squamata > Gekkonidae > Paroedura > Paroedura picta. The sequence goes on along the minus strand of NC_135372.1, from coordinate 52,031,385 downwards.
ATGGATGTTTGGGAGGGGCCCGTATATGGTTATGATCCTTGTTCTATTTTTCTGAGGTGGGCATGCACTCGAAAGCTCATGCTTTGAAAAAAAATCTTTGTTGGTCTTAAAGGTGCTATTGGAATCAAATTTTGTTGTGCTATGGAATGAGGGCAGGAACCCAAAAGATGAGCTGCAAAACAATATTTAAAAATCATTACAAATATTGACCATACCCTTTTCAGAGGCCACATACACACATTTCAAGGAACCTCAACTACACAGAGATGCCCTTGATATGATACATTCAGTCACTTCGTTGTTTAAATGGGGAATGTGGATTTTGTATGCATGTATGGCTTGGTTACATGAATCAATCACTGGATTTACCAGGGTTCTCCTTGTGTGTACCAAACCTGTTCATACACACACATTCAAACAACATGGCAACACTTCATATCTGGAGCACTGCAGCTAGCATGCATTCCAGATGTGTGTGGCTCCTGCAGTTAGCATGCATCTGTGGTTCCAGATGTGTATGTAACATCTGAAAAGGACTCATTTGAAGATTATATAGGGCCTAGCATTGCTCTGCACATTATGTTTCTAGATGTTTCTCCCAAGTTGTTAGTGTGCCTTACCATAGATGAGGCTTTCGCAACCAGGGTTTTGTGAAACCCTGGGGTTTCCAAAATGGGTGGGAGTTAATTGATTTTTAATGTCTTTTTAAAAATCTGTTAAACATTTATTGGGTGATATGATCATGTATGGTCATGTCAAGCTGCCTTCTCCTTTCCAAATGGCCAATGATAGGCCTGGAGGGGGTGGGAAGGGGAGAGGCCCCAGGTTGGCACATACACAGCTATGCTCCCCAACCATATTGTGCATGATCATGCCACTTCTGGGGAGTCTCAAAGCCTGAAAAATGTTTCAAGGGATTCTCAATGGTAAAATAGTTGAGAAGGCTTCCATAGATTAATAAAACAAACTTGTTCAAGCTTTTTTTTTTTAAGAAAAAAAATCTTTAAAAACTATTTCTATCCCATTGCACAAATATATATGTTGCCAAATAAATTATCATATTGGAAGCCAATGCCATTGAAGTGGAGACAGAATATGAGCACAACATTTTTGTAATGCCCATCTAACGATCTGTAAAACAGCTATGTGGGGTGCAGGTACATTAAATCAATTCTACTCCAAGAGATTAAACCAGAGAGACCAAGAAAATAAAACAGGAAAAGAGATGGCAAATTAAGTTTTTACACAGTGTTTTTGCTGATTCTTCTTCTTCCCTCATCTTTAAAAGGAGCGCAGTTGCTTCATCACCCTATGATTTAACTTGCCTGCAACCTCATTTGCGATTCTGAATCTTCACTCTTTTTCAATACCATTAGGAGCCTCCTGCATAAAATGCAGCTTCGTTCGCAACAACCTCAATGCATTTTTATTGTTAATAATGCTTGCTTTGGAAAAATACACTTTTGTCGGCAATAAGCAGATGCCTGTTACAATCAAGGACGCTTTACTGAAAGTGAGAAGCACTGCACTGAATGCACACACAGAAAGCCCGTTCACAAACAACACAGGGATTGTGAGGTTTTTTTTTCATGCTTATCTCATTCTTGTCTTCTCCATCCTTTCATCCTCTTAGTTTTTAAAATCTTTTTTACTAGGCAAGAGTCTCATTAACAGAAATGAAATTTTGTCTTTATGAAATGGCGTAGTATCATATTCAGTTTCTTCTAACTCCTTCCCACCCTTATGCTTTCTTTCCTTGTCTAAGGAAGGGTCTTACAAAAGGAAAAGTCCATCTGCCAATTTGGTAATTTCTCCTCAGAGAAAATAGCTGAGGAATTTCTGAGAAGCCAAGAGGGATTTATTAAGATCAACAAGATTTCTAAAAGTGAATCATCACTCCATGGTGGGGTTAGCATTTATTTGCTGCACCCCATGCGGCTGAATGGGCAATCAAGAAAAAAAAGTAGGAGTCATACATCCCCCTCCACCTCCTCCTCTTCTTTCCCCCTTTTAAACAAGGTTACCACCAGGTTTTAATCAAGCAGCACACTATGTGATCAGGTAGGAAACTAACAAAGGCTAGCAAGGTGATACCAAGATACCCATAGGCTGTCATTTCAGAGTGCCAACCTAAGAGTTAAAGCTTTCTAATTCCCCTGTGGGCCTATAAGAGTGTAAACTCAGGATGGCTCTGTTAATTTCCCAGGATTTCACCATAAGGAAAGCAAAGCCATTTAAAAACTCAGAGCCAGCTCAGAGAACCACATACAACTCTCTGCTGGAGTGTCTGCCATCTAATGGTTAAAAGTGGGAGCTTAAAAGTTATGGTCTCTTCCCATGATCTCACAAGGTGGTAGACAGGATACTTTTTCTCATCTTCAACCCCGCTGAGTAAAATGGTTGTTTTTAAAATGGCTGAGATTAAGTACCTACCACGCCATCGGTGCCTTTAATATCAGAGTTTATTTGTACAAATATATTTGTCTTCCCAGTTTGGGCCAGTAAGAAATCACGAAGGAAGGGGAAAGGAAACACTCAATTTGGGAATTTCTCCTCCAGTCTCCTGCTCCAATATAATTAGGTCATTATCCCTAACACTTTTGCCTTTCACCGACTCTCAAGCATCTTCTTCTCTATGTACACAAAATAGTGACCGTACACCCTGACAAAATGCTGAAGGTGGAATCTCACCCCCCCTAGCCAATTGCTGCTCTTGCTCAGGATTCTGCCCCCCACCCCCATCCCTTCAAGCCTGGTCCTATCAAATACAAGGCATGAGTGGGCCAGGATTTCAAATGGTGCTGGTTTTCGCGTTCGCATACAAAAGGTTAACAGGAAAGTAGACAGTGAGACTTCAGGGGGAACTAGGTTTTTCAGTTTTATTAGGAAACTAGAGGCAAAGTCCGTTGTATCTAAGAATACAATGGGCACTAGAGCTTGGCAGTGGGAAGAGGAAGGGGAGGAGTTGTCCAATCTGTAAGGGCACGGGGTTGAATGTGTGCTGCGTGGGACGTTGTGGTGGTGTGGTGACAAATGAGGGCATGGTTGTGGAGAGATGAGTGTCAAGAACTCATGTGGTGTGGAATGTTCACTGAATATGGGAGAGGACTGACCTTTGGGAATTGCGGCATAGTGGTTACAGATGAGCTTTCCAGAGCCATATCTTCAGATATGTGAAGGGGAAATCAGACTGGAGACTCTTCTTAGGGGAAAATTACATGGCAACCAATTCCTCCCAGTTCTGCATTCAACATCATTTCCTTTCTTGTTCCCCCTGCCCTAATCCACATGGGGTAGTCACAGTACACAGGTATCTACCCTGCTTCTTCTGTCTCCATTTTTTTACTGTTGATAAAATGTTATGTGTCCAAATGCTTCTTTCACAGCTGCTCCTTAGAAGAAGAGCTGTATTTTTGTACCCTGCTGTTTACTACCCAAAGGAGTCTCAAAGTGGTTTACAAACAACTTTCCCCTTCATCTCCCCACAATAGATAACCTATGAGGGATGTGGGGCTGTGAGAGGTCTGAGAGAACTGGGAATGGGCCGCAGTGACCCAGCAGGCTTCAGGTGTCTCAAAGCAGTTTCCAATCATCTTCCCTTCCTCTCCCCATAGCAGACTCTCTGTGAGGGTGGTGGGGTAGAGGGCCTCACTTGGAAGATGGCAACCCTAAGAGGAGATCCCTCTGTGCACAGCAGTCTTCACCTTAGTCAGGTTTATGCACACCTAGGTAGCGTGGAATTCCAGAAGACGAATCTACACCAATCTGGCAACCTTACCTCCTCTCTGCAATGTTTTCTTGACCTAAAATATGTCAGGGGGTGCTAGGTAGCTGGGGGGGCATTACACACTTTTGAGGCCCCACTTTCAGACTTCAAGGAATATGTTCAGACCAAGGACAGCCAGCCTCCAGGTGGGGCCTGGAATTGCTGCTCATCTCCACACTATACAGACCAGCTCTGCAGACAAAAATGGTTACTTCGGAGGGGTGACTGTGTAGCATTGTATCCCCCGGAGGTTTAGGGAAGCCAGCCTCTAGGTGGGGTCCAAGAATCCCCTGGAAGTACAGCTCATCTCTAAGCAGTAAGGCTGAAGGGAAAGCTCTCCCCCCTCTCATGCATCCCTTCAAAAGGAATACACATGGCCCCAGAATCCACTTGGTTGCTTGGCTGGTGATGTCTGCCCTTCAGACCTACTTCTGGCAACTGCAGTCCCTGTTGTTGTCTGCAAGGTTTGGAAGTGGGACTTTAAAATGGTACAATGTCTCAGAGTCCATCTTCCAAAGCAGCCACTTTTGGCTGAGGAGCTGACCCTTACAGTCTGGAGATGATTAGTAATTCCAGGAGATCTACAGGCCCCACCTGGAGGTTGCCTACCCCTGTGTTGGAAATATTCCTTGAGGTTTGAAAGTGGAGCCTCAAAAGTAGATAATGCCAACCACAGCCACCCAACCAGCCACAAAGTGTCCTCGGACTATTTCAGGTCAAGAAAACATTGCAGAGATGAGGTAAGGCTGCCTGATATGTGTAGGTTTATATTCTGGAATTCCACACTTCCTAGGTGTGCTTGAACCTGACTTAAGTCAGGCCTGTGGTGCACAGAGAAGCCTCTTCTTAGGGTTGCCAGCTTCCAAGTGAGGCACAAAACCCACAACAAGCCATGAGGTAGCGCCAGTTGCATTACAGCACACAATGGGCTTTACTGCTAGCTCTCAATATTGCCTAACCCTGGAGCCCAGTTTAGTCCATATCATGCCTTTGTAATGCCCCCCCCATAAAGACGTATTTTTATGTACATTTGGGCTTTCCTGCTTGTATATAGAAACCTTTGACGTGCTTATGGGTGGCCTGTTTTTGTTCCTTTTCTATGGTGATTATTTAATTATTTACATATAAAAACAGCACCCAGACAGCCATAAAAATCCTTAAATCTATTAAATAACAATATTAAATCTGAAACCAGTGAGTCTGACCTCTGTTGTGGGGAAGATAATGGAGCAGATATTAAAGGGAGCGATCTGCAAACATCTGGAGGACAATTTGGTGATCCAAGGAAGTCAGCATGGATTTGTCTCCAACAGGTCCTGCCAGACCAACCTAGTTTCCTTTTTTGACCAAGTAACAGGTTTGCTGGATCGGGGAAATTCGGTTGATGTCATTTACTTGGATTTAGTAAAGCTTTTGACAAGGTTCCCCATGATGTTCTGATGGATAAGTTGAAGGACTGCAATCTGGATTTTCAGATAGTTAAGTGGATAGGGAATTGGTTAGAGAACTGCACTCAAAGAGTTGTTGTCAATGGTGTTTTATCAGACTGGAGAGAGGTGAGTAGCGGGGTGCCTCAGGGCTCGGTGCTCGGCCCGGTACTTTTTAACATATTTATTAATGATCTAGATGAGGGGGTGGAGGGACTACTCATCAAGTTTGCAGATGACACCAAATTGGGAGGACTGGCAAATACTCTGGAAGATGGAGACAGAGTTCAACGAGATCTGAACACAATGGGAAAATGGGCAAATGAGAACAAGATGCAATTTAATAAAGATAAGTGTAAAGTTCTGCATCTGGGTCAGAAAAATGAAAAGCATGCCTACTGGATGGGGGATACACTTCTAGGTAACACTGTGTGTGAACGAGACCTTGGGGTACTTGTGGATTGTAAACTAAACATGAGCAGGCAGTGTGATGCAGTGGTAAAAAAGGCAAATGCCATTTTGGGCTGTATCAACAGAGGCATCAAATCAAAATCACAAGATGTCATAGTCCCACTGTATACGGCACTGGTCAGACCACACCTGGAGTACTGTGTGCAGTTCTGGAGGCCTCACTTCAAGAAAGATGTAGATAAAATTGAAAGGGTACAGAGGAGAGCGACGAAGATGATCTGGGGCCAAGGGACCAAGCCCTATGAAGATAGGTTGAGGGACTTGGGAATGTTCAGCCTGGAGAAAAGGAGGTCGAGAGGGGACATAATAGCCCTCTTTAAGTATTTGAAAGGTTGTCACTTGGAGGAGGGCAGGATGCTGTTTCTGTTGGCTGCAGAGGAGAGGACACTCAGTAATGGGTTTAAACTTCAAGTACAACGATATAGGCTAGATATCAGGAAAAAAAATTTCACAGTCAGAGTAGTTCAGCAGTGGAATAGGCTGCCTAAGAAGGTGGTGAGCTCCCCCTCACTGGCAGTCTTCAAGCAAAGGTTGGATATACACTTTTCTTGGATGCTTTGGGCTGATCCTGCAATGAGCAGGGGGTTGGACTAGATGGTCTGTATGGCCCCTTCCAATTCTATGATTCTATGATTCTATGAAACAGCAAAACTGACCCAGCCATTAAATGCTGTAGCATAAAATTCACATCCAGGAGTACTATGAAAAATGAATGTACACAGATTTTGTCTACTGCCTCAAAATGGTAAATTAATGTCAGATGCACTTGTCTGGAATTTTCATCAGATACATTTTCATCAGATTCTGGCCTCACTTAAAATCACCCCAGTGTTTTTGAGCCTGTGAGCATATTTTGAATTCTGACACCACATGGTAGATGCAGCAACAAAATGGCTGCCACAAAATCGCTGCTGCCAGCCACAACATAATTGCCAAAATGATTGACTGGTGGAGCCAGCCACAAAATGATTATCACAGTTATCTTCAACAACAGAGTGTGAATCCTAGTGCTGAGGTAACAGTTATTAGAAACATTTTTTTTTTAATCTGCACATACCTTTAAATATCCAATAGTCAACCTGATGCCTACCTGGCCCCACCATTTTCTACAAACACTTGGCAGGAACCAGAAAAGGAATAAGTGGGTGCCATGGTACTCAAGTGAAATTTCCAAAGTTTGGAATTGCTGGCTTGGAGATGAAGTTGAAGTCAGATGAACAGTGCAAAGACCAGTCTTCCAAAGGAAACCATAATGTCTGGGGTGTATGTTACTAGACCAGTATATCTAACTCACAACCAGTTGGTAGCAGCAGAACAGAATTCTGTATGAGCTGGGAGAGGTTGGACTAAAACTGGATTTGGAAAATGAGTACTGGGGCAGTAATTTCCAGAACCTTTATCACTGAATGAAGGTCTAGGGAGCGGACATTTCATTACAGTGGGGAACTCATACATGCCTAGGAACCTTGGTCCGCTCAACAGTTCCCAGACCTTTAGGTCTTTTAGCTTTTGTGAGGTTGCAGTGAGAGATAGATGACCCTAAAAGTCCCTTCCAACTCTTTGATTCTATAGCCTTCTAAGTTAAGTTCAGCATGCAGCCATTATATTTGAGATGTACAAAACGGATCTGCCCCATAAACCTCATAGAATACTGAAAGGAATACAAGAAGCCCTACAAACAGACCTAATTCAGAATAAGAGCTCCACTTCATACCAAGTGAGCGAAAGATTGCACCATGAACATGCAACTTATGTGCCTCTTAATTCTACTTCATGCTGAGCTGGAATGCTAGTGCCCTGGTCGGAGATCAAATTAAGTGATAATAAAGAGCTATCAAAACTTGGTAATGTGTTTAAGCGTTAGAAACGGATGCTTATGTTGGTCACAAATGAATTCCAGACAAGGAAACGATAATAATATTCTGATTAACCATTTAATGGGTAAGGCAACATTCAGCACATCATTATTAAAGCATTTTGGGGTTTTCCCATTGATCATCGCTGTATCACACAGGGAACTAAATGTTCCTCATAGCTACTGTAGCACTAGCTCAATTGTGTATCTTTAAGAATGCATTAAAATCAAATTTCGACTTCATTCCACGCATCAGCAAGGTGATGAGAAAATAATTTGACCTTAAACTGCAATAGAAGACTCAGCATTAAAAGAGAAAAACTGAATGGAAAACAACAGCTTGGAAACGTAAAGCAAAACGAAGACAAACTCTGGTCCTTCAAACAAATCACTGAAATTCCTCTGCCAATTACATGGTAAATTATCGGAAAGGCAACCTTGTTGCATCAGCTAATCACAACCTTGACCTTGGAACACTTTGACCCTGGCACCCATTGACTCACACGGAATGTTTTCTTTCTGACTGAGGGTGGTAGAATTAAATGGTAGAATTAAATCAAACAAAATGCTCTCTTAGGATTTCAAAACTGTGATGTCTCCTTACCAGGTCCAGTGTCAGGGGTAGGAATCATTGCAAGAGGCCCTGCGGCACTAAGAGAGCCACTTCGCTGCAGCAGCCAATAAAAACCCATCCCCTCTTCCTGGCTGGGAGCAATGGGCTCCTCTGGAAAGACTAGGCTGACTTGTTCATTCTCTTTCTCTTGGCATGCATGGTGACTTCTTGACTCCAGCATACGCAAAAGGCAGATTGTAGCAGGTACTGCATGCCACTGTCCACCCAGCTACGGTAGTGAGCTGGGGCAGCCAACAGCAGAGGCAATCACTCCCAAGGAGAGAATGCATATGAAGCAACAGCAGCTACTAATTTCATTGGATGGATGAGTGAGAGGCTGTGGTATGATGGATTTCTTGGGGGCTCGGCATCATCCCAAAGGATTTCCCCATTTCCTACCATTTGTTGCCTACCTCACTGCATCAGACTTCCCAACAGGAAATAAAACACTGGCTCATTGGCATCAAATGTGGGCCTGAGCCTCAATCGATAACTGAGGGACAACAATGTAAACTGACAGGCCCAAGAACGTTTATTTTAAAAACAAGAGCTTCATTTATGCAAAATGCAACACGCTACAAAAATAAATATTGACACTATACCAGGAGTTGTTGGAGGCTAGGTTTCAAACAATACATACCTAAGGAAAACAATTATCTCAGCTAATTTTATATGATACAAATACAGCACTATATACCATTATGTACCACTTGCATTCACCAAACCTCAGTAGTATACCATAACAACTCAGTATACCCAGACAAGCAATTTAAACAAAGATCTTATATCTCCTCAGATATTTAATTTACACTTCTCTCTCACACACATCTTTCCACTACCCTCAATTTATTTAATATGGTCATAGACCAGCAAATTTCCAACATACCAACCCAACACAAAGCCATACTTCCGATTCAACCTCTCCTTGTTAGATTTTGCCCTTTCCCAGTACAGGCAGATTCTGAGCACTGCTCCATCAGGCTCCTGTGTTGCTGGAGTACATTTGTGTTTTACCACTCACACATAATGACTACAAGGAGCTGCAGTTACCAGTTTCTGACATGTCCAGTCTACTTGTGTTATGGATTTATTTAATTATTTATTTATAGTTGGATTTATATACCGCCATTCGCCAAAAGGTCTCACCTCTGTGAGGATTCCTCTGTGAGGGGCAGAACCTTGCCAAGGGCTCTGAAAATGGGGAATTGGCTTTGCATCAAGTCAGACCACTGCTGAGACTAGTCTAGAGCCTATTTGGTGTAGTGAGCCAGTTTGGTGTAGTGGTTAGGAGTGTGGACTTCTAATCTGGCAAGCCAGGTTCGATTTTGTGCTTAAAGGTACGGGGGGGGGGAAGGCTCTTGAAAGGCAGAGGTAATCTTAATTCATGCAGAAACACTAGAGGATGGAAAAGAGGAAGAATTGTTTATTCCTATACCCTGCTATTCACTGTCCGAAAGAGTCTCAAAGCGGCTTACAATTGCCTTCCCTTCCTCTCCCCATAACAGACACCCTGTGAGGGATGTGAGGCTGAGAGAGCTTCTGCCAGAACTATTCAGTCGGACCAGCACTCTGGGTTTTCACACGCCCAAGGTCACCTAGCTGCTAAATGTGGAGGAGTGGACAATCAAACCTAGTTCACCAAATTAGAAGCCGCCACTCTTAACCACTACACCACACTGATCAGGGAAGACACGGAGACACTTGGTGGGACTTTATGAAAGCCACTGAACAATCAGCAATTTTGATGATTGACTGAGGACTTTGTGCTATCTGATTGGCATGCTGGTGCCTGGGCTGGAGAGTTCAATGAAATCTGGCCTAGGCTAACTGGGCTGCAGCTACTTTTGCTTTCTGTTTGAAAAGGGGTTCCTTTCTGCTTGATCAAGAGTCCTTCTAGAGAACTACAAGGACATTCTTGTGATGAAAGAAGGAGCGTGGACTATATATTGTTGTTATGCACAGCTGGGGGCTTTTCATAGCAGTGGGTATAGCAAAGTACAGTGCTGATTCGTTCAAGTTAAGTCAGTTATTGCATTAATTGCATCTTTTCAGAGTATTGAAATGCATTCTGGGTGTACTTTGCTTTCAACTTCTTAAAAATTTATTTTGCAGATTAGCAGTATTATAGCCTTCCACCCTACTGGCCCCAACAGGCACCAGCTTTTTACCAAGTCCACATTTTTAAGTTCCATTGATTTCAATGAGAATTTTTAAACTATATGCCTCAATCTCTCCTGCTGAAATCAATAAGACTGAAAAGTGCTTAATTCTGGCTGGATTGTGGTCGTAGTTTAGTGAACACTGTGACTAAAGGAGCATGGAAAAATATTGAGTAAATATGATTTACAAAATACGTTCAATGCTCATTTATGTTGCCATTCTATGCATATCCTTTTCTTTGTTCCTTTGACTGCCTGCATTTACAAGGGAATCGTGCAGCACAAATAATGGGAGCAAAACAAACAAAAAAACAACCCAGATTTAGGTGTTCTCCTCCATCATTCTTTATTTCCCATCATCTCTCATTCCTGTTAATGTTTCTACATCCTTAGAGAGACCTATTTCTGGCCATTTTTTGTAAAATGTAAAGCCATGGTGAGACTTTGGTGTAGAGATGGGCATGGAACCCAAAATGGTATTCAGTTCAGGGTCTGTCGTGGCCAATGGACTAAACCCCAAACTAAACCAAACTCACATGAACCGAATCAGTCCAGCAAATTAGGGACATGGCAGAATGGGGGAGGATCTCTTGGGAAGGAACTTAATTTAGCCCTCTGGTTTTGTTCCCCCCCCCCCAAAAAAAAATGGTAGGGAGCAAAAACAAAGGGGTCCATTAAGTTTCTCTTCTCAAGCTTCAATGGGGAAAGCAAAATCAGAAGGTTAAAGTGCCTCCCAGAGAGAATTTCACCCCCTCCTTTCTGTTGGCCCAGCTGTTTGAAGCTCCCTGGTACAGCCCATTTAAAAGAGTAGTACAAGGAAGCCCAAGACAGCTGAGCCAGCAGAGAGAGACCGAATGTCTTGACACTAAACAGCCTGAAAGATCTGAACTGAACAGGCCAAGATTCAGGAAACGTTCAGGGAACATGAACCAGTCCAACTTCAGCCCAAATTTTGGCTCATGAGCTGGTTCATTGGAGTTCCCTGTCAGAATCACATTATATCTCTCAAAAACCTTTATTTGGCTGCCAATTTTTTTCAGGTTCAGTTTAAGACACCAGTGTTTATATTTATAGTTATTTTTTTTACCTGGCCCACATATTTAAAGGACTGTATCCCCCTATGAGAATGTGGGTGGTGACTGTACTGCTGTCAGGAATGTGATCTATTACAGCTCAAACCCAATGCTTTTCTGTTCATTCTGTTCATTCGTTCATTTGTTTGTTCATTCATTCATCCTATTTCTATACCACATAATCGTAGAACAACATTTCAGAAGGGGTAAGACTGTAAAATAAACCTCTTTAAGAAAGTTTATGGGACAAGGTTATTGATGTGGATTCTGGCATTTGGACTGTCCAGCCCCAAGTGGGGCATAGAGATCTCCCAAAATTACAACCAATCTCCAGGCTCCAAATATCGGTTCCTCTACAGCAGGGGTAGTCAAACTGCAGCCCTCCAGATGTCCATGCACTACAATTCCCAGGAGCCCCTGCCAGCATTCACTGGCAGGGGTTCCTGGGAATTGTAGTCCATGGACATCTGGAGGGCCGCAGTTTGACTACCCCTGCTCTAGAGATTATGACTGCTTTAAAGGGTAGACTAGATTTTGTCCCTCCTCTTTCCAAACCCCTACTCTCCTGCAGACTCCCCTTCCAAATCACCAGATATTACCCAATCCAGAGCTGACAACCCTAGTTTAATTATGCCTTTAATGATTGCACTAGATATTTTTTGGTTATGGTTTGCCACCCTGGATCCTAATGAACACATGACAGATATACAATACCTTAAATCAGTCTTTCTCAACCAGAGTTTCATGAAACCCTGGGGTTCCTTGACAGCCCTGGATTGGGCAGGTTTCCTGAATGGATGGGAATTACTTTTTATATATATATTATGTTTGTTAAACATTTATTGGTTATATGACCATATATGGTCATCTCAACCTGCCCCCCCCTCCCAAAATGTCTAATGATGGTCCTGGACGAGGCAGGAAGGGGAGGAGCCCCAGATGGCCATGTAGACAACTTTGATTCCCAACCATATTCTGCACAATTGCACGACTTCTGGGCTTCTTGAAACCTGAATAACGTTTCAGTGGTTTCTCAATGGTAAAGAAGTTGAGAAAGGCTGTCCTAAATGAATAAAAAGGACATTAAGCAGTGTAAAAACTATGCAGTTTCTCTAGCCTAACTCATAAGAACATAACAAAAGCCTTGCTGGATCAGACCATCTAGTCCAGCATCATGACACAGTCACTAACCAGTTCCTTTGGAGGGCCAACAACCGGGCATAGAGGCCAAGTCCTTCCCTTGTTGTTGCCTCCTGGCCCTGGGATTCAGAGGGAACTTGAAGGTTCCCTATTCTCCATGAATCTATCTAAGCCTTTGACTTACTATGTAGAGTTGCACAGTAAATCTAGAAGAACTGTCCTAAAGGAAGAATTTTTTTTTAAGTCACACTTGTTCTGAAGCCACTGGAGAAGTTAATCAAGGAACCAAATATTTTGCACTGTAAAAAATCAAAAGAGGAGAAGATCCCCTGCAACTTGGTTTGCAAGCTATGCAGTTGGAATTCCCACCTTTTCCTGATGCTTCAGTATAATATCAGCTAGGCAACGTTTGCCTAGTGTGCAGAGGCAGGGAGCACATACCCACATATTCTCAGCAATGAAGTGATAACTTGTCTCCTTTTTTGTACTGTACTATAGCCAGGTACCACCCTGTGGGAAGCTAGGCAACCAACCCACTGTTGCCTAGGCGACTAAGCAATGTTAACTTTCCCTGTGCACTCCAGGCTGGCAACACAGCACTAGAAATTCCTCTATGCTGGGACAAAATGGCATGGGAAAGTAGAGGTGAAAATCATTATGGCAGGAAACAGGCACAAAAGAATCAAAGCAACAGTTAAGGATACTTGGGGTGGAACGTGTGGGCTCCTAACACACATTGTGTGCTGGTGTGTGTGTGTGTGTGTATCTAGTCAACATTCAATCCTAACAAATTATGTAGGAAAAAACCCCATATAAATCACAAGATACAATTATGTGGAATGTTTAATGAATGAGGCTTTCCAGATTCTCCCGAAGGGGAGCCCATGAATTTCACTTGTTTGGAAGGGAGGTGGAAAACTTATATATACAAGATATAAATAGATAGCTAGATAGAAATACACTACAGATGCTTCTTCTATTTCATTTCTGTTTATATTCATCTATATCAGCCTTTCTCAATCTTTTTACCCTGAAACATTCTCCGGACTTGGAGAACCCTCGGAAGTAATGTCAGCAGGCCACACTTCCCCGCCACACCCCCAGAAGTCATATGTCACCACAAGTGACCCACTGGATGTGACATCATGTTCCATCACCTCCTACCCAACCCCGAACACCAGAAACAGCTCAGCGACTTACTGTGTTGGGCTGGGAACAGGGCTGGGGCAGGCTCCCGCCACTCCATAATCCCCTGAGACTCCCCAAGACAGTTAGGTTAAAAATGAGAGTACTTACCTCTCTGGACTCTACTCACTACCAAATTTGATAAGCCTTAACCAGCAAGGATTTTTCTATTTTGGGCTTTTACCTTTTCCATCCCCTCGACCATTTATGCACTGGGAACTTCACTGCCCCAGCTCCCATGCAGGAGCACAAATCAGGGGCAGATGAGGTGCACCAGGCCAAATGCTTCCCCTTGTGGGTGCAGGAAGAGGTGGGGCAACCTGCCACAACTAAAACTCCAGCCTACAGCCCGGCATGAAACCTCCAGTGCATAAATGGTCCTCCAGGCCCATCATGGATCATTTTCAAAGTGGAGGGCTGGGACAACATAAGTATATATGGTCATACTTTTTAAAAATAATAATGTATAAATATAATGCTCCCACCGAATCAACAAAGCCCTTCCAGAGCGTTTGAGAATAAGAAGAGTTGGTTCTTATATGCTGCTTTTCTCTACCCATAGGACCGTTTACGCACTGGAAGTTTCATGCCAGGCTGCAGGCTGGAGTTTTAGTCGTGGCAGGCTGCCCCACCTCTTCCTGCACCCACACAGGGGAGCATTTGGCCTGGTGCACCTCATCTGCCCCCAATTTTTGCTCCTGAACAGGAGGTGGGGCAGTGAAGTTCCCAGTGCATAAACGGTCTAGGAGTCTCACAGTGGTTTACAGTCACCTTCCCTTTCCTCTCCCCACAACAGACACCCTGTGAGGGAGTTGAGGCTGAGAGAGCCCTCAGTCAGAACAGCTTTATCAGTGCTGTGGCAAGCCCAAGATCACCCAGCTGGCTGCAAGTGGAGGAGGAGCAGGGAATCAAACATGGCTCGCCAAATTAGAAGTTGGCGCTCCTAACCACTACACCATGCTGGCCCTAGGGTCTCACAAACCCCCTACTGATAAAGCCTGATCTATATGTTTGTGAATGATCTTGGTTCTGTGCTAATCCTTATATTTTTTGTAGAGTTTCTATTTTTTCTATTTTTATTTATCAAATTGATATCCTGTGCCCTCTCCCCTGAGATGCAGGACAGCTAACAGCATTTAAAATACACCAATAAAAGCAATGCAAAGTTCCAAGAAATACTCTTCCCCATTATCCATTATCCATTATCAAGCAGGGTTGGATGTGTGGATGGTGAAGACTCAGCTGAAGCATACCAGCTACCTGGTGGATCACAGTTATCCAATGGCCACCTGAAAAAGAGAAACCTTGCATGCCTTGTGGAACCTTGGGAGGTCCCACAAGGCACACACATCTTTGGGCAGCTGGTTCCACAGGACATGGGTTACTAAGAAGGCCCTTGTCCTTGATGACCAGGGTCATTTAATACATTCTGAGATGAAGATCAGAGAAGACAGGTCGAATCATGCCAGGAGAGGAGGTCCAAAGGTATGAGGGTTCCAGGCTGCAATGGACTTTAAACACTTTGAATCAGCACCAGAAACTAATTGGGAGCCAGTGGAGCTGCTATATGCGCTGACCAGGACAGTCCTGTCAGCAATCTGGCAGCTGCCTTCTGGACCACTTGTAGATTCCAAAGCAGCTTCAAATGTAGTCCTGCATAGATCATGTTATAGTAGTCAAGTCCAAAGGTAAGTATTGAGTGAATGACCTTGGCAAGGTCTTCTTGAACAAGATAGGAAGCCAGTTGTTTGTACTGTGCACACAAGTTTTCATATGCAATTATGTACATTGTATATTGCATATGTGCACTAATACACATATTATTGAATTCTTGTCACATGAAGAAAACTGAAAACTGGAAATGTTTTATGAGAAAAATTTGGTACCTCAAAGCTTAAAGTGGTATATAAAAAAAAAAGATTTGTGGTTTCAATTTGCACAAGGGAAAAGCAAAACAAGGAAGGATTTTCAGGGTGAAACAGCAGGGATGAGAAATTCAAAGTCATTCCTATTCTGCATAAAGAAAATATGTAAATTTATTTTAAGATTAACGGCTTTCTGGGAGAAAAAACCTAGATGTTCTGCTTTAATTCCATTTGTTTGGAATTACTGACATGAAGTCTGGATTATAGACCACAACATTTCAAATTTTCTGATAAGAATGCCACATCTACTTTAATTTTGCATCCAAAGGCACTCCCTCACCACTGGATAATTCATTAAACAAAACCAACCCAAACTAAATAAAGGCTTGATAATAAAGTAATAAAATACATATTCCTGTCACTCTTTTCATTCCATTTCTCAGAGGGAAAAGACTGAAGGACATTTTCTTCACTCACACTAAGACAGTTACAGCAAAAATTCATTATAAGACACATCCTGGAACTGGCTTCACCTGGCCTTCCCATCTTAGTTACAGAAAACAACAACCTTATGGGTTTGAATGGACAGGATTAATGTCCCAAGTACACAGGTTTGAACACAAAAGAAAATTGGGACTTTAAAGAGACAGTACTTTAGCTGGGGCTTTGGTAGCCATAAACAATTTCCCTCTTAGATTGTTCTTCCATCCTGGGAAAGAAGAAAGATTGCTAAATGAGATGACTGGAATAATATGGATCCATTGACCAACTGGGGACTCAGAAGAAGCCATGACAGCTACTCACCGAATGAACTAATGAGCCCAAATGGATGGGCCTGGATTGAAAAGATTTAAAATGCCTTTGTCAGTAAAAATTCACTTGGCTGTAATAATGAGTTAACCAAACACAAGGCAGAGACTAATTTATCGGACAACAAGCTGCCACTAGTGAGGATGGGTTGGAGGCAAGCAGAAGGGGTACTGTAGGAATTATTGGGACACTGCTCCCTTTGCTCCACTGACTAATTGAGCCATCCTTAGGGGACTGACTCCCTTCTAAATCCACTAAATTACATGAATCTAGAAGAGTATAGCTCCTTAGGATGGCACTGCAAGACCTCTGGAATTAACAAGGGTGAAATTACACCAGACAGTGCCTGACCACTCTTCTAGGCAGCACTGCTCAAAGAGGATGACACCCAAAGATCCAGAAAATTAATGTATTTTTAAGCCAGTGTGTACACAGTTCATACTTTATTATGTGCTTTTCCAAGAAAATGATATTTTCTGGCAGCTTTGAGAGGTTTGTTTTTCCTCTCTTGGCTTTTCTGGCTAATGTTTTTTTTTTAACTGAAGGATTTGTTTTAATTTGATTTCTGAATCTCTCTCCTGAGACATACTGAGGTTTCTTAAAAACTTCTCAAGCCTTGCCACAAAAGATACATAAAGAAAACTAAAGTCTCCTTGCTCTAATCTGAAGTGCATGTTACGAACACTGAAAGGACAGCATTCTAAAACTATCCATTGCATCGTGGGTCAAGGAGTCTCTGATATTTCACTGATGTTACATTGTTAATTGCTTTTAAGTATGGCATTGAGAACAATCATCCCCAAACTGCTTTCATTTACAGTAAATCCAGACTACCTCCATTGGACAATTTTCTACAGGACCATGGATGTTTAACTGATAGGTCACAGAATTTCTGAATAAAGGAGATTCCAGATTATTTTCCATTTATTTCTCCAATGAAACCTTTTACCTACTTGAAGACCAAAAATATTTTTGCTTAGGACATTGCTATGACTACATCTTTTACAAACAATGGGAACTACAGGTTTCAAGCCATCACAGTGACAGGGATAACTATACAAAGCAGGGAGTAAATGCTGAATAAATATCTTTTTCTTTTGGTTTTCCATTGACTAGCAGGAAGCGATTAGCCCAAAGAAGACTCGACACTCCACCTGGCATTGAAATTGGCCACAGCCCAATTGATTGCAACCCTCAACAGAGGGTTGGCACACCAACACCCAGGTAAGGAAGCCTGACCCATCAGCTGTCTGGCTGCTATGCTGTATCAAGCCGCGATGCTTGGGATCCCTGCCTTGCTCCCAGCCGGGAGGACAGGTCATGCTGCATCATGGCGTAAATCAGTGGTGGCCAACGGGCACCCTCCTCCATTGGGACCCCCAGCCGCCTGGCCACAGGCCCCTGGCCCCCCCAGCCGGGTAGGCCGCGCCCTTTGTGTGGCCGATCTCCTTAGGGGGTCCTATACGCAAGCAGGCCTCCCTGCCAAATGGCTCCTTACCTGTGTTAACCCACAGCTGTGAAAATTTTAACAAATGAAACATAAACCATAGGGCGGGTTGCTGTCCAAGGTGCTGAACGCAGAGAGGGAGAGCGGCAGCATTTGAAGCCCTATAAAGGCCCTGCTCTCCCCCTCCACATGATCCAGGCCACAGCTGCCGCTGAAGTCAGCATCCCTTCTTCTCTGATGCCACCACAGTGTCAATTGTGGCTGCGGTAAATCACGGGCCGCTGATTAGAGTACATTTACCGTAAAACTATTGCTTTCTTGATTCGCTAAGAAAGAGTCTGGAGATTAAAGCCAGATGGAGGTAGTGCCTGTGATGTGACTCATAATCACAGTTAGGCTATGATGTGACTCATAATCACAGTCCGGCCGCCCCCAAAATGGCCGCACAAGCCAGGAGACTGCCGCGGAGCTGCTCACACGCCACTGCCGCGCCCAGCCTGCAGACCTCGCCTCCTTCGCCGCTGCCGCCCACCTCCAACGAGCCTGGCCCAGTTAAGTGCGACCCGGCTAACCAGGCCCACACCCGCAAACGCACCAGCCCGGCCCATTCCCATTTTCCTCCCATTTTTATAAATGGGCTCTACGTCTAGTATTAAATAAAGAATTCATTTGACAGAGCTCAAGGAATTAAAAATATTGAAAACAATAGAAAAGGAATACTTCTTTTTCCTATAGGAAACACATGTATCAGTCTAACATGTACGCCAGAAGTGCAAAACACTTTGACTTAACCCATTTTGATCTGCGAGATATTCATCAGAGGTCAATTCAATCACACACAAATACAATATAAGTATAAAAATTATTTTTTTTTCAACCAGGGGGTAAAAAAAAACTTTACTTAAGTAGAATACCTTTACATTTCTTGGGTCTGCAATTTGCTATTATTAGTTGTTGTATACCAGGCTCATTCTACAAGCATCTATCTGTAATTTCCCCTGGGTGAAAAGTAGATCAAACTGTGTGTGTCTCTGGGTGTAAGATTATGGTGTCAAATAAATTTTTTAAAAGATATTTTTATGTCCCTCAACTCTTTAGTGCTCACGTGTTTTTCAGGTTGGGTTTTTTTGTTTTCCCTTCTTTTTTGTTGTTTGCTCCTCTATTCAAGTACTGACCCTATTTAACTTCTGATCTGACAAGAACAGCCTATCCTACGCCATCATTCTAAGAGTACCATATAAATCATTAGTTTTAATTCTGAGAATAATTAGTTTTCTATAGGAAAGAGTGAATGTAGCATATATTGTTATACATATTCATTAATATTTTAGTTAATTCTATGCCTTTTTCCTATTCACAGAATAGAATCATAGAATAATAGCATTGGAAGGTACATCATGGGTCATCTAGTCCAACCCCCTACACTATGCAGGACACTCACAACCCTATCGCTCATACACTGTAACATGCCACCATCTTGAACCTTCACAGAATCAGCCTCTCCATCAGATGGCTATCCAGCCTGTTTAAAAATTTCCAAAGATGGAGGACACACCACCTCCCAAGGAAGCCTGTTCCACTGAGAAATCACTCAACTGTCAGGAACTTCTTCTGGATATTTAGATGGCCGCAGTGCTGTATTAAAATAAATAAATAAATATTTAGATGAATTTCTTTTGAATTTGAATTAATTTCATCCCGTTGATTCTGGTCCAGCCCTCCAGGCAAAGAGAGAACAACTCTGCTCCATCCTCTACATGGCTGCCTTCAAATACTTGAAGATAGTTATCAGATCCCCTCACTGTCATCTCCTCTCCAGGCTAAACAGATCAAGCTCCCCCAACCTTTCTTCATATGTCTTGGTCTCCAAATCCTTCAACATCTTTGCTGCCCTTCTCTGGACACGCTCCTGTTTGTCTACATTCATCTTCAACTGTGGTGCCCAAAACTGAACACAGTACTCCAAGTGAGGCTGAACCAGAGCAAAGTGGAACCATCAACTCCTGTGATCTGGGCATGATTTAAATAATTTAAATAAATTAAATAAATAAATCTTTAATTTTTTAGTCCACCCTTCCCATGCAGCTCATGACAGTTAGCAACATTATTAAAGCAATTGGTTAAAAATCACAGCATTCTATCATTTACTCCCAATTTGTAGATTAATATGTAGGAATGGGCATAAACTGGTTCATAAATCAAAATCTGCCATGAATTTGACTCATTTCATAGACCCCAAATTGATGTTTGGGGAAGGTGCCTTCTCTGATTATTTATCTGACACTGGTCCAGTTCAGTTTGGCTGTTTGGGCCATTTAAACCCTGTCCACCCTTGAGCTGTTAGGTTTAAAAGGCTGTGAGTCATTTAACCAATCTGGATCACTCTACCCTGCTTACAAGTATGGTGAAGTGAAACAGACTAGTGAAATAGCTCACAGCCATTTCAACCTAACAGCGGATAGACACTCCTATTCCACGGTTAGGCTGAAATGGCTGCCAACCATTTAAACATGTCTGTTGGGTCTACCATCAGCTGTTAGGTTTAAATGGCTGTGAGACATTAAACACCTCCATTTTTCTGCCCCCACCCATGCACATATTCAGTTTGAAGCTGGAGGAAGTGATATCAAAGGGTTAAATGGCTGGGCTACTCCCCTCCTCCTTCTCCTGGATGTGGCAAGCTACAACCAGGAGAAAGGGTAGGTTCAATTCAGAAAAATTCCAGCCCAATTCAGGTCAGTATTCATTATGGAGCCCATCTTTACCCCAAAGCAAGACTGAATTTTTATTATACAAGCACTATAAATTTTTCATATGCAATTATGTGTATTTATATGTACAATCCTTTATATGCTATTACAGCCCCACCTACATTTCTCCCTTAGAGGCAAATTTTTGCTCAAAAAGTTCCCTCACTGACTGAGCCATCCAAGTAATGTGGTTTCTTAATTGAAATTAATAAAACTGACTGTCCTGTACTGCCACTGTAAGATAATTTGGCTTTTAACTCAGCCCTGGAACATCAAAGAAAGATGCAGGAATCCTGTTTATTGAAACCCCTTCAGAATGGCACTTGAGATGTTGGAAATGTCAAACAGAATAAAAGGTTTTATCCAGCACACGGGGAAAGGTCAGGTGGAATGATGAGTTGAAAACTTTAAGGTAAAAATCAGTAGTTGTTCAGTTTTTAGTTCTTAAATTCAGGCTACTGAGAATTAGTTAAGCTTATTTCACTAGCATTTAAGATCTTAATTATGTATTTTGTATCTGTATTTTCCCCATACACAACAGTATTCTTCTTTGAGTGTATTTACCCTCCCCTGGTTTTCTGAAGGCTGATATTCTCTGTTCAGTACCCAGTCTCCCCTTCTCTCAAACACCAGCTTCCAACACCAAGTGAACTGCCTGGAGCAATGACTATGTGTACAAGCAAAACCAAAAATTATTTTTCCCCAAAGTTGTCACACA
Organism: Paroedura picta; assembly: GCF_049243985.1. NCBI lineage: Eukaryota > Metazoa > Chordata > Lepidosauria > Squamata > Gekkonidae > Paroedura > Paroedura picta. The sequence goes on along the minus strand of NC_135372.1, from coordinate 52,010,106 downwards.
AAACATGTCTCTCTAAAGTCCCCCCCCCCCACAAAATCAGGAATAAGATTTTTTTTAAGTGATTCCATAAGGGGTAGCAATAAAAAAGCACTATGCATCTATGACTAGATGCATAGGTGTTTCAATGGAGAAGTATTGAATTTTTGTAAAAAAATATTAGCTGGCATTGCAGGCCCTTTAAAACATGGAGAAAAGGGATTAGTTGCCAGGATTGATAGACAGGTGGAAGAGAGTCATTTGTAAAGCATGTTGATCTCTTCTGCCATTTCCAGCAGGCAATGTGGAGTGTAAGAAGCGCGAAAAGGCGGCAGACAGAAGTGAAACAGCAAAAAGGTGAGGAGTGGTTGGAGGCATGATAATATTTAGCGCTACGCCATTATGTTGGCGTAACGCTATTTTTTTTCGATGTGCGGAAATGTCCCTATTATCCTTTTGGCTATGTCTGATACACCTTAATGATAGTATTTACATATGCTCATGGAAGAGATAGGGAAAACAATATTCATGTCACTTCCTTGACATCCGTAGCTCACTCTTCTTCCTCCACAAACTCCTACCACTTCACCTCTCTCTGTGTTCATATCATCACCCAGTCTATTTTATGTGACACACAGCTGCTGCATTGTCTTATAAGATTTCCTCTTCTTGTTTTGATCTGTATCCTTTTGATTCATAAAAGGGAATATTGTTACCAGTTAGGAATGATGGACAGTTGAGCTCCGAGAGAGAGAGAGAGAGAGAGAGAGTGAGTGAGAGAGAGAGAGAGAGAAGCTGGCTTTTTGATCCCACCGTAAAAGAGGATAAAAACAACCCCTCCAAATGTAATTGTCTGAAATCTCTCAATTTCAAAATGATAACCTTGAAAAAAGGTTATTGTTCTTAGCTAGCTTTTGGAGGAGAAGGGCCAGGACCCTGTTGCTCTCAGCTTGGTTTTTAATTGTCATCAATAGAAAGGATCTCTTTGCCACTAAAGTCTGGGGGAGGGGGGAGAGCACCCAATGATCAACCCATTTTGTATGCAAACTTTTCAAATGATCTTCGTCCATCAGCTATCTCTCAGAATTCAATTACTAAGCAGTACCAGTATTGTTAAACAACTGTGCCTGCAGGCTAACATTACATTAAAACCAGGTACTGTGTTGACTGCTAAGCAAAACCCCCAAACAAAACAAAAACCCCAAATCTTTTTAGATGAGGGAGGCAGAAATACAGTGTAAACTAAACTTAGCAATTGGCACAGAATGTGAAGTAGAAGCAGATCAAATTCTCTAATGGTGACTAGCTGTCAACTTCATATCTACCTAAAACTTTTTATTGTTTCCAGTACATGCCTATGGCAGGACAAGGGCTTTAATACAGAAATGCCACAGATTTTTTTTTCCAAAACAAATGTGAAGATTCTTCCTCAAGCAAAAAAAGAAGGAATGAGTAGATTTTGAAGAAATCCTAAATATGTTGAGAGAGGAAATGTATTACCAGATTATCGCTGTACTTGGAGAGGGGCCATGGCTCATTCATTAAGCATCTGCTTGGCATGTAGAATTTCTCTGGTTCAATCCCCAACATGTCCAGTTCCAGCAGGTGATGTTAAAAAGCCTGAGATCCTAGAGAGCTGCTGTTACTCTGAGTAGAAAATACTGAATTTGGACCATAGATCGGATTCAGTATAAGAAAACTTCATGGCAAAATTGAAAATGTGCACAAGAGAGGGCCTTCTCAGTGGCAGCTCTGCAGTTATGGAACAATCTTCCCAGGGAGGGGCCCTTTTCAATTTTTAGGAGACAGTCTAAGGTTGATTAGCAGTCCTGAGTTGTGATTGTAAATTTTAGTTTTTCTGTTTAAATTTATTTTGTTTGGAGCATTTTATTTATGTTGTAAGCCCCCTTGAGTTCCATATGGAAGGAAAGCAGGTGATTATACCATTAAAGGTGTGTAGTTGGATACTGCTGACCCTAAAATTCATCCAGGTCAGTTAGGTTGTATCTGAAGCAACCAAAGGCCTCCTGTAACATTATGAATTAACTGTTGAGAATTTAACAGAGACTGACTACACATTTTCTAAAATTTTCTCCCCAGTCCACAGGAAACAGTATGTTACCCAGCCCTGTGACTGATCGGGCAAATAGCCTAGGCTAGTCACACAGTCTTTCTTGGAGGAGAGGAAAATTTTAAATAGTGGCAATTTTTCTATTTGCTATTTTGTGCTGTGTGTAGGTTATGCTCGCTGTTTTTAGCAGCTTGGTAGAATTGCATTGCATGCATTACAGTAGACCCCAGCAAACTGGATCCTGCTGCAATGGAGCCTCTTGTAAAACCGGTCTGATTAATTTTTATTAGCACTGACACTGATTATGCATGGCAGTGCTGCACGGCCCACCGCTGGTGTCTGGCAGTGGGGCAGCATGCCCAGCCATTTCCCATATACTGATGGAGAATGATTTCCCCTGACAGAAATGGTCCATCCTGGCTTTTCTTGTATACACACCATGACAGCAGTGGGGGGGGGGGGGAGGGCAGGTTTCTTTTACTTCATGAAGTTGGCTAGCATCATAATGCTTTCTCACCATCGTGGGAGTTTTAAAAAAAACAAAAAACACCCTGTTAGACTCTGTGGCTCCATGGAGCCAAACAGGAAATTATGTGTCCCTGCTGGGACATCATAGTCGGGGGAGGAGCTGGGTCTGGAAGGCCTGTCTCCTCCCTGTATGCACAGGCCCTGAATGGCATGGCCACTGATGGCACCCATGTTACTAAAAGGAATGCTGAAAAAACAGTATTCCCTTTATGAGGGTCATTGGCAGCCCTAAAGCGGGCCAGGGCTGGGAGGGGGCCAGGCTAACGGCAACATCATGTGACAGTGGGAATTTGCCTCCCTGCCATGTGAATGCCAGCTCACCTTATTGTCCTATGCATAATCCATCTAACTGGCCCTTTCTCCATCTTTTCTCCCCAAGTGAGGATTAAGAGGGGGGCAATATTGGTCTTGAGGACAGGTAGTAGCTTTATTGTTCTTTTGCTGTTGTAATATTTAGATTTGTGTGTGTGTGTGTGTGTGTGTGTGTGAGTATGTGCACAAGCATGTACGTTCCTTTTCCAATCATGCAGATAGGTTGAATATTGGCACCTTATTCAAAGCTCTGTAAAATTGGACCCAATGTCCAATTAACTTGCAAACTGCAGTGGACAATGTTTCCTGATATTTTGATGCCATTTGGTGGAGGGGGGGAAGCACTCACTCTGGAAAATCTGCTATTTTTTGTGCATGAAAACAATGAACAGACATCTGATCTAATCTTGATGAAAATAAAAATGTGCCCCAACAAGTCTTCACAATATGACAACAAAATTCCCGAGAATTAAATTGTAATATCGAATTTCCCCCATGAACAATCTAAGTGATATATTTGCACCTTCACATATGAAAATGATAAATGATATACATTTTAACACAAAACTCTTCTTGGACTCTAAGGGGGATGGCACAATCATAAAAACACACTGGTATAATAACCAATGCAATCAAAAACAAAGGTCTCTTGTGGCTCTTTCTTGCTTTCCCAAAGAAATGCCAATCACCATTTTGGGATCAGAAGGTAAAATTTCTTCCAGGCCAAACTGGCCAGTGATTCTGGTTTTAGCAGTGGGAGCATCATCTGGATATGAAATTGGGGTCACTGTGGTGGGCAGGTAGTTATGAATTTCCTGCACTCTGCAGACGACCCCGAAGTTACCTTCTAAGTACCTTCTATGTTTCTATGATTCTATTATTCCAAATTTTTTTCCTGCATCGTTGATATTCCTGGGCAGTGGAAATGCATGCACTAAGATCAATATTACGTGTTTTGTTTCCTGAAAAGATTCCTGTACTTTTAAGAGTTATGCAACAGGCTAAAATTTCAATGGTTGTACCCCCCACCAGAACACAGGTGCAGAGAAATATGAAAAACTCCAACTATAAAATTGCTATCTGCATGCAAAAGTGTCTGCCAGGGAGGAAAGTTTGCCACCAGAACCAAGAACTGGCAAGAGAAAATGTGTTTGGTCGTTTCTGTTGTATCAATAAGATCTTCCCTAGAGGTAGAGCAGACCCTGAATACAGGTGTGTATCAATTAGCATAACATATGTCAGGCATTATTTTGACAAGAATCAAGGAGAAAAGAGCCTGATAAATTAAATAATTAGGACCGACTCTTCCTTTTTTCTCTTGATGTCCATATATTAAAATATTTTCTCCTCCCTTTCCTTTCCCCCCTAAGCTGTGTTTTTATATTCTTCCGTACTATATTGCTTTTCCAGAATGCCTGGAGGGAGAATGCTGAGCTTCAGGTATTGGAGAGAATTTCATAGTTGAGGAAAATTATCACATATGGTAGTTTTCTACCTTAGGAAAGAAAAAAAGTAATAGAAAGATCTTAAGTTGAAATCTTTAAAGTATTAACAAATGCTTTATCTCCAGATCAAACACCGTTTGAAGGATGGTGAGTAAAGAACAGCCAAGTCTCTGCTGGCTTCAGGTTGTGAAATTCTCCCTCTAGTTCAGGTGTTATTTTCAGGAAAGCTTGGGGTGAATTCTCAATTTCTGGCTATTGCTTCAGTCCTACGTGGCTCTCCAACAGCCAAGTCTCTGCTGCCTTCCAGTTGTGAAATTCATGTGTCTCTTTTTCACACCTAGTTGCCAATAGAGGAACAAATGCCACTGGAAATTGCAATCTATCTACTTCAATGGGGCCATTTCAATTTTAGACATCATTCATAAAGGTAACACTACAATTTCAAGGGATGGTTATTATTAATTTATTTCTGTGATGATAAGGATGATAAAAAATGGTATTCTAAGATAGTGGTCCCCAACCCACGGGCCGCAGCCCGGTGCCAGGCCACAGCTCCCTCCCCCCCCCCCCCCGACGCGAGAAGCTCGCCAGGCCACGAGCAAATTGGCCACCGAAGCAGCCGATTAGCTCGGGGCCCGGCAAGCTTTTTGTTTCGGGAGGGGGGGGGAGAGAAGCTTGCCGAGCCGCAAGCTAATTGGCCGCTTTGGCGGCCGATTTGCTGGCGGCCCGGAGGGGCCAGGAGAGGGAGCCGCGGCCGCCAACATGGCGGCAGCGCAAACGCGCTTGCACGGACTCCCGGGCGCAAATGCTCGTGTGCGGCAGTCCGCGCATGCGCGTTTGCACTGGGGCTGCTGCGCTCCGGAGCAGGGGTCCACGGCAACCAGAAGGTTGCGGACCACTGTTCTAAGAGACAAGGCACTGTGCAGTACGTTCCTTAGAGTAGCATGTTAGTCTAATTAGTGATAGATTCAAGTGGGTAGCCGTGTTGGTCTGAAGCAGCTCAACAAAACAAAACCAGAGTCCAATGGCACCTTTAAGACCAACAAAGCTTTATTCAAGGCGTGAGCTTTCGAGTGCAAGCACTCTTTCTCAGACTACATTGTTGATCTTAAAGGTGCCACTAGTCTAATTAGTGTCTCACAAAAAAATGTTTGGTTTCATGTAAATTTTTTATACTTTTTCCTGTACTGTGTGGTGGCTGGCCCCAGAGAAGCGTGCCTGGCCTCGACCTAAGCCAGGGCTTTTTCGGACCTGGCCCCAACCTGGTAGAATGAGCTCCCAGAAGAGCTGAGGGCCTGACAAAGCTGTCTCAGTTCTGCAGGGCCTGTAAAATGAAGAACTTCTGCCAGGTCTTTGGTTGAGATTGGGTTTCAGGAACAACTAGGGTCCCTCCTCCAGCCAACACCATACCATTCTGTGAACCTATACCCTGTGATGGTTGACTGTAGGTTGGTGAGTATTGGGAATTATGCCAAATTGGGAATTTTTTAATGGTATTAGGGGACCTGTGATTTGTTTTATTGGGATTTTCAATCTGTTTTGTGTAACCCGCCACAAGACCATGGAGAGTGGCAGGATATAAACTGAATATATAAACAAACAAGCAAAGAAAAATGGCTCTGTGTTCTGTGCCATCCAGTTGCTTTCAACTTATGGAAACCCTGTGAATTATTAACAGCCTTGCTCTGGTCTTGCAAACTGAACACTATTGCTACCATAAAGTTATGCAGGGGGACAAAATTAACTTATGCTTTATATATCTTGTATTTCTCCAATCAGCCTAAGACTGCATTTCCCTCCCTTCTCATGACAGGAAGCCTACCTCCAGCAGTGGAAAGAGACAAAGGCTGGACACATCTTGCGCAGTCAGCAAGGCAGACTGGGAGAGAGGTGAGAAGGTTGAGACAGAAACTTAAGGCATTATATCTAGAGAAAGAGATTGGCAATGACAATGAAGGAGAGTATATCTCTAATCAGGAAACAACTGGCAGGACGTGCTTTCATAGAATCATAGAGTTGGAAGGGGCCATATAGGCCATCTAGTCCAACCCCTTGCTCTATACAGGATCAGCCCTAAGCATCCTAAAGCATCCAAGAAAAGTGTGGGCCATTTCGCACGGCTTCAAAGTAGCACAATGGTTGCTATTTGGAAACGCTACTAATTTGCCATAACCCACGACGTCGCAGACAATCTGCAACAATCCTGAAACCAATCAGCAAAAAGCGCTTCGTTGTGGCGCTTTCAGGGGAATCCAGAAAAGTGGATTCACCCTCCGGATAGCGATACACTCCTGCAACCAATCTGCAACAGTAGCGCTAAAGACCTGTGCGTTACCATTGTTGCTGGTTCTTCAAAGTCCCTCCCCCTGGCTCTCTCCTCCAAACTTCCGGCGAAGCGATCGCCATTTTTTTTTCTCCGAGCGAGCGGGGATAAACGCACCGGCGAGCCTCTTTCTGTTTAGAGGCTTCCCTGGCTTCAATCCTTCACCTTTAGTCACTAAGCACAAACCACTGAAAAGCCCGTTTGCTGAAATAAAGTCCCTTTATTTTTTACAAATAAATTCAGCCGAAAATCGTGAGAGGGGGGGGATTTTTTTTTTATCACTCGAGGCAGCGTGCAAACGATCATACAATCAAACGACAGCTCACATTAGGCAGCTGGATGGGTCTCTCCATAGCAACGAATCTACCTAGATTCGTTGCTATGGGTCGTTTTTTTTTTAAAAAAACCTTTCTTAAAGGGAAAGGGGCTGTTTGGGAGCATGCTAACGGCTGCCCATTGGCTGCTTGACGGCCAGGGGCGGGACGAGCTTGGCAATAGCGCTTCCTTTCTAGCGATTTCTGCCGAGACCGGAAGCCTGTGGGAAACGCTAAAAAACGCAACTGATTCCACTACAAAGGCAGGTATGCATAACGACGAATTCCACTATTTTAAATGGCGATTTTTCATTCCGCAAACAATTTGCAACAAAGATCCCTGTGCGAAAAGGCCCTGTGTATCCAACCTTTGCTTGAAGACTGCCAGTGAGGGGGAGCTCACCACCTCCTTAGGCAGCCTATTCCACTGCTGAACTACTCTGACTGTGAATTTTTTTTCCCTGATATCTAGCCTATATCATTGTAGTTTAAACCCATTACTGTGTGTCCTTTCCTCTGCAGCCAACGGAAACAGCATCCTGCCCTCCTCCAAGTGACAACCTTTCAAATACTTAAAGAGGGCTATCATGTCCCCTCTTAACCTCCTTTTCTCCAGTTTGAACATTCCCAAGTCCCTCAACCTATCTTCATAGGGCTTGGTCCCTTGGTCCCAGATCATCTTTGTCACTTTCCTCTGTACCCTTTCAATTTTATCTACATCCTTCTCTTGGATGTCTTCACTTAATGGGGAGAATAAGGAGAATTGATAGGAAGAATTGATTTGGCGGACTTTTCTCCACAAATGGCAACATTATGTGCAGATGATGAGTAGAATATAGAGTTAAACTGACACTTGTTGGTAACAAAATACACTTTGGGTGCCATTTGTGACAGCTATTCTAGCCCTCTTGAAAAGTCCCCCATGGAGCATAATGGTGGAATGCACTAAAATGAATGACAGGAATGCCCATTGGGAACCATGAGAGATGGCCAGAAGCCCACTGAATATAATAAGAGCCAAGAATGCCAATGGACATCTATTGACTACATTACAAAATACACAAGATTCTAGTGAAAATGTGGGACTGCTTACAAGAAATCTCTCCAGGGTCTGAAATGACAACATTCAGAGTAGAATGATCATTCCTAGAGTGGAATGATTGTTCCTAAGACTAGAATCTACTCTCATGAACAGGAATGACAGTCTCCAGACTGGGATGCCATACCTTGCGAACATAAAAATTGCTCTGGGACTGGAGTGTCAGTGACCACAGCACTGATTCCAATCCCAGAGCCCAGGTTTATATGTTTGGGATAAAGGAGGAAAAAAGCTAGCAAACTGAAAGTCATTTCAATTCTTGCCTTGTAATTATCTATGGTAATTTAGCTGGGTGAGGAGAATCAGTTATCCACATCAAACACAAATATTTTTATAAAAAGAAAATGTACATTATTCCGATATCATCTGACTTCCTGTTCTCACCTCAGCATTCATGGTAAAAAGGTAAGAAGACCATGGATAGCAAGCAATACATTTTCCGCATAAATTATTTAGGGAAGGTAGACCCAGAGATCCAGAGCAAGATGCACATATGTGGTCATTTGGGACGGTGTTTAGATGTAGCATTAAGCAGTTCTAGCAAAGATGTCAAAAATGCACAGCTTTGGATCAACTGAATAAAAGAATTCTTGTTGAAATCATGACTCTGAGAAAACAACAGCACCAAGAATGTGTAGCAATAGAAGACATACAGCCTTAATTCATAGAATGCAATTTACGCAAAGAAAATTTGAAAACAAAAAAAATGCATGGAGGAAATGAAAATTCTGCTTGGTCTTCTGGCATGAATGCTACAGTGATTCCTGATGAACCCCATACAAGAAGCTTTTGACACAGATGAAGCCCTCCAGATGAAGCCCTCCAGCATAGAACCATCTACTTGCATTCTCAAGTGATATGTTCCTAGGCTTACCATATATTTCTTCTGAATGTGTGAATCAATTCCAGTTTGACAATAACAGTAATATTTGGATACTAGTAGAAAAGCCCATTTATAAAAATTGTCTTTTCCAGGGCCTGGCAGCAGGCTGTGGCTGGTGGCAGCTGCGCAGGTGTCCCCCCTCTCCAGCCAAGGTGGGCAGCTCAGCGGCAGCAAAAGATCTGGGCCGCAGCGTCCACACGGCAGCCTCGCTCCTTCTCTGGCACCTTCTTCCCCGGGCAAGTCCCCCAGCTCGTTGAAGCCTGCTAAGCTTTGTGGCTCCTGATTGGCCCCTCTGAGTTTTTATTATGGACTCGGCCCGCCCCTTTCACCTCCCAGTTTGCCCTTACTGCTTTATTTATATCGCTCCACAGGAGCGGTTTACAGATTACCTGGGTAACCTGCTCAGCGTTATCCAACTTCAGCAGGTACTTTTAAGAAAAATCTTTTTAACATTTTAACTGAATTTGAATGTCCTATTTATGCTCCAGATAATCAAAATTAATCAATGAATCATTGCACTTGAAGCTTTGTTATTCTATATTTCTCACCCAACTTATTCTGCTAATGTCTGTGATTTATAATCACAAATACATTGGTTTCAGGGGTCGTTATATATCCTGTTAAACTACCCCAAGGACCCTCATTAACCCATGGCACTAGTTTTATATCTTGTCCAATATTCAAAGGAGAAGCAAAAAGTGATGGGATATTACATTCCATTGAATTCTGCAATGCAGGATAAGTTTCATCATCTTAAGTAGATTGCTTCATTAGCAACACAAAGTTTAGTTGGCAAGTTTTCTCTTGCCAACGCGCTATTTCTGATTTTGACATCTTTGTGCTATTAACACGAGCCCATTTCTGGCTAGCAATATGTATGGACCACCTCCAGGTCGAATGAACTTGACCAGGCAACAAATTTCATATTCCATTAAGATTTTGTTCCCAGTGTGGAGTTGAAGAAAATGGTATATAATGAATGTGAAAGTGATCTTTGCCCTTAGGTTTAAAACAAGCACAGGTGCTGATTCCATAACAAAACATAGCTAGCTTGGATATGAATTTATTCACAAGGGACCAAAGTTTCAATAACTAAAATCTGAAGCTGAATCATAACTTTTCTGCAGTTACAAGAGTAATGAGGTACACTCTCAAGATTAATTTGCAAGTCAGAACCCTTATTTTATTTTTTGGTCTTTTCCCCCAAGGACTCCATCCTCCACATATCAATAGTGGATTACAAGGTCTATCTAGCCCAATAAGCATTGAGTAGCAGTCAGAATAGATGGCTCTTGAAGCCCTTAAGCAATGTATGAAGACAATAGCTCTCACTGTGGTATTTTTCTGGTATACAAGGATATAGTGACTCTGGTTTTTGAGTTGCCATCGAATCATCAGGGATCAAGCGCATTAATAGGCCCATCTTCTGTGAATCTGTCTAGTCTTATGATAGTGCATCTGGCAAGTTAATTAGCAGCTTTCATTTTGGACATATTTCCTACAGCTTCCTTTTGCAAGATTACACAATGGAGTGCCAACACAGAGTTCCCAGAACATTAGCACAAATTTGCTTGTTCCCATTTACAATCCACATTTCTCATTGAGGTTCATGACAGATTTCAAGTACAATAGAACTGTTCAGGCAATCAGGGAGATGCTTACAAAATCGGGCAGCTGAAGATGGCTTTGGGCCGCAGCTCGCAGCCAAATCAAGTTGGGTGGGCAGGGGCTGGGCAGCTTGTTATCAGGGCCAGGACAGAGCTCCTTAGCAGGCAGTCAGTGGACCAGGAGGCCCTCGTGAGCAGGCCCAGCCTAGCAAGCCAGGAGGCCCTCATTAGCAAGCCCACCACCATGACCCTTTGCCCAGGACCCTCTCCCCATACCTGCTGCTGGTTCCAGGTACTGAGGCATCTGAGAGCAAAGAGGCTAGAGTCCAGGGATGGAGGGTGGGAGCTGCAGGAGCAGGGCCAATCAGGGTACAGCTGGCCGCACCCTGATTGGCCCTATTCCAGCTTGGACAGCTGAACATGTCCCACCCCCCAGGCTGTTTCAGAAATATATAGAGGAACAACAATGGATAAGGATATGAAAGATACATTTTTAATTTAATGGCAGAGATTCCTGGTAAACAACATAATGCAATGAAGTTGGCACAGAAGAACTGATCGAAACTGGTAAAAATACTGTGGAAATAAATCCTACATTGCAATTATACTTTGTTGCAAGATTCTGTTTGATTTTGATGATTGGAAAGCCTTGTCATCAGTTTCATGACTTGCTGTTTCCTAACTCTTTCCCTATCCTCCTGACTTCCTCGAAATCTATAGGCCAGGCTCCCATACTTCCATTTGTTTTCAGTACTCTTATAAATCAATGTACCAAATTTGGCTTTTTCAGCCATTTGAAATTAGTTTAGAAATGAAGGCATATAATGATGAATAGTTTCAACTTAGACACCAGTAGTTTGTTCTGCAAGAAAATGACTGCTTTCTAGCTGTTTAAACTAGAAGGTATAAAGAATCAATAAAGTTCTAATAGGGAAGGGGGGGGGGGTTGATGCCTGTCATGCAAACACATATCTGTTAGGTCCTAATAATTCAGCAGCTACTATGGTTGAATAATCATACCTGTGCATTTCTTCTCCTTGATGAAGCCAGTTTTTCTTACATGCCTTTGTTTACTTGAAACACAATCATTTACACAAAAGCCAGTTCCATTCTTGACACTTTTCCTACAGCCGAACAGCTTGCTCTCTCGCCTTTCCAAGACTGCATAATGGAGTGGCAACACAGTCTCCAAAATTCTCACACTTTGTGCTTCATTCCTCCTAAGTTGATTTTTAGTGCTAATTTTGGCATCATAATGAAGTTGGTCGACAGCTGCATGCCACAGACCATTGACAAATAATGATGGTGAGGAGACATACTGTGCTACTCAAATGCAATTTCAGTCGCTGGTGTTTTGTCCTTGTCAACACAATGTTTAAAAATAAAATTTATTCATGCACGCAAGCATCTTTATAATTAGCAGGCCTGGAAATCTGCATGGCCATGACCGTACTACAGTACGTCAAAAAAAGGCCTTTGATTCTGCAGACCTCTTTCAAAGTTACCTTTCTGCCACAGGAGTCACTGCATCACATGCTCTTCCTAAACTGTTTGTCATACCACAGGGGAGAAAACCACATAACTTCTCCTGTTGCAGAGGTAGTCAAACTGTGGCCCTCCAGATGTCCATGGACTACAATTCCCAGAAGCCCCTGCCAGCATTCGCTTTTTGACTACCCCTGCTGCACTTCATGAACTGCTATGAATTGCGTCATCAAAATTCATAAAAGCTCATAGTGCTTCTTTGGTTTACAAACATCATGTTTACAAATTCAGAGTCTGCCTGAACATCCTACCCAGGTCTTACTTAATCATCTGTATCTTTTTTTGTCCTAGTAAACATTCACAAGAATGATTGCTGAAGACAACCTCAAGAAATGTTAAACAACAGCAAAGAGAAAAATCACTTAAGTACTGAAAAGATAACGAGCTTCATTTACCCTAATTAACAAGTGCTGACCGAATTGACAGAATTTATTTGAGGTTTTTTATTTTTTTAAGTAAAGAAAACAGATCTTCTGGTTTTCTGAAACAGATTACAAAAAAACAGAGAGAGAGAGAGAGAGATCAAATTGTAGGTCTTTCAAACTTGACAGATTCCTTTTAAATAAGACTACAATGGCCTGACTGAAATGAACAAAATCTCAGATCTTAACTCGTGCCATTTGGTGGGGAAAGTCACAGTTGATGTGAGTTAAAGAAACAGTGCTAAATTATTTATTTGAAATGTTTTTGTTCCAAGCCCTCAGATTAAAAAAAAAACATCAGGCAGCTGACAAGAACAGAGCCACACTATTACCAATGACACAAGAAAAAAGCAGTGGCATAAATTAGCCCCCCCCCCCAACAGACCTACAATATTTCTTTTAATTGAGTGTTTAAAATGTAATTAGTTTTATATTTTATGTACTGAATTTTAATTTAATTGTTGTTATCCACCCTGAGACTACTCAGAGGGGTAGCCAAAAATTGAATAAAGAATAAATATTAATCTGTAGCACCCACTTACAGCAATACAATTATAAAGAAGAAAAATAGCATGGATCCAGTGTGTCATTGTCATGTGTGCAAGGACTTCCATCCTTGGAAGCTTCAATAGTAGGTATGAATGGACATGAACCAGTTCATTGCCCTAAATTCATCATGAATTTGGCCAGCTTTTGCTGCCCATGTTCAATAACAGGCACCTCCCCTGAACATTTCCCGAACCCTTTGTCCAATTTGATTAAAATCCTCCAAATTAAGGGAAGCAAAACAGAGGTTTAAATGGCTGGCAGCCATTTTAGCCTCACAGGACAGGAGCAAATACCTCACCTGTGTCTGTCTACTGTGAGGCTGAAATGACAGACATTTCTAATCTCCATTTTGCTTCCTTCCATTTAAAAAGGGAAGGAGTCAAATGGAGGGTTTAAATGGCTCCCAGCCATTTAAGCTTCACAGTAGATGGGCAGACCCATCAAGCTATGAGGCTTAAATGGCTGTCAGATATTTTAGCAATCCATTTTGCTCCTTCCTGCTTGAAGTGGATATGCATGCCTGTGTAGTCTCTTTCACTTCTCTCCACTTCTAAGCAGGGAGAAAATAAAACAGACCAGTTCACACCAGCTGCTTTGTTTCATAGTTTATGGTTCAGTAGGGTTCAAGGGTTCAGTTCAGGAATAAATCACTTCCTGTCTTAGTGTTGATTAGCTGAGGATTGTGATATCACTTCCTGTCTTAGAGTTGATTGGCTGAGGTTTGTGATCTCACTTCCATTCTCAGTGAGGATTAGCTGTGGTTTGTGGTCTCACTTCCTGTCTCAGTGTTGACTGGCTGAGTGTTGTTGCCTCACTTCCTGTCTCAGTTTTTATTAGCTGATGCTTGTCATATCACTTTGTCTCAGTATTGATTAGCTGAGGTTTGTGATCTCACTTCCTGTCTCAGTGTTGATCAGCTAAGGTTTGTTTTCTCACTTCCTGTCCCAGTGTTGATTGGCTGTGGCTTGTAAACTCACTTATTTTCTCAGTGTTGATTGGCTGAAACTTCTGGTCTCACTTCCTGTCTCAGTGTTGACTGGCTGTCCCATGACCAATGAGAGGCTATCCAGGGAGAAATTCCTCATGTGGAATGAATATGAGGAAACTACTAGATTCTGCAATGTATATGAACTCGTTTGTTTGGGGGGGATGTTAATGGGAAGTTACCACTTGCTGGCTAGATATTCTTTCCCTTTATTTTAGGGTTTCTGTTATGTCTGGTGATTGCAGTGAATATTGTGGGTTTCCCAACAATATTGCTTACTTTTATTTGAAAGTAAGTCATTGTGAATTCAGTGGTGTTTATTCCAAGTAAATGGGCTTTTAAGACATCTTTATTGATTCAGTAAGTCCAATGAGGAGCAGCTCTTAAGATTGTATAAAGTAGGTAGGAGAAGGGGTTGCACATATGAATCTTTCCCTGTATGAAAGCCCTAACCTTAGAAAGTTAGCACAAGTTGGGGGGCCAGAAATTACATTTATAGAGACTTCTCAAAATGAAGAGAGATTTAAACATACAGTTTTATATCTGTTATTTATAGTTCTGCTGTTCCAAGAGGATGGTACCTCCTAAGTAAGTAGCTTGGCTTTATTATTATTGGACAACACCAATCTAACAAGACTGCTGAGCACATTACAATAATTCTCCAGTTGCCTTAAAGACTGCAAATTGGATTTTGTGATTTCCTTCTAAATGGGGTCCCATGATTATTTTTTGCTATGTCTTCCTCTAAGGAAAAATGACTTTTTCTGATACATAAAGGCTTCCTCTGGTGGAGAAATGTCTCTCTTGAAGTTTTTCTCTGTCAGAAGAAGACTTGGTAGTGTGTAGTCATGGGGCCAAACTTAGTGGAGAGAATCATAGTGATCTAAGAAAATGTTTTATTGCTGTGGCATGATCCCAATACAATGCAGAACTGCAAGTTAAAAAAAATGTTTTGCTGTTGTGGTGTTTCCCCATAGCAATGCAGAATGAAGAGAGATTTAAACATACAGTTTATATATATATATATATATATATATATATATATATATATATATATATATATATATATATATATATATATATATATATATATATTTATTTATTTATTTATTTATTTATTTATTTATTTATTTATTTATATAAATTTTGGGACCCCGGAGGGGGGGAAGGAAATTTGAGTCCCCCAAACAACTGCTGTGAAGGGATTGGTGACTTGCATTGATTGACAACCCAAGGAATGGGGGGAGAAGTGTGGGTTGTCCATGCTTTAGACTTCTCCACTACCTCGTCAGGAAGGTAAAAGCCATGATGAGGCAGTGGAATAACGCAGGTGGGATCTCTCACTAGGAAGCATTGAAATAAGCAGTTTCCTATCGCACATTTGCAAGCAGGAGGCAGCATGCATTTTACACCTCTGTGCGGAATTGGTCTCAATCTCTACCAACCTTGCTTCAAGAGCAGAGGACAAAAACAGATATTGATGGATTGGTAGCCCAGAAGCTGTATATTGCCTACCAATCCTCCCATCTATTCAACAATTCTGACACAGCATCCATGTCATAAAGCAAATCATTTTCCATTTGAAAAGGTATGCTTGGGAACTAATCATTCAATTTGTACTTAATTTAAACATCAGTTTCAATCTAGTCCTCAAGAGGGCCATGGTACAAAATATTACCACCGCCATAACATTAAAAGCTTAAAAGAACAGCAGGAATGCATCAGTAGTAGCCCAAACTAAGAAAAGCAGCCAAGAGAATATAGAAATCCACTTAAGCTACAAGAAACATAAAAGGAGCAGGAGTCAGTATCAGTGAGTAAAACACCAGCCAGGACTTTAGCCTATATCTCTTTGGGACTGAAAGCTCAATAGCAGAGCCACCAGAAAAATGACTCAGGGAGGAGCCCCTTTTTGTTAACACCATGAACATTTCACCCATGTGCCAGACAATTAAAGAAAGTACACATGAAAACAATCTGCACGAGCCTGTCTCCAGTGCAGAGATCACCACACATAGAGTAAAAAGGACCAAATACAGGGAAGCAATTCCCCTTTGGCAGCATCCCCAGAACTATTGTACTGATGTTTTAGGCACTACGATGCTGGCAGATTTACAAACAGCAAACACTGAACTGAAGGATACAACATTGTGATACAATGTGACAGCAAAGAGCTGGGCTAATCGCCCCAATCACCATCTGATTGCTTTTGCTGTCAAAATTATCTCATTGACTCACAAACAGAGTCCTCCCCCCTCCCTCTCCTTTCTGCTAATACATGAAATGGAGCCGCTAGGAAGGGAACCAATTTCAGTGACTGGTATTGAACATATTGGTTATCCATGGCATCTGGAAAATTGTTAACAAGAGCCAGGGAAGTCCTTAGAAGATACAGCTTAAAGTACCAGTGAATATTTATGAGCTACAGGAGCTCTATAATGGCAGAAGCATTCAAGTACATGAAGGAATATACGTAAAATTGTCTCCATTGCAAAGACAGAAATAAGTCAGTATACAAAAGGACTTTCTGCTGACCTTGTAGTGAATGCCAAAGTGTATAACAAATATTATATGAGACTAGCAGCAATAGTGAGATTGAGCATAGATGCCCAGCTAAATACAATGTAGCTGAGTAGGTAGACAAATGACAAATCCCATTGTCTCTGCTAGGCCCATTATGCACGGCCGCCGAAACGGCGATTTCGGGTCACATGGAAAACGCGGAGGGGGAAGAAGCGAAGCAAACCGCTTATGCACAGGAGGGGACGCAACGGCGGCAAAAACCAGAGTAACAGATTATGCACGTGCTGACCCCGGTGCCGCTTCTGGTTGCGCCCTGGTCATCCGGAAGCTGTGCTTTCTTCTGCGTTTTGCTAGCGCAGCTTTTTCGGTGGCATGCACCGAATCTGCGGCCGGTTGCAGCCGGCACCATGCGTTATCGGTGATTTTAGTCGCTGCCATTCCACCCCGAATGTGCGCTAATCCCCCCATGCATAATGGGCCCTAGTGGTGATTTTTGTAATTCTTCTCGTTCAAATTTTGCAGATTTCGGAGTTCTGGCTTACTTGGCTTTGTTCCCACAGTGAAATTGTTCCATTTGGAATCTTCCAGTATCTCAGAGTGATAAAGGTTTTAGATTTTGTACAGCTAAGCAGGCAGAGTTTGATGAAACGTATACCCTTGCCTTTCAGACATAGTTCCCCCCTCCTCTAATAGTTCAGATAGCCGTGGACTTGGTCACTAGCCTAGTAGGAGAATGCGTTTTGTGGGCCCTGTGGAACTTTGGCAGCTCTGTCAGGGCCCAGTTATCAACCAGCGACACATTCCAGCAGGTTGGGGCCAGGATTAAAAAGGCCCTGGCTTTGATCAAGACCTGGCAAACATCTTTAGGGCCAGGGATTACCAACAAATAGGTGTTAGCAGAGCATAGTGTTTTCCATGGGAGAGACATATTGGGAGAGACAGTCCCTCAGATACACAGGGCCCAGACATTCACACTGATATGTACTAATGGGAATTCCATGGTATGAATGATCAGATCCTGTGGGACACCTATGTCTTTTAAAACCAACCTTAGTTGACTACACAGTCAAAAACTTTGCTGTAATCCATGTGTAAAGCAATCTAATTTTCTTCTGAAATTCTCTTGTTATGTTCCAGTAACCAATATAAATCTGCAGTATGATATCTGGTGCCTCTTCCTTTTCTGGATCTAACTTGAACATCTGGCATTTCTCATTCTAACAATGGTAATAGTCTTTGTTGTAAGATTTTGAGCAACACTTTACTCACATGAAAAAATAATGTGATGGTCCAATGAGCTTTTTAGCGTCAAAGCTTCCTTTGTCAGGTATTTGATGAAAGCAGCTTTAACCTCTTGAGATCTTCTACCCTAAAATTTGTGTCAGTCTCTTCTAACATGCTACCAAACTCATATCTATTGCCATCTTCCACCAGCAGGTGAAGACTTTTGTCTGGCATTTCTTCAGTGATCCCTTCCTCCTCCCCAATGTTTTAGTTGCTGTGTTTATGTCTTTGTATGTATTTTAACTCTTATTGTTCAATTTTAATTGGGTGGGTGTAAATTTTAATGGTTTTAAAATGCAATGTTATTAGGGATTTTTTAAATTACTAATCACCTTTCTGGCCCCTATAAGAGCAGAAGGGTGGGGTACAAATTTCATAAAGTAAGTAAATTGACACCCCTGTAAGCCCACTGAAAGAAAGCTATAGCTCTGCTTCCTTTGCAATGAAGCCTCTCTCTCTCATGTCTCTTCCCTTTTGCCTCCCCCACCCTCGTTTTGTATGTTAAACCAATTACCTTTCAACTACACTGAAAACAAGTAAATATTTTACCCTTTGACTTGCATTTATCAATGCAGTCCCAGATAGTGGCTGTCAAAGTCTCATCTTATGTTGGCATTTGTATGAAAAATAAATGCTATCAAATATTATTGTCAGCATGCCATGCAGTTTAGAAAATGAGCCATTCTCAGTGTTGGTTATCAGTCCCATTCAGTTGTCAAGATTTTGTTTAGTGGGGAAATGCATGTGTTTCTAATCCACAGCTGCAGACAGTCATTTCTGAGGGATCTGAATATAAAGTAGTTGATTGCCCCATGGTTTTGATTTCACTTCAGGTTGTAAGCATGGCTATTCCCACGGATTCTGCAAATCAGGACCATTAGATAGATTCATTCAATATTCTGTACCCGGATCTCCCCTGCTGAATATTCATATTCTTTGTACCTGTTAAAAGTCACATAGGTTATTCTGGGAAGGGATGAGAAAGATGAGATTTTAAAAATGTGATAAGGGAATAATTAAGGAAGAGCTATGTAAAGTGGGACAGGTTTAACTGGACCACATCATTTAACAAAATGTTTTTCAAAGTTATATTTAGATTGAAGTGTCAATAATTGCTACCAAAAAGGGACAGCATTTTCCCCCCTCTTATATCTTAAACTAAGAATAGATTAAAAACCATTAATCAGGCTAATTAAGTGTCAGGGTTCGAGGGGTCCGCTCCTCTTCTTTGCTCCGCCACGGTGTCGGCAGACGGGAAGGCAGGTCGGAATAGCACTTGAGGCAGATAGTCGACGTCTCAGAATGGAGTCCACCGGGAAACCCGGGCTGAAACTCCCGGGCTTGTGATAGTTTCTTGCACTATCCCGAACCCCACCTCCCCACTGACGCCGACCTCTCCCATTAAGTAGCTTTTCTCCCTCGCATCCCCCGCCCACCGAACCCTTAAAGGAGAAGCTCCGGCGTCTTGCATCTGTCGTTTCAATCTTGGGCGGCTCCTTGCCCAGCCAAGACCGCTCCTCACTCATCTCCGGTCCTCCAAGCGCAAACGCTGCTCCTCGTTGGGGATTCCCCCCGCTGAGGACTCCCCTAGACCCGGCTCTGCAGGGTTGGATAAAGGTCCAGGTGATACGCATCTCGTTGGTGAGTCCCCGGGTAGGAGTGGCGAAGTCAGAGAAATCAAGGTAGGGATTTTTTCATAGAAAACTATCAAACAAACAATGATAAAGCAACAAGGGCTGACAATGCAAGATTTGAAACTGCTAATCATGACATAAGTGTTTGACCATCCTGGAATTTGGGTCCAGTTCAGATGTGACTGCAAGTATGTCAGAGATACTGTGCCAATTGCCTGCTTTACACTATCCCATTAACACAAACAAAGCAGATCTTGTAATGTAGGCAGATTTCAGGGGATTTTTGTGAGATGTCCTTCCACTATAGGCTTCAGTGGTACTGGTAGAGGAATGGATCATCCATTGTGTTTAACCATTACCAGCAGCAGTGGGGAACAAATTTCCATCCAGCAACGCATTCATCATTCCTCACTGCTGAATTTTACACAAGGAGACAATGGTCTCTGACTTTATTGCTCCAGAAGTACGTAACTCAGAATTAATGTTGAAGTAGAAGTTCCTACACAGGGGGTTCTTTTAGGTTCTCCCAGACACAAAAATCCTGCTAATTAAACACTAAACGTACATACACATAAACACTTCTTAGCTTGTAGAAATAGAAAGTCAATCAATCAAATTTCATTACAGCAATTGCCAGCCATAACGACAACTATAAGAAATGGAAAGTCCACACAGCCAGATGCAGTGCAATTTGGGCTGCTTTTTTTTGTATATCTATTTATTCTAGTGGAGTTTGATTAGTTTTCATGAAATAGTGAGGTATAAATAGGACTGCAGCCTTAAAGTCTAACCCTAACTTGCTCAGAAACAAATGTTAACCATTTTCCTAGAACTCAATTCCAGACAAATGTGCATAGTATTGGAGCCAGAAACACCCCAAATGTCTTTCAGCAGCACACAGTTGATGGTTTGAGGAAAGTTCCTCTTAGGGTAGAAAAGGGCTTCATATTTTGCTGAGCAGTCTCACTGGATCCACTCCACCGAGTCCAAGACTTTCTCTGCACAAACTATTAAGAAACTGACAAAAGAAACGCCTCAAGATTAATATATCAGTCCATAATTACAGCTAGCTCACTGAACCCAGGAAGACTCAATGGCAACAGCAGGCTACACTTCTCTTGTACCTCTATCCCGAGTCTGTAGAACCAAAATACGTCTTTTATCCGCATGCCCCATCATAACATACGCTGAAGAAGGAAGTCCACTACATTTAAAGCGGCTGAGACTTACCATGGTCGCTCATTAATGCCCGCGGAGGCTCGCTGGATGCAGTCATGACCACCCCAGAAGCCTGTTGGCGAGGCACACTGCTGGCACTCAGCACACACGGTTTCAGGGCAAGGTGGGCCTCTTGCCCAGGACACAGCAGAGAGCACCTTCCCTCCCTCCCACCCTGTGTTAATGCAAATACAGCCTTGTTCTGTGTCATGATTTGTTTCATGGTCAGTAATTCGTCACAGCTGTAAGTTTGTATGGGATGGAACCTGTAGGCAGGGAGTCCCGTGGGCAATCAGACTGCCTGAGGTTTGGGCCTCCCTATAAGGTGGCATGTAAACGAGCACAGCTGACCCTACTGGGTGGCCAGGGGCTCGTTTGCCAGGCAGCCGGGAGATAGCCAAATGAAGTGGGGGTCTGCTGGCTCCCCCATATACGTTGCTTCCCGTAGGGCAGATTTCAGGGGATCTGCTATCCCGGCTGGGAATGGTGTGGATACCCAGGGCACCTCTGGACTCTGTGGGTTTTGGTGCAGTCCACTGACTGCTAGGTCAGGCTCCCTCTCCCATGCTGTGCCAACCCTCCCATGGGGAGGTAATAAAGCTGTGGCCATGTTCATACCTAACACTTTGGTGTCGCGTTATATTCCAGCCTAAATGCCCTCCAGCAAGTCAATAAAGCCAGTTTGTTGCTATTGCTCTTAATACAGATGTACCTGTTATTTACAAGAAGGCATGAGATTCATTTTCTTGAAATCACTTACTTTTAAAACCTAAAGGACAGAAAAGCCAGTTGGAACTACCAGCTGCTGCTGCTGCTGCAGATTGTCAAGAAAGTCTGCTCACGGCAATAGGCTTCTCATGATGTGTTAATCACAATCATGTTCTTCCTCATTGGCTAGAAAAACAGAGTGTGGAACAGGATGAAATAATAAGCAGGGGGGGTGTCTGTCTGCTTATTTTGCCTCTATCACGAAAGCCTAGATATTTACTTATTTTATTTAGGCTTTTTTTTTTAAATGGAAGCTGAGAATCTGGGCCAGGTTGTGGGCCGGATCCGTATTGGGTGGCATAACTAGATTCTGAGGAAAGCCCAGCCAAAGCGCATACAGCAACCCTAACTAGGGCCATTTACTTGGACTAACAAGCAACCCCCACAGAGAAAAGGGAGCTCTGGAAGGGCAATTGAGTGAGGCAGAACTAGCTGGCAAAGAAAGGACTGAGCACCCCTTGGCTGTTTCTCCATTCGCATTCACTGCACTCCAATTCCCAAAGCTGTTTTTGTTAATTAAAAAAAACAACAACAACTCATCATTACACATAACTGTCACTGGAGAATTGTAACTTATTAACGATTTGAAATGCTTTTTTAAAAGACACACACTAAAAAAAAGCAGAGCACATACGAACGGTTATTTGAAATTGCACGGTAGAAAGCAGTCACCAGAGGAGAACCCTGCCTATCAATCAACACACACACAGGCATACTGAGCAGCCGCCTTCAGAAATCCCTCGCTGAAAGCTGCCAACATTTCCAGGCCGAGTGTCAACAAGGAATCACTGACAGTGGAGTAAACTTCTGTTACATCCCATGAAAACTGATGGAAGGGAAATATGTCCCCATTGTAAATAAAGCCTGCCCCAGGAGCCTCAATAAAGCAAGCTGGATATAGCACAACAGTAAAGTGACAATCGACCATAGGAACCTAGACATGGACCTCTCGTAGCCAAAGGAACTGAATGCCAGGACCTGAGGGGCTGAATTGTGTTTCTCAGGGTGACCAGCGGCAAAGAAAGACAGGACTCCTGTGCTTAAGTGGGAATTGGAGCCACTTGTCAGACATGGTTGAAAAAATGTGCAACGACTGAAATTGTCAACCTCACAACTATTGGCATATAGAACTTGTTCCACTGTTTGAATCTATTGATCCTAACTACTTATTACACTTGTAAGCCACTCTTCATGGAAGAAGACCAGGGTGTAATGTTCATTATACAAATCACTGTCTCTCAGACCATTTCCACACTGGGTACTTCGCTGCCACAGCTTCTGTGCCGTAGCACAAATCCAGGACAGAGGAAATGTGCCGGACCAAATGCTCCTTTGCACAGGAGCAGGAAGAGGTGGTGCAGCCTGCCCCAACTCAAACTCCAGCCTGCAGCCCGGCACAAAGCTTCCAGTGTGGAAACAGTCTCAGCCACTTACCTTCACATCTAGAAAGGATTATTACTCCCAAAGTGAACACATGAAGATGCCTTATACCAAGTCAGTCCCTGACTGACTGGCTGGGATAAATATTGCCTCTTCTGACTGGCAGAACCTCTTCAGGGCAAAAATGAGCAAGTCATCAACAGGATCAAAATAAACAAAGTATAAAATGTAAGCTCCTTTGCTACATGGATAAAGTTAGTAGGCAGCACCCATAAAACTGGGTGTGATGGCCAGTTAGAAAAATATTGAAGGTTCCACGGCATACTTGATGTTTCCAAAATGTGTCCTCCTACAAACTGATGCAACTACTTCTGAATGGGTACTCCCTAAAGACAAAGTATCCTGCTCAAAGCTGAGGATGAGGAATCAAGTTACTGCAGCTGTAGCCAAGAGGGTAGCACAGGTGTCGCTCCACTAAAGGCTGAAGGTGGTATGAAGTCTTAAATACTCTTTCAAGGAGTGTGGAGATACAGGCTTCTCCCCTCCAGATGCAGGCTGCCACTAATTAAAAGGACCACACCTGCTGATAATATAAAGTACTATAATGGGGCCAATATAGTTCAGGGTTTCAAGAGACTTGAAGTAGATGAGGGACCCTGATTCAGTAGCAGGCTCTGGGTTGGATCCAAATCTGAATCAAAAGGCTGCATCCCAGGGTGAGGATGAATCAGAGTCTTAAGGTTCTTCCTACATATCAAAAGAAGCTCTTGGAAGTGTCTCAACTGCCTTCTTCTGTAGTGGTGTTAACAGCCAGCTGCTTCCTCTTCTGAGCCTTGTTGCTTGATGAGGATCCTGTATTTCAATTCATGCCTCCTTGATTCTTCTGAGGACTGATCTCTCCAAGGAAGCAGCAGAAAGCTGGGATTGGTTTGAGGAAAAGATGATGTCTGTTTTATTTTCCAAATAAAGGAGAAGGTTTGCTCCCTGCACAAGAGTTTATAGAAGCCAGAGTTGCAATAAAATCTATATCTGTGAACGTGCATAGGTGTGGCTTGCCAGGTGCTATGATTTGTTCATGAGTTCACTCAAAAGTTCAGATGACATCCTACTCCCATGTTGCAAGCAGGGGGGTCAAAGTTTAACAAGCAGTTCAGCCTGTTTGTCAGGTTACTTCCCACCCATATAGTGAACATTAACTGTCACCCATCACCACTACCTTGCTGTCCCCTACCCCACTAACTAAATGATGGGGGTGGGGAGAAATGTGAAAATTGTGAGGGAGTTATAAATACAAAATCTGTGAAGCACTTTTCCTGTGTGCTGTTCAACTGTGTTGATTTGATACACATCAATATTAACAGTTCCTGATGTGTCCAGATCTTTAGCAATCCAGGCGTATGTATTGTCGCACAGCCCTATGGACTTTGTAGTTTCCAGAGCTGATTAATGCAGTGCTCAAGTCAGAAGTATTGGCAAGGCAAGATGAGCTGATCTGAGGCTCAGCTCACAGATTATTCTTACTGTCAAAAACAGCTGAATATGTTCATTGTGCAGCCCTTAACATGCCTTGTAGTGAAGCAACATTTCCAGTTTTCTTCCTGTTCCACTCAAGAGCCATTGGATTTTAATTGCAAGATTGAGAATCAGTAGATGCCCTGGTGCCCTTGGGTGCCTCCAACCCAGAATGGTAAGAACCTATCAGCTAAAAATCAATAAGCTGTCTTCATCCAATAAGCTTTGTCAGTGGTACATCCACCCACCTCTGAAGGGAGGACACACAGAGAGAAGGCCTTCCATAGCAGATTGTAGTTGGCAACCAATTTTGCAGAGAGTAAGGCCACCTTTAAGTATGAAGGTCTCAGATCTTTTTAGGGCTTTACTGACAAGACCCTACACTTATTTTACAAAGTCACATGTGCAAAATTGCTATGTATATCAAAAGTGTGTGTGTGTGTATATATATATATATATGTATATAATTAATTAATTAATTAAAACAGATGGAAGTGCCTGTAGTGTTCTTTCACACCAGCAAACAGACTTCACTGCAGTCAACATATGTGCCAACTTAGAGGCAGAGCATGTGAAAGCAGAAAAGCAATTTACAGTAGAAAACTTCACATTAAGTCACAAAGGTGGATGGCTTGTGAACAACATTCACGGCACTTCAAGGAGTTGTTATTCTTTCTATTTTCCCCCTTCACTGTTTTCTTCACTCCCTAGTTCA
Source organism: Paroedura picta (assembly GCF_049243985.1). Classification (NCBI taxonomy): domain Eukaryota; kingdom Metazoa; phylum Chordata; class Lepidosauria; order Squamata; family Gekkonidae; genus Paroedura; species Paroedura picta. The sequence goes on along the minus strand of NC_135372.1, from coordinate 51,985,013 downwards.
TTATGTGGAGTTTCTATTTTATTCTATTGTGTTTTGTTTTATTTTTGAAAAATAAAAATAAAAGAAATTAAAACTAAACAGCTGTATCATAGTCTTACTAAAACACTGGTATACACTGGTAAGAAAAGGTGAGTTTTAGTCAAGGTATGCCATTGTTATTTTTCAGGAAATGCAGTTCACAAATTAGTTAAAAACATTCACAATCAAAATTTAAAACATCCTATAATTAAAACTCTCAACCCAAACCCCATCCTGCCCCACCCCACCCCAGATACAAAATCTTTTTTTTTTTGTCCTAGAGGTTATAGTTCCAGATGCTGCATGATATCACAGACTGCCAAAAAGGCAAATCAGTGGATACAAGATCAAATCAAGCCTGAACCCTCCCTAAAATAAAAAAATGACTGAACTGGGACTGAATTTTGGTCACATTGTGAGAAGAAAAGTCACAAGAGAAAACAATAATGCTAGGAAAAGTTGAAGAGAGCAGGAAAGACCAAACATGAGACAGGTTAGCTCAGTCAAGGAAGTCACAGATCTCAGTCTTCAAGACCTAAGCAAGGCTGTTAACAATAGGATGTTTTGGAAAACGTTAATTTGTAAAGTCCCCCTGAGGCAGAAGTGACTTGATGGACATTAAACATGTTTTCTGACAGAGCTCTTATCTGAACTAGATCTAAAAGCAATAGAGGGGGCTGCCTCCTTTTGAAGCCCCCCCCCCCCTCCAATGGCATTAGAGCTCTCCCCACCAAAATATAGGAGCAATGGCAAATAATTTCAGCAGTGGCTTCCATTATGAAACATTCTTACAGACTATTGTGTATTTTGAGTAAACCAGAAAGCCTACATCATGTGTTCTTTTAATCCAATGTTAGCTCTATTTTCTCTTGATCTCCAAAACAGACTTATGAGAGATGAAACCTACAGGGTTGTTATGGTCTCCAAGGCAGCCCTTCCTGTCCTCTACAGACTTTTGTGCCACTCTATTGCACACTTTGCAGCTCTCCTGGGCTTCTCGGGTCTTCCAGCTTTTGGCTCAAAAATGTTTGCTCTTCTTGGAAGCATTGCTCAGCTTTAAGAAAAAGAAAAAAACAAACCCTACAATCTAAAAATTGTCTAATAATCTTAGCTGCTCAGCTCCTAATAACCCCATCTGCTTGCCTTCACACTCTTCCCCACTGCCCTCCAGAGATCTAACATGCCACCACTCCGAGATATATGCTCTTTCTATAACACAAACTGTTCTGGCAATCAATGAACCTCAGCAAACTGGAAATATGATGACCCTGTTCCATAAATATAAGCTTTCCTTCAGAGCTGCCCAAACTGTATTGCAGTTGCCATTTGTCAATTCCATTTTTCTCCTTTCAAGAGCCAAACACGATTAAACCAATTAGGTGAAAGATTTTGTTTTCATTTAAAAAAAAAACTTTTTACAAATAAAACACTGACTCCATTAAATGCATGCATTTCCATGACATTCCATCCTCACAAAAAACATTAACAGTTATCCTTAATGTATTGCTAGAAATAATTGCCTCCCCTGCTGACAAGTTGTCACATTTTAAGATGATGCAATTTGATAAAGCCCAGATAGAATCCTATTTTTTCCAGGAGGTTATAACGACAAAATGCACTCCAGCTCCAGCAGCTGCGCTTAGTGCAGCTTCAGTGATACAATGAGAAGGAAAGATTTCTCAAAAGACAGCAATTAAACAATGTTTAAAAGGTTGGCTTCTAAACCAGATATAAAAAATATTTTGTAGTGCAGCACTTGCAAAACTGAGGTTCACCCAGGGTCTGATGCTGGACACTTACGGAACAATCCTAAGAAGCAAGTCCCATGTTATTCATTGGGGCTTACTCCCAGACAAAGGTCCTTAGGATTTTAGCCTTGGCTCCATTAAACTAGGACTAAAACTACCTTCTCTGAGGACTGAGAATTATGTTGCACAGAACATACCTGTCCTGCTGAATGCCTTTACATTCCACTGAGGTTTATTTAAGAGCTAAAAGAATTCCAGTGCCAAATATTCTATAAATTATCTGAAATAGAATCATAGAATCATAGAGTTGGAAGGGGCCATACAGGCCATACAGGCCATCTAGTCCAACCCCCTGCTCAACGCAGGATTAGCCCTAAGCATCCTAAAGCATCCAAGAAAAGTGTGTATCCAACCTTTGCTTGAAGACTGCCAGTGAGGGGGAGCTCACCACCTCCTTAGGCAGCCTATTCCACTGCTGAACTACTCTGACTGTGAAAATTTTATTCCTGATATCTAGCCTATATTGTTGTACTTGAAGTTTAAACCCATTACTGCGTGTCCTCTCCTCTGCAGCCAACGGAAACAGCATCCTGCCCTCCTCCAAGTGACAACCTTTCAAATACTTAAAGAGGGCTATCATGTCCCCTCTCAACCTCCTTTTCTCCAGGCTGAACATTCCCAAGTCCCTCAACCTATCTTCATAGGGCTTGGTCCCTTGGCCCCAGATCATCTTTGTTGCTCTCCTCTGTACCCTTTCAATTTTATCGACATCCTTCTTGAAGTGAGGCCTCCAGAACTGCACACAGTACTCCAGGTGTGGTCTGACCAGTGCCGTATACAATGGGACTATGACATCTTGTGTCATAATATAACTTGTACATTAGTAATCAAATACTGTTGAACCTAAACACAAACCAAATTCAGGTTCTGAATATGACAGCATTTGATAACTACAATAAAATTATTTTTCTGGTTTGATTAGTGGTTTGCAAGAACATTTTATTTTGAGCAGTGCTTCCAAGAAATTCCAGGGGCTAAAAATTCAGACATGAATTTTGAATAACAAAGCTAGCAATTATAGAAAAATCTGAAATATTTCCTTCATTTATGGTTGATTTTGGCCACTTTTTCGCATAGGCAAATTGCCCAAGTGAAAGTACTCTTCTGAGATGTACTCTTCTTGTCACAAAGCTATTTCCAGTTAGTACATTGTGTCTCATTCACAGTGAAATCAGGAAGCATTGTCCTTACTATTAACTGGCTTCCAGATGTCACACAGCAAAAATCTAATAGGTTACATGACATGGCCATGCTCAAAATGTTGATTATGATCTCAACTCCAAGAACAAGATGACTCAATGTAAAAATGGAACCAAAACAACAACAGAGAAGGGTTATAAAGGAGATGAAAATGTAACTATCAAGGAAAGATGTCCAGGCCCATAAATAGCGGCCGAGGCTCGGCGTGGCTGCCGTTGACACCGCGGGGGCCCCCAGCAATAAAGCAGCTCCCAGCGGTGTCATCCGGCCGCATGGAAGCGCAGCTGAAGAGGGGCGGGGGTGCCGGCCTTAAATAGCACCCTCTCACCTGAGTTCAGTTATGGAAATTTTATCATCGCAGCTGCGGTTATGCTAGGTAGGGAGCCTGTTGGAAGGAGCCCGTCTGTGTGTGGGACTCTCTGATGTGGGGGTCTCAGTAAGGATACCGGCAGATACCCAGGCGCGGCCTACCCAGCTGGGAGGCCAGGGGCCCAGGGGCCAAGTGGCAGGGGGACACCAATGGAGGCGGATGCCCATTGGGTCCCTTGTGGCCACTTCCCAGGGTTCCGCGGCAGAAGGCATCCCATCTTCCCGGCTGAGTGAGGTGTGGAGCCGGAGCGCCATGGTGCATATGAGGCAGCCAGACGGCTGATGGGGTCAGGCTCCCTCACCTGCATATGGCCAACCCTACTTTGGGGTTGTTTGTTAATAAACGGCTGCGGCCAAGTTATTTGCCAAACAATCTGGAGTCGTGTCGTTGCTGGGTTAGTTGCCACCTGCCAGTCAATACAGAAAATGTTCGCTGTACAACATTTATCATTGCCCTCTAATTTGCCAGTTATATGGTCAAAGCACGCACACACACATATATATAAGTATCAAGTTGCTTCAAAATGAGCTTCTCCATCTGCATACATGAACCAGAATGCTCTTCTCATGTGATACAGAATGTGGTAACATCTATATTATATTAGAAAAAGATTAAGGACTGTATTATATGACAGTAAAAGTCAAGGATGCTGAGAGTTCGGGGGCAGAAACATAATCACCATTTGAATGTTGGTTATATCTCAGCTGTGCCCTTCTTTTGATCACCTCAAGGTGTTCCATCAAAGTTTGAATCAAATGTCATGTTGGCCGATTCCGCATGGGTTGAAAAGGCTGAGAGGGCAGTTATATGGAAGCAGGGCTAATCCCCCCTTTCATATGACATAGCCACCAGGCAGACCCCTTCTGGGGCCTGTCATGGATCAGGCCCTCAGTTGGCCTGCAGCAGGTCTTTGTGGACAGGGAAGAGCTGGGCCTTCCAGGCCTGCCTTCTCCCTGCCCTACGCTCACCCAAAAGGGGCAAGAAATGCCTCCATCAGCTTTGTAGCGCTTTGTTGTGCCACGGGTCAGATGGGGGCATTTGTTTTCATTTTCATTCCATGCAATCCCCCCTTCCTGCTAAATAAAACAACCCTTGCTGCCCCCCCCCCCATGTGGCAGAACTATTCTGCCACTGATGTGTTTCCCGGGGAGCACATTTCAATGGGACACCAGATGTCCCACTGAAATATGTCTCCTGTGGGGCACATTTTAGCACCAGAGATGATGTCTCCATCACTGAAATGGGTCTCCTATGGGGACACGGCACTCTGCGGAGCTCTGCAGCAATGCACCAGTGGAAGCCTGCAGTGGCACCGCTAGTGCCGAATTAGCCGTTGAGAACCTTTGAGCCTCCAGAGTCATTCCTTTTCCTGTGTTTCCAACACAGGCTGAACACAGGAAGGCAGACTTTCAGAACAACTATCTTACATTACCCAGGATGAGAGTTGTGTAGCTACCTGGTGAATGACAGTTCTCTCCCCCTGTAACCACAATGTGCATCTGAAGCAGCATGAGAAAGTGCATACATGACATATTTCTGACCTGGGAAAAAACAGAGGTACAAAAACATGCAAGAGGAAATTAGAAACCAAAGTGACAGTGAAGGTCATAAATTTTATAACAAGATACGATGCAAATATAATTAGAAAATGAGATGAGAGCTTGCAAACACCCATTTTGGAAACAGATTCTTCTTCAGAAAGCTTGCTGATTATTGATGCTAATCTTTTGTTGTGTGCCTTTTAAAAAAGACCTTGAGTCACTGTGAAAATGCCTGTGGCAGACAAGAATGACATTAAGGGTGTAAAGAACCCCCCAAATTATTATGAAATGCTCTTTCACTGAGAAGAAAATAGGCTACTGTATCAAAAACAGAAAGAAAAGAATGCTATGTGGCTTCCACATATTTTTCTGTAAAACAAATTCATAGAGCCAGTCACAGATATAATTTTAAAAAGCCATAAAAAACTGCTTCTAAAACAAAGGATAGTCTGCACTAAGTCTAAACTTACTTAAGCCTGTTAAAGAAAGGGGGGAATCCATATTTCAGCTAATCATTAGGGATGGGCACAAACGGGTTTTGGGGATCAGTATTTTCACAAACTGAACACCAGGACCAACCTTAGCCCAAAGCCTCAGCAGAAACTGGTTCAGTTCACACCAGCTTGTTTTCCTAATCACTTTCAAGGGAGGGAAAGTAAAAGGGACCACCAAACTGGCTGCCAGGTGTTTTAGGCTGCTAGCAGTCAGGAGTGCCCATCCTGCTATCAGGCAGAGATCAATTGTACTCCCTCTCACTAAGAAGAGAAACAAATGGCTGAAATGACTGCCAGCCAATTGTGGCTGACCACAAATGGTCACACCAGACTGGCAGCCCTTTAAAGTTAACAGCTGGGGTATACCTGTCTGCTGTCACCAGTCCATTTTACTTCCTCCTGCTTCTATGTGGGAGGGAGCAAGATCAATCACTGAAATGGCTCACTCAAACCTCTGAACCAAGCCAGACAAAAGTCCAGTAAATGTTCCAGCATGAACTGGGGCATTTTCATGGGAAAATTGGGTTCATGACTCAGTCCGTTGACATCCCTACTAACCATTCCAAAGTTTAGTAAAAATAAAGTCACAGTGACCTATGGATAACATCACAACCATTTTTACAGCTCCAAGGCTTTTTTCTATTTAAAGGGACAGAAAACTAATAAGAAAGAGAACAGGAATAAGCAGCAGACTTTGCTGCTATGTATTTATAATTAAACCAAATTCTGACCTCTAACCAGGAAGGCAGAGATGTGATTGGCTTGAACAACACTTTGCCAAACCTAGCAGTGTAGCCCTATTTGATGGCAATATCAGTGTGCAGCCCTCCTGATTATTAAATTCCCTATTAACATTTCTACAGCTCACTGTCAGCTTGGTGTAGTGGTTAGGAGTGTGAACTTCTAATCTGTCAAGCCAGGTTTGATTCCCTGCTCCTCCTCCACATGCAGCCTGCTGGGTGACCTTGGGCTCACCACTGCACTGAAAGAGATTGACAAGCTGCTCCAGCATGAAGCAGACAGTACTGGATATTGTTGAACCAGTTTTCTGAGTCTGTATAAGGCAATTTAGTGGCCCATTTGCCCAGATGAAGTTCAGTCATTTAAAGAATCCACAATAGTTTCATTCTCATGCAATAAGTTTTCTAAAGAAGATATATGGGAAGATGAGATGCATTGAAAGATTATTATGTCTGAAGAATACTTTTCCTGAATAGTCCAATCAAAATCTTGCTATTTATATAACTGTCAGGTTCTTCTGGCATCCAAGCAGTAATAATTATTTTATTGAGAGAGAGAGAGAGAGAGAGAGAGAGAGAGAGAGAGAGAGAGAGAGAGAGAGAGAGAGAGAGAGAGAGAGAGACTCATCCTTTTCCCACTTTGTTTGATCTAGTAGTTAAATATTATGGCTGACTCTCATGCATCATGGCTGACTCATACAAACACTGAAGTGTATTGGAAATCACATATTTGTTTGTTGTATTTTGGTGAATGTTCATAATTCTTTGCATCAATAGATTTATTCCTAAAAGAATATAAGTCTTTACTATGGAGTCATAAAGCATGATTAACTCAAGAAGAAAGGACACAGAATTATCACTGGTTTCATAGATAGCTATAAATTCTGCCTGTTTCCATTCGTAGTAGAGCTTTTAACTCCTGATAAAATGCCCATCTTCCTTGTTTGATCATAGAACTGAAACCACAGGAGGCAATTGGAAAAATTGACTCCAAATCAACTCGGCATCCCCTATCATTTTATCAGATAATTACAAGGCAATGCTAGTATTCACATAAAGGTAATTCAGACAAATGTAGTTACTAGAAGTTCTCTTACTGGGAAATATTGTTTTAACTTTTTCAAATTAACAACGACCAAAAAATGATATTTTAGATAGTGACATACAGAATATAAATTATTGCTAATAGTCCTAGTGCCTAAGGAAGAAACAGAGAGAGCGAAAAACCAAACCTCCCATAATCTGCAGTGACTTAATGCAGTGACTGAATGGCCATTCAGAGAAAGTTTTCATCTCTGACAGTGATCCCATTCTCTGACACAAATACCAGAGCAAAAGTCAAATGTCCCCAAAGTTCAAGGTGAAATAAGCACAGTGAAAGTCAGTTTTATTTTTCAAATATCATTTCACTTTAAAAGATTTCTGTGGATAACAACCAGAGGGTCTGATTGACCTGCAAACTGGGTCCAGTGCATCAAAACACAAATTTTATATAAGAAATTTACATTGTTGGGGGGGGGGGAATCCCTGAAAATTGGGAGGGACAGGCTTTTTTTTTTTAAACAAACAAAATTGAAGCAATCTCTGGGTTTGTGTAGCCATCACTATACAAAGGAGGAAAAGGGTTCCCAATGTAGAATCACATGACCTTTGCTACCATTTTAGGGATGTCTTGATAAACATTTGGCAGCAGTATCAGGAGACTGAGCAGGAAGAGGTGGCTCCTGGAAGAGAAAAGAAGAAAGCAGTGCAGGATGGGGAGAGAAAGAGGACAAGAAAGGGAGAGGTGTGAGGGGAAGAAGATAACGGAGGCAGGGAATATTGTTGAGCTGCAAGAACAAGGAAGGAGGCAAGGGAAATAAGGGGGGGCAATATTAGGATCAAAGGGGGAGTGAATTCCCCCCCTCCATATATGTTTCTAATAAGACACACTCTTTTATGTTTGTTTTTCCACTTTCCAGATAACAAAGGGCTTTCATGAAACACGAGCAAATGTTAGATTTCAAGATACTGGTAAGTGCCTGCTGCTTGCCGGGATTGTACAGAATGCTGGCCTGATCCTGCAAGGAATTGTTGATTAGACTTGTGAAGGGTAGACAGCTTTGTTCCTTTTGTTTTATTACTAATTGCAAAAGGGACTATTTATTATTGGGCTTTTTTGTATGGTTTTGTTTCTTTACTTATTGTTGTTTCGTTTTCATAAAGCCATTCTACTAATTCCCATATTTTTCAGTGGAAGCTTCTGCCTCCCAGGTCTGCACCTTCATGGTTTTCCATTCTATTTTGACAAATCTCAGGAGGACTATAGCCCTCCCCTAAAACACCCAAAGTGAATGACAAAATCTGTGGTAGAATTGATAGGAAAGATTCCAAACACAGTAACACAGAGACTGTTTATGCAGTGGGAACTTCACTGCCCCAGCTCCATGCAGGAGCACAAATCGGGGGCAGATAAGGTGCACTAGGCCAAATGCTCCCCCTTGTGGGTGCAGGAAGAAGTGGGGCAACCTGCCATGACTAAAACGCCAGCCTGCAGCCTGGCATGAAACCTCCAGTGCGTAAATGGTCAGATAATAATATTCAGTGAGGGATTATGGCTCCTTAACCATTTTGCTTGAAGGACGGTAGCACCACGAAGAGGCAGATTTACAAGGCAAAAGCATGTGTTGGCATAAAAAGTGCAAGTCTTCTAAGAACAGCCCTTCAGGGCATAGAGGCCTTCCACTGTGGGGGGAGCCTAGCAACACTAGCTTAAGGACTTCCATAGAGGTTTTGCATAATCTAAAGAAATGTCTTTCAGCTAATAATTAGTGGACTCTTTAGTTTGTTGTTGCTGGACTCCAGTAATATATTTTAATTTGGTTTTATTTTTTATGCATGATTGGTTTATTTTAAACAGTTATGATTTATTGATAGAGAAGCATCGCCAGACTGGGAAATCTCAAGGCCACATTCAAAAATATAGTGAGCTGATGATGTAATTTGGCTCATTTTGGAAATGGTAGCTGCTGAAAGATATTCAGTATTTAGCCCAGGTACTGGTAGGGAAGAATGTTAATTTGGATAGCATCAACATTTTCCATTTTTCCTTTGTCCATGCCTGCTGTGATTTGTTAGGATAGCCAAATCTGCCTTGGGAAATTTCTGTAGTTTTCGGGGTGGAATAGAAGGGACCTCAGTGGGATATAACAGGATGTGGTCCACCTTTCAAATTTGCCATTTGTTCCAGGGGAAGAGATATTGTAGTCTGAAGATCAGCTGTAATTGTGGTAACATTCCAGGACAAATCTTGAAATTGGAAACCCCATTCGTTATATGATTTAACAAGCTGAAATATCGAATCTCATGTTTTTTTCCATCACAACTGAAATCATCCATCAGAACCAAAGTTTTTAATAAGTATTTATGAACATATGAAAACTAGGATCTATCATTGTCCTGTGGATTAAGAATCTTTGGATTTATGTGAGCATAAAAACCATCCTGATGTTGTTGTTGTTGTTATGTGCGAAGTCGTGTCCGACCCAACGCGACCCCATGGACAATGATCCCCCAGGCCTTCCTGTCCTCTACCATTCCCCGGAGTCCATTTAAGTTTGCACCTACTGCTTCAGTGACTCCATCCATCCACCTCATTCTCTGTCGTCCCCTTCTTCTTTTGCCCTCGATCTCTCCCAGCATTAGGCTCTTCTCCAGGGAGTCCTTCCTTCTCATGAGGTGGCCAAAATATTTGAGTTTCATCTTCAGGATCTGGCCTTCTAAAGAGCAGTCAGGGCTGATCTCCTCTAGGACTGACTGGTTTGTTCGCCTTGCAGTCCAAGGGACTCGCAAGAGTCTTCTCCAGCACCAGAGTTCAAAAGCCTCAATTCTTTGACGCTCGGCCTTCCTTATGGTCCAACTTTCGCAGCCATACATTGCAACTGGGAAGACCATAGCCTTGACTAAACGCACTTTTGTTGGTAGGGTGATGTCTCTGCTTTTTAGGATGCTGTCTAGATTTGCCATAGCTTTCCTCCCCAGGAGCAAGCGTCTTTTAATTTCTTTGCTGCAGTCCCCATCTGCAGTGATCTTGGAGCCCAGGAAAATAAAATCTGTCACTATCTCCATTTCTTCCCCTTCTATTTGCCAGGAATTGAGAGGGCCGGATGCCATGATCTTTGTTTTCTTGATGTTGAGTTTCAAGCCAACTTTGGCACTCTCCTCCTTCACCCGCATCAACAGGCTCTTTAGTTCCTCTTCACTTTCTGCCATTAGAGTGGTATCATCTGCATATCTGAGGTTGTTGATATTTCTCCCTGCAATCTTGATCCCAATTTGTGACTCCTCTAATCCCGCATTTCTCATGATGTGCTCTGCATACAAGTTAAATAGGCAAGGCGACAGTATACAGCCTTGCCGAACTCCTTTCTCAATTTTGAACCAGTCAGTGATTCCATGTTCAGTTCTCACTGTTGCTTCTTGACCTGCATATAAATTTCTCAAGAGACAAATAAGATGCTCTGGTATTCCCATCTCTTTAAGAACTTGCCACAATTTGTTGTGCTCCACACAATCAAAGGCTTTAGCATAGTCAATGAAGCAGAAGTAGACGTTCTTCTGGTACTCCCTAGCTTTCTCCATGATCCAGCGTATGTTGGCAATTTGATCTCTAGTTCCTCTGCCTCTTCGAAATCCTGCCTGTACTTCTGGAAGTTCTCGGTCCACATATTGCTGGAGCCTAGCTTGTAAAATTTTGAGCATAACTTTGCTAGCATGAGAAATTAGTGCGATGGTGCGGTAGTTTGAACATTCTTTGGCATTGCCCTTCTTTGGGATTGGAATGAAAACTGACCTTTTCCAATCCTGTGGCCATTGTTGAGTTTTCCAAATTTGCTGGCATATTGAGTGTAGCACTTTTACTGCATCGTCCTTTAAGATTTTGAATAGTTCAACTGGAATGTTGTCACTACCACTAGCTTTATTGTTGCTCATACTTCCTAAGGCCCATTTGACTTCACATTCCAGGATGTCTGGCTCCAGGTCAGTAACTACCCCATTGTGGTCATCAGGGATGTTAAGCTCGCTCTTGTATAGTTCTTCTGTATAATTTTGCCACCTTTGTTTGATCTCTTCTGCTTCTGTGAGGTCCCTACCATTTTGGTCCCTTATCATACCCATCTTTGCATGAAACGTTCTCTTCATATCTCCAATTTTCTTGAAAAGATCTCTGGTCCTCCCCATTCTATTGTTTTCTTCTATTTGTTTGCACTGTTCATTCTGCATTCAATTGGGTGTATCTTTCTCTTTCTCCCTTGCCTTTCACTTCCCTTCTCTCCTTAGCTATTTGTAAAGCTTCCTCAGACAGCCATTTTGATTTCTTGCATTTCTTTTTCTTTGGGATGGTTTTAGTTGCTACCTCTTGTACAATGTTGCGAACCTCCATCCATAGTTCTTCAGGCACTCTGTCTATCAGATCTAATTCCTTAAATCTATTTGTCACCTCCACTGTGTATTCGTCAGGGATATGATTTAGTTCATACCTGAGTGGCCTAGTGCTTTTCCCTACTTTCTTCAATTTAAGCCTAAATTTTGCAACAAGAAGCTCATGATCTGAACCACAATCAGCTCCTGGTCTTGTTTTTATTGACTGGATAGAACTTTTCCATCTTTGGCTGCAGAGCACATAGTCAATCTGATTTCTGTGTTGACCGTCTGGTGATGTCCATGTGTAGAGTCGTCTCTTGGGTTGCTGGAAAAGAGTGTTTGCTATGACCATTGTATTCTCTTGACAAAATTCTACCAGCCTGTGCCCTGCTTCATTTTGTACTCCAAGGCCAAACTTGCCTGTTATCCCGGTTATCTTTTGGCTTCCTACTTTAGCATTCCAATCCCCCATGATGATAAGCACATCATTTTTGGGCGTTGCTTCTAGAAGGTGTTGTAGGGCTTCATAGAACTGATCAACTTCATCCTCTTCAGCAGCAGTGGTTGGGGCGTAGACCTGGATCACTGTGATGTTGAATGGTTTGCCTTGGATTCGAACTGAGATCATTCTGTCATTTTGGGGATTGTATCCCAAGACTGCTTTTCCTACTCTCTTATTGATTATGAATGCTACTCCATTTCTTCTGCGAGATTCTTGTCCACAGTAGTATACCTGATGGTCATCTGAATTAAATTCACCCATTCCTGTCCATTTTAGTTCACTGATTCCTAAAATGTCGATGTTCAGTCTTCTCATTTCTTGTTTAACCACGTCCAGCTTGCCTTGATTCATGGATCTGACGTTCCAGGTTCCTATGGAATAAAAATCTTTACAGCATCGGACTGTCTTTTCGCCACCAGTTACTTCCACAACTGAGCGTCCTTTCGGCTTTGGCCCAGCCGCTTCATTCATTCTGGCGCTACTCGTACTAGCCGTCTGCTCATCCCCAGTAGCATATTGGACACCTTCCGACCTGAGGGGCTCATCTTCCAGCGTCATATCGTTATGCCTATTGGAACTGTCCATAGAGTTTTCATGGCAAAGATACTGGAGTGGTTTGCCATTGCCTTCTCCAGTGGATCACCTTTTGTCAGAGCTCTCAGCTATGACCTGTCCATCTTGGGTGGCCCTGCACGGCATAGCTCATAGCTTCACTGAACTACGCAAGCCCCCTTGCCACAACAAGGCAGCGATCCTTGAAGGGGGATCCTGATGTACATATATCTATATATAGTTTGCTCTTTTCCTGTATGGCATAAATCTATATAATCTATAAAAAGGGTTACCAGACAGTGCCTGGCAACCAATGACTGGATTATGCAGGGATGGGAAGAAGTCACAGGAGAAGTAACCAGATTGTTTGTGGAAGTTGCTAGATCCTATCACTTCCAGGCAGCTCCAGAAATCATCAAGAACTCTATGGTTCCTGTAAATTGACAAGGCCTTTCAATATTTTTCTCTCTCCCAGTCAGATGAGCATTGGAAGGCAAGAGACACATTTGCCTGGAGGTCAACCATGAGAAAAGGCCAAATGGAAACTGTAAAGCTGTATTTTAACAAATTGGACAGGAAGAAAGAATGTATCCAGGGACCCTATTTTAAAGTGTTGATCTTGTAGTTTAGGGGTTTTATGATGAAGGCATAGCAGAATCTAGGCCCTCCCAATTTTCCTAAGGGTCAGTGTGATATGGTAATTAGAGTACTGAACCAAAACTGGGGACACTGATTTTTCAATCCCCACAAAACCATAAATGTTACTAGAACACAGTCTCTCTCTCTCTCTCTCTCCCTCTCTCTGTCTCTCTCTCTCAGTTTAATGTCCCTCATAGGGCAGAAAAGGAGGGAGGAGAATCAGGTATGCCATCTTGCGTTCCGTGAAAGAAGGGTTGGATATAAAATGGGACAAATGTATACATTTTTACTGCAAAAGTAATGAGACTAGTCAGTAGGACAAGAGATGTATACATTTTTTTAAAATTCTTATTCTGAAATATATGCTCCTCAGTAGTCCACAGAAATATACATATTCTGTGTGAGCATGCTATCACTGCACATCAATTTCTCAATCAACATCATGGACCTGAAGATGGTAGAGTTATAAAAATATGATTAAGTGGTGCAGATCTATAGAAGCCTGAAGGGAGGTTTGATATTTTAACAGAATAAAAACCAAATCACATGGGATCCTTTCTCTCTTCTTCAATGTTTATCATGCTGTATCTCCCCCGCCTACTATCCAGTTACTTTCTGAAGTAACTTTTCATTGTTAGCTCCTTCATATTTAAATTAAGCTTTTGTTGAAATATAAAACCTTGGGCTTAATTTATTTTTAATAAGTGGTTTACTGATACTCACATGTGCTTAGAAGGTAAACATTTTGAATCATGACAACAGTGAATCCACACCAAGGAGTCTGAGCCCATTTCCTCACTGAGGACTCACCCAGCTATCATGTCATGATGCTTCCTGTTTTTAAAGTTCAACATCACACCCCAGGCCATTTCCAATGTCGGCATTGGGAGCCTTTGCCATTGGTTTGCCCCCGATTAGAGCCCCCAGATTTGTCTCCACACTGAAGCTGAGGGACATCCTATTCTTGAGGATGGTGGCTTTGCAGAGGAACAGAGGATATAGTCAAGGGTTCTGGTCAAGAGAATGCTTTTCTGGCCTAGGATGCTTTCTTTTGGAATCTCATCTCTGCTTTTCTCATGTTTGAAAATAGAAGCCACCTTTACTCTTCATTTCTCGCTCTTCCTTATACATTTCCGCCTCAGCTGGAAATATGTTGTGTGTGTGTGTGTGAGTGTTGGGGGAGGTAGGAAACCTGCCACCAATTGCAGGAGATCCACAGGGTCACAGAGCCTAACATGGTCATGAGAAAAGCTCAAGATCACTGCCAGCTTGCCTGCACAAACCCTTCCCTCCCCCCAACTGCCATGCACCAAGTGTGATCTTATTCCAGATCATGCCATGGATGATCTTGCTCGAGATCACTGCCAGCTTGGCTGCACAGCCCGTCCCCACTTAACCAACCCAGAGGAATTAAAAATAAACCCAGGAGATATGAGCTAGCCAAGGCAGTCCTTGCAGGGAGCAAATTGGGTCTGCACCCAAAAAGGGGAATTTCAGTGCAGAAATGGAGAAATAACTCATCCACCTGAGCCAAAACCCTAGTCTGGAAACAGTCCAGTCAGGGCTGTTTACATATAAGATCTCAGGGTGATACTGGAATGACCTAAACATATAACATAGTCAAAAATAACATCAACAATAACATCAACAATAATCCAACGATGGTCTTAATCAACAACAATATAACAAGAACAGCAACTTAGATAAGGCCCCCAGAGAGGACTGGTTCAGGCCATGGAGGGGATGTCTGAGGGGGACTTGTAGGGTAGGCCTGCATAGAGTGAGTTGCAGAAGACCAGTCTAGAGGAGACTGTGGCTAGGTGTTCTGGTGCCAAGTAGGGCACTAGTAGCTTGGCTTGGTGTAGATGGTAGAAGGCCTGCCACACTACTCTCATGACCTGTGCCTCCATGGAGTTTTATTTGAGGATGCACCACCTCTGCAAAATCCTATCACTGAAGCCCAATCAGAGGCCCAGCATTTGTCAGGTAGTACAGTCACGATTGTAAATGGTATTATGTGACTATTTATAAGTACCTAGTTTTTACCACATCAGTATACACTGAGAGTACCAACGTGCTAGGTAGAGCTCACTGAAACAAGGACTCTAGCATGTATGATATGACAAATAAATGTATAATATTTTTCAGTTCTGTTCTCAGACTTCTGTTTGGTTCTTTCGCTCTAATCCTATTGCATTGTTTATTGAACATCCCATGCCGTTGAATGTCCCATTCACTCACTCAGTCGAAGGTGAGAATGGTAGACTATAAATAACATATTCCCTAGCTGCAACATCTGTGTTCCTGCCAACTGAATGCAGTCAAAACAGTGGGACATATGTTATTATATAATCCTTTTTATAAGGACATCTCACCCCTACTCTATCTGATTTCCTAGGAAGAGCTGGAAAATTCTACACTTATGCTGGCCAAATCCTATGGTGAGACTTTGTCCATAAGAATGATGGTATTCCAACCCTTTTCACGAGTCCTATTCATTATTTGTTAACATGAAAATGTGTTCAATCACCTCCCTCCAAAGAGATTTGACATGTCAGTATTATCTGATAAAGGAAGCATGTGTACTACATAAACTCAGAACAGAGAAGGAACAAACCATGTCACTGGAATTCACTGATAGAAATTTTGTGGTTGCTTTAAGATGTGTGGAATTGGATGTAGAGATTCTACCCTTGAAAAGGAGCAGATGGTGTCATGGGCAAAATAAAGTTGTTGGTGGCCTAATATGTTCCAAATGGTTTGTCACCTACAGCACTGCATTCTATAAGGATGTCTAACCAAAAAGAAAGAAAACTCTCAAGTGAATTTATTGACTAAAACCAGTTCCACAGAACCAATTAGTATCTTACACCAGCTGCCCTACAAGGCTTATGAGGCTATCCATCACCTGTCCATTTAACTATTTAGCATTTGTTCCAGCAATTTGTCACACTGTCAGAACATGAGCATTTCAGAAGAGGAGTTTTTGGTTGAAAGAAATCTAACCTAGATACTGCAGATATTCCTCCTTTAATAAGACTTACCCAAGATTTATGTTTCTATTATCTTTAACTTCTTAAGCATTGTGTTGGAAATGGGTAACAGTTAATTTCTTGAATCTCAAAGGTTTAAATCAATTGTTTTGAATGAGGACTGTAAAATATGGTGAGAAATATGGACTTATTTCAAACTTCACAATTGAGACTGCACCTTATCTTACAGCTGCTGTGATTACATTTTTATCACCATTCTCATCTGCTAATTTGTTTTCACATTAATTTCCAGTTACCTCCTAAAGCTGAAACTTCCAAAAAGTACACACATCTGGAGGGGGGGTGTCAAGGACTTGACTTATGGTGACTCCCATAGGGTTTTCAAGGCAACAGATGTTCAGAGGTGACCTGCTGCTGTGCAACAACACTGGATTTTTGGGGGTGATCTCCCCTACAAGTGCTAA
The DNA here is from genome assembly GCF_049243985.1 of Paroedura picta. Lineage (NCBI taxonomy): Eukaryota > Metazoa > Chordata > Lepidosauria > Squamata > Gekkonidae > Paroedura > Paroedura picta. The sequence continues at coordinate 51,968,289 of NC_135372.1, read as the reverse complement.
CCAGGGCTGATGCCACTAAGCTTCCAAGATCTGACAAGACTCGGCTATCCTGGGCCATCCAGGTTACAATCCTTACCGCCTGACCATGCATATGGTCCAAAATATGCATCAGCTTGTTTCTCTATTTTATTTTACTTGAGGAAATCAATACTGGCTGACTGTGTCACATGGCAGATTTATGTCTTTAACTTCCTTCACCATCACATTACTGGAGATCTCTCAGACTCCTGGAAAACCATAGATGGAAGACAGGGGATGTACATAGTTATTTCTAATCTCTTACCTTTATACTGAGGATGCCTTTCTGTGCCCAGTGGGTCAAAACATAAAGAACTATAACCACCACATCTTTCAGTGAGTCTGTGGAGAGTCCCTAGATATTTCCTTGTAAAAACAAATCCAGCATTATCTAAATACAAGCCCAATAACATGGTTCGAACTGGGGTTAAGTTAGGGTTATCAACTCTTTGGGAAATACCTGGATATTTTTGGGGTGGAGCCTAGGCAGGATAGGATTTAAAGAGGGACCTTATAGTACAATATAATGCCATAGGGTCCATTCTTTAAAGCAGCCATTTTCTCCAGGGGAAGTGTGATTTCTTGTAGTCTGGATAGCAGCTGTAATTCTGGGAGCTTTCCAGCCCCCCCCCCCTTCAGTCTGGAAACACTAGGTTATGTGGATGGACTGTAGAAGACCCCAGACACAAGCTTGGATCCAATAATGTACAAGCACAAACATAATGGAATGAGTGCAGTTCCACTTGCCACATATAGCACTTTTCTCCCTATATTATAGTGCCCAGAAATGTCTTGCAAAAACAGTAATGTTGCCCTGGATCCAATCCATTGAGCCGAAACCCCAAAACCTACAATCTTTTACAATGTAAGACAAATCAGAATTTACATGGCATTTCAAAGTAAAATACAAAAGGGACCAATCCTAAACAGGTCTTATTGGAAGTAAATCCTATTTTATTCAAATTGAAGTCAAAGTAACTCTTCTGAAATGGCAATAGGTAAATAACACAAACAAATTACAAACTTTCTTAACATGTTTAATGGTGGCTAATACATTTTCTTCTACATTTTCAATGTAGAACCTAGGAGTGCATTGTTGACTCATGGTGGCATAAATCACATTAGAGGTTGAGCAGGAATATGAATCTGAGATGGTATTACTGATCTTGCTGGAACCACTGATGCTGGTGTTAGGATCTATACGACAACAAAGTTGGCATCTTGGTTTGTTGCAGGCCTTGATTCCATAGTCCTTGTTACTATTTAGTACTTTATCTGCCATTTCCTTTGGGCTGGTTTTGTAGCAAGCTTTCCCTGAGTATCATTCTGGCCTTTCCAATCACCTTTTTTCACCATACCAGGAGAATATAGTAGTTGCAAAAATGCCCTCCTGATATATGGAGAAAGATGATTAGAAAGGTCAGACTTGCCTGAGATCATCCAGTAAGTTAATCAAAGATCTTCACAGGTCCAAGTCTTCACAGGTCCAGGTCCAACTAATCTGTTCATTACACTATCCTAGTTCCTAAAATATGCACAAACTTTGAAGGTATATGACAGAGTAATGGAATTCCTCCTACACAAATATACACATATACATCTTGCCTTGAATAGAATGCTCCATATCTATAATGCATGTACTGGGAAATAAGCCAAGATTATGGAAGACGGATTCCCTCAGTAACCACTAAAAAAATCTTAAGTAAATATGTACGAATTCAACAAAGTGAGTGATGTACTATGTGTTACAAGAGTGAATACGTGCATATTCACCTCATCTTTATAATTTAGTCTGCACTGTTCATATTTCAGGAGATTTGGCCATAATATGTAGAAAAACCCACAGTGGGTGGAGTTTTGTCTATTATTTTGTGAAGGTTTGCCTGCACATCCAGTAAAGGTGTCAACCTTACATAACAGTTCAGAAAGCATACCTTTGTGATTAAAAGGTTTGAGGAGCAGAAAGTTCAACCACATGTAGCTTTTGCACTCCCCTCTCTCACCCAATGTGGGTAATTTAGTTTGCAAAAATATAACCCAAAGGGTCCTTTCCCAATTCCATATTTAATAATTAAATAAAATACTGATATTCAAGATCATAATATATTTCCAAAAAAACTTCATAAGAGCTCACTAATAATGCTCCATTCAAATGTGCCATTGCTTGACTGCTCAAAACAGGCCAGCTTCAAGGAGACAGGGTTGTACATATCCTGATTACATTCCAAAATACTTGGGATATTTGCAAACACTAATTTACTTGCTGTATATGGATGAACACACAAGCACATTCTTTAGGCCAATAGCCTTTCTATGAATTGATGTTTTCAGAGCTCTTCCCTCCATGTTCTAATTTGTTGAAGGAGTCAGACTCCACATCTCCATTTTAGATGCCCCGTAGGTCCCCCCCCCCCCCGCCATCCTTCACCTCCTACCCAGATTTAGATTTCTTACAGAGTGATTTCAACAGAGAAGCCTGGGAATCAAATGCCATCTCTGCATCTGAATGCTGTTAAGCAGCTCCCATGGCATTTCGCTCAGACTTTCAATGCATGTCTGTCACTAAGCTCACTCCCTGAGATAAAACAGAAAATGTGAACTCCTGCGGGATAGAGTGCTGAAGAGGGGGAGGGGAAACCCTTTCTTCAAGCTTTCAGTAAGTTACAGCTCTGTCAATCACCAGGCCTTCAATCTGGGGGACTCATCTGAGTATACCAAAGCATAAGGTATTTTATGCAGAGAGGAAGGGGGGAAATATAAAAATGCATCTCCCTGCACTTTATAATCTGTTATACAATTGGGCATTCTAGTTGGCCAAAACTGTTTTGTGACAAACTTCTAGGCACAGATCGATATTGATAAGGGAATATGTATATAAGTATACTTACTTACCTGGTAATGGTCCACAGCTCAGTAGCAGAGGTATGCTTTGAATATAAAAAACCTAGGTTCAGTCTCTAGCATCTGGAGTTAAAAGGATTTCAGCTAACAGCAGGGAGAAACTTTCCTATGTGAAACCATGGAGACCTATTGTGACCAGTCACTTCAACTCTTAAAAGGCTAGAAGTCAAGTCTTCTCTTTATAAAAGGTACCTCCGTATACTGCATACAGACACTTGTGATAATCAAGAGGCCAACAATATTTATTAACAGGGCAGCAGCCAAGGGCACAACTCAACAAATCCTTAATCATAGTGGAGGCAAATGATGGGATGCAGATGTGTCAAGCATCTTCTCTCTGCATATCCCTGAATTCTGGATAAGACCATCCTAGACTCTAAGCCCTGAGCAGTCAACTACAGTTCAGCAGTGGAATAGGCTGGCGAAGGAGATGCTGAACTTCCGGTCACTGGTAGCCTTCAAGCAGCAGCTGGACAGATTCTTATAATGGATGCTGCATTGAGCAAGGCTAGGTAGCCTGTATGGATCCTTCCATAGCATATTATCCAAGCTCTTCCTTGCCAAAGATTTGCTGATGCTCAAGAAAGGTGGGTCATACCCTTTTTCCAGAGCTACATTCTTCCACTATGTTCCCCAAAAGGTATTAAGTGATCAAAACTTAGGATCCCTGGCCCCAAGGAGATTAAACAGGCCTCAGCCAGGACACTTTTGGTCCTGGTCCCAGCCAGGTGGAATACTCTGCCAAATGAGATCAGAGCCCTGTGAGACCTTAGACAGTTTCACAGGGCTTGTACGGTAGAGCTGTTCCACCAGACCTATCGTCAAGGCCTGAAGGGACATCTAAATCCACTGACATCTCTGTACCTGCCAAACTATACCCCCAGTGAGAGATGTATTATTATGACTTTTCCCCTCCCTTTCCCATATAATAAACAAATTGTCATGGGCAATATTAGTATTCTAATTTTCTGATGTTCAAGCTCAATTTAGATTAATCTAGATATTTATTTTTGTATCTTTTAGAATTTTATGTGCACTTTTACCTATGTTGTTTTCGACCCTGAGTCTTATACATCTTTTCTCAACTTTTGTACCATTGAGAAACCCTTGAAAGAATCTTCAGGCATCAAGAAACCCCATAAATTGCATGATTGTGCAGAATATGGTTGGCAAGCATTGCTGTGTACATGCCCACCTGGGGCTGCTCCCTTTCCCACCCTCTGCAGGCCTATCACAAGCCATTTTGGGAGGTGAGGGTGGGTCGACATGACCATACATAGTTATATTACCTGATACATGCTTAACATTAAATATATATAAATTAATTATCACCTACCCATTTGGGAAACCCTTCCAGAGCCTAAAGAAACCCCAGGGTTTCACGAAACCCTAGTTGAGAAAGCCTGGTCTATAAAAATAGGACAGAACAGAAGTTCAAATATAAATAAAATTAATTAATATAGCATTCTCCCAGCAGTTCCAGGCCATTCCCACCAGGGGACCCTGAGTTAGGTCACATTGGTGTGTGAATGGCATAATGGCCATATATAGCTCGCTGTTATGCCCCCCAAGCTGTGGGCACGCCTGCCTGGGCATGTATATATCCACCACCTCCTGCCTGGGGGCCACCAGCTAACTCTCTTGCCTTTTGCAAGGGAAGGAATTGAGCAGCATTCATCCCTAGGTGTAAACTGCACGGAGCTTTTATTCTAACCCCAGGTTGATTCAGTCCCTGCCCTCTGCACAGAATGCAATTTCCGTTTTGATTTGGGGCGATTTAAATTTTCCTTCTGCAGCAAGAAGGATTGATCCGGAGTGACCCTACCTTTATTGTGCAATATCTTAGAGTGCATTTAATGCTCAATATATTTTAAAATCACATTGTTTTGAATCTGGGCTCTCCTCCCATGATTGGCCACAGGTGGTCATGTGACAAACTTGACTTAAAGGAGAAGCCCCTAATTTCTCTCAACTTCTGTCAGCCTTGGATTTTTTTTTCTGCCTTCTTCGATCCTCCCCCTCCCCCCCTTCAAGAAAAGAAAGGATTTTTTCCTCCCTCCTCTGACTTCATGGATCTTCTCCCCCTCTTCAAGAAAACAAAGAGTCTCCATTTGCCTCCCCCCCCCTTCTGTGCCTCCCTAACCACGTGCAGAAGACTTTCCTGTTTCAATGGGGAGGGGGGGAGAGGAAGACTCGGGTTCAAATCGATCTGAATTCAACAGGATTGACAATGGAATGAAAAAAGTAAGTAAGACTCTGCCCTAGCCTCAGTATGGCGAAAAAGACTAATGGTAGCCTGATAGGTATGGAAGAGCTACTCATTCAAATCCCACATAGATGCAGTTCAGTAACTGCTAGATCACAGATGGTACTGGTCATTTAAAGAAGCCATAGATTCAGAACTAGTATTTTCTATATACGTATTAAGTTTTCTTAGGGCACAGAACCCAAAGACCTTTCTGTGTGTACCCTTTGTGGACTTTATGATATGCACTCTTGGTACTGAAATTACGTGTTAGAGGCCATGATATTAAGAAGAAATGAGTTTCTAAGTCATACTGGTGGCTTACTTAACCAACACTGAGAGGAATCAGGGAGAAGAATTTATTTGCAGTGTAGGCTGCAGATTGTCTGTTTATTAAGGTTGTGGTTTAGTTTAACCCAGTGTAATTATCTTGTGCTGTCATTGTGGGCTATGGGAGCAATGCAATTAAAAACAGTTAAACAGGTGTCTGTACCTATTTAATGTTGAACACACACATTCCTTTGCTGGCTTTTCTTAAACTGATTTTTTGATCTATGTTAACAGCATTGATGCAGTCGCAGCTCAGCAAATGCCTTTAACAGCCAGCGTGGTCTAGTCTAGTGGCTGGGTGATGTCTTCTAATCTGGAGAACTAGGTATGATTCCCTGCTCCTCCACATGCAGCCAGCTAGGTGACCTTGGACCAGTCACAGTTTCTCTGAGAGCTCTCTCAGCCTCATTTACCTCACAGGGTGTCTTTTGTGGGGAGAGGAAGGGTAGGCTGCTTTGAGACTACTACCATTAGTAAGGAGTGGGGTGCAAAAAACCCACCCAGCTCTTCTCTTCTTTAAAACAGGCTGGTGTTTTGTTTTGTTTTTCTCCAACTTAGCTAAAAATCTAAGGAAACTGAAATGGTCTCCCTGTTACTATATTCCTCATTGAAATATTGGGGAGGGGGGGCTGCTTCTGGTGTCACAACCTCACATGGATTTTAGCATTGCACTTACACAGATATGTATATGTGTCATCAAGCCACAACTTCCTAAAGGTGATCCCAGCAAGGGGCTTTCAAAGCAAGAGAGAAGTCGTGCTGGTTTGCCATGTCCTTCCTCTGCTTAGACTTCCTTTCAGCATTTAGATGTTAGCATTGCACTTATAAAGATATGTACGAATGTGTCCTCAAGTCACAACTGACTTAGGGTGACCCCAGCAAGGGAATTTCAAGGCAAGTGAGAAGCACAGGTAGATTGCCAGGGCCTCCCTCTGCAGAGTCTTCCTTGGTGGTCCTCATCCAAATACCAAGCCTACTCAGCTTCTGAGATTTGATGAGCTGTACCATACCATTCCATCTCCCTTCTTACTGCTAGAGGAAAAAGCAAGAATCCTCAAATGGAATACTTAGCAGATCAACATAATGCAGTTTAGAAACACCTGTACCCATAACGCATCAATGCGACTGCTCGCTAGACATTTCATCCTTTCAGTGCCTCATGTCTAACAAGGGAAGAGGCATGTATTTCAGAGGGGTTACATGCAAGATCCACATTTCTGAAATGTAAGATTCTCCTGTATTTGCTTGCATCTACACAAGGGAGTCCCTGTGGTATCTAAATCACCAGGGAGCTCTCTGCTCTTAGTGATTTTTACACCTTGTTCACTTAACTCTGAGATCTATACTGAGCATAAAAGCCATTACAGCCTTTACAGATGAAACGTCTAGTATAGCGTGCTTTTAAACAAAACAGTGCACAAACCGAGTCTCTCTATAATTGCAATATTATTCATGAAACAAGTAGATTCTGTTTGTGTTTTCACTAAAGGAAAAATGCTTAGTTCTTTATTGCTATATGTATATTAAAGTCTGAGAGGGTACTTGTCAGCAAAGATCCACTACAGCATTACTGTGAGTAGAAAAAATTATACCCACAGAGCTCCCACCATCTTGCTTCATCTCCAGGACCCCCCTAATGCTGCATCTGAAAGACAGGGGACTCCCACCCACCCCGCCTAAAACAGCATTTCATGAGGCATTTGGGGTTGCAACAGGAGGAGTATGTGAGAAAGCTGTGTGTAATAAGTAAGCCATATTTCAATTTTTCTCAAAATTTTCATCCCTCCCACTCTTTTTTTCACTTCTTCCAAATTTCTGAAAACGTTTGAACTGTTTATATGAGGCTGCCTTTTGAAGAGCTTGTTCAGAAATGTCAGGTGTTTCTGAACACGACTCCTTGATAATAAACTGGGGCGGGATACTTTTTTGTCACATCTCACTATGGAAGAAAGATCTGTTCTGGCTGCCAATGTATCATTGGGCACAATTGGCCATCTCCAACTTACTGGAGGTTGCTTTGTGGAGGCAGGGCTGGGAAGGAGGAGTTGTATGTTGCTGCTGTGGTATGAATAGGTGGGGCCCTGAGGGCTTCAGGGCTGGCAAGAGGCTATTGTGGTGGCCAGCCAATTGCTTCTCACATGGCTAGTCAGGGAGAAGCATCAGGTTCAGCCCAGTCCTCTCCTCTATTGAAAGCCCTGTTGCCTGTACTCACAGCTTAATCTGCTTTGGACAGCCCCTCTCTCCATTTATTATGTTCCTTTTGCACCTGTGTGTGTACCTCCCCAGGGACCCTCTTAAAGGGTCAGTACTCCATCGGCCATAATCAATAACCTGTGTCCTTTTTTACTCCAGTGGGACTCTCTGTGTGATTTGTTTACTGTTGTTTCCTTCTTGTTTTCTAGCTGCCCTGCACTGTCCTTAGGATCACAATACGTGTGAATCCCCTCCCATGCATTTTTCATTTATCTGGAAAAGTGGCAGTGCCAGCAAGGTTGAGAGAAAATGCTTTGGCACCCAAGCAAGTCAGAGTAGGAGGGAAGCATGTCTTCAACCACATGCTCCAGTTTTATTTTAAAACATATCCTTGTACATACAGATTATTTTATTCACACATGAACAGAAGATGACCTGTCTTTTCCTACTACAGTGGAAAGCAAGGGTGAGTGTATCTCAGAAATGACACGGTTACTTTCAAGTGCAATGAAAGATTTTGTGAGATCTTAAGACATTAGGTCCTTTCTGATGTCTGATGGAGAAAGGTCTCAGATCCTTCTTCACTTTAGGTCTATCACATTTTGTCTGCTCTGGAACAATTTGCCTTCCTTCCAGCATGTTCAACACATTTGCCTCTTTGTCTGAAACACCACAAGCTAAGTTTAGCTATTATATGACCTTATACTCTGTCAAGAGATTTCTTAATAAGTTGAAGTTGGTCCTTAAATATAAAAAACTGTCCCTTGAAAAAGCTGTAGGCGAAACGCATCGGGACTTGTATGAAATAAGAATTAAAGAATAACTGAAACTGAAGAGAGACGACTCTATATGAGTCCAATTTGGATATTTTTTATTGCCATATTGGTTTCCCAGTGCATCTGTACTATTCTATATTTGTCTCTTCACTGGGAACCACCCCTCCCAGTTCATTCATTTTTGTCTCTGCCATCAAGACAGCTAACAAATTAAAACATACAAAACAAAAAGAAAACATATCTTTAAAAAAAACCCAGCAAAAAACATATCATTAAAACAATTAAAACCAAGCTAAAATTCATATTAAAACATTTTAAAACAACAATTAAATTCTTGTGTAAGAAGGAGGGATCAGGATTCCTGAGAAATGAAACAAAAAATATACTACCTGCTGGCAGATGATAGCAATAGAAGATAACAAATATGCCTCTCTGGGCAAAGAGTTCCAGATTTCAGTGTCACTATTGAGAAGGCCCTCTGCTAAGTTGCCATCCACCTAATTTCAGAAGGTAGGGGGAACAACGCAGAGTCTCAGAAGATGACTGTAGCAAGGGAATCGGCAGTTTTCTTGGTATGTTGGTCAAGCTATATAGGCTTAGGACCAGCATAGCAGTACCTTGAACTGTACCCAGAAACAGATTGGGAGCCAGTGAAGAAAGGCAGGAATATAGTGATATGGTCCCTAGGGTCCCTGTTGGCTGCAGCATTCAGTGCCAACTAAACTTTCTGAACACTTTTCAGGGAAGCCTGACATTGAACCCATTGGAGCAATCTAAGCTAGATGCTACTAGGTCATGCACCACAGTAACCAGATACGAAGTTCCATATCCTTATAGTTTTAATTTAGGTTTGTTTTAATTTTTGTGGTGTTTTGCTTTTGCTTTTTATCTGTGAGCTGTTTTAGATAGGAAGTGGTGGATAAATATTTCCCATAAATAAAACATTTCTAGATCAACCCCCATCCATTATATTGGCAAGCACTTACTACAAGAACTAGAAGCTATAAAAGGTGGCTTTAAGCCCTATGATAATGTCACTGGCTTCTTTTCTTTCTTGATGCCTATCTTGTGTTACAAGTTCCAAACAAGCTTTATTTTCTTAAAATATGTATAGCTGCTGTCTAAACAATATTAATAATGCAGACACCTATCAAGCATACAGTTATAAATACACAACTTCCTGCAACATTTGCCTTACAATTTGAATGCAAATTCTCTTGTGGTTTGTCCTGTCTAACAGCCGTTCTGAAGGAACACAAGATAGATAGAGATGCCATCAAATTTAAGTCTAATACAAAATTCAAGACCAATTTGGAGGTTCCTACTAGGGAAAATGTCAGAGGAATTTTGGAGGAAACCAAAGGAATTTCAGTAAGACCAGTTCTATTTCCTGGTGTGTTTGATCTATAGTTCACTGACGGTTTAGAAGTTTTGCAAACCGAAGGTCTCAGTCTCAATCTCTGGTAACTCCAGTTAAAGCATCTCTAATATACTGCAAAACATTTTTCACTACCTTTGGCCCTGGAAACCTGTTGCCAGTCAGAGGAACTGGGCCAGTTGCCTGACTAGGTCTGTCTTGAGCTTTTCACTGAATTTTAACTACAGGAAAATTTGAGGCAAACCTGGAGTTTCTTGTCCCAGCACCCTACCAAATCAATGTCAAGGGATGCTGAAAGAGTTTTGACAGGACATGTATAATTCCTGTGGAGAAGCTGAGTTGTATACCCAAAAAACCACAGATAAAAGACCCAAAAGGTGATATTGCTACTCAAATTGCAATAATGTTTATAGTGGTACCGACACATCCCATTAAAATGGATAGCAGCTGCAGAGTAGGAGTGCTTGTCAAATGGTATCTATCACTACCAGGAAGGAATCATATTATCCTTATGCAGTTTGTCCAATGTGTCAATTTTACTAGTATCCCATGGTTTCAACCTTCACATCAAAAATCAGCATTAGATATTTGGTTTTATTTTTCCTTGCTTCTTAACAAAAATAAGTAACAGGCTCTAAATCTTTCTGTCTCTGTTAATGAACAAGTTTCCTAGGGGCAAGACTTGCTTTTCAGCACTGTGTGAGCAGAGCCCAAACACCCGGTTTCCAGTCTTCGCTCATGAAGCATGCAAAGCTCAGCAGAAGCAAACAGAAATGAGCGGGGTTTATTGGCATTCAACACAGCTGAAATGGAAGCAAAGCTGTATATAGTTCCAAAGATTAATCTGTATAGCTTCAGAGATGAATTGGGTTTTGACATTATATAGCCAGTAGAGAAAGGAAAGGCCAGATCTGGGACACTCAGGAGACATGATGATGTAATGACTAAGTCTTTTGTCAATGTACAGAGCTATGTGATACCAATCTGCAAACACTACATGCACGTAGACTGCCATTTGGACATTTAACTATGAATCATATGAATTACTGGAATGGGGGGGGGTCTTGATGTTAGTGTTCAAAGCAGTCCCTAGCCATTCACACAAACATCAGATAATTTGTTGCTAAGAACTAAGTGTTTCTGCTATTCAACAAGGTCCTTAAATTTTTGAGGAAAGAGGCTTTCTTTTCAGTTTCTGCTTAAACACTCAAGCATAGGTTTCTGAAATTTCTAGAGAAGTGTGCTACTTAGTAGGACAGGCATGGCACCGGGGTGTTCCTGGCCAAAGTCATAAATGCAGTTCAGACTCAGGCAAACTAAGGTCAGAAATGTGGTCAACTCACAGTCCAAGGTCAGGGTCGGCAGCAGTCAGTAACGTAGTCAGAATACAGTCCTTGGTTGGCTCATGACAAGTTTAGAATATGGAAACATACCACCAAATCCCCCAAATCCTTTATATGCCAACCAGGTATCACTTCTCTTTTCTAGAAGTTATTTCCCTTTTTACTTCTCTCTACTAGAAACTATTTCTCTTTTTTGTTTAAATGGGGATCATCTTTGATCCACTCATTCTCTTAGCCTCCTTCCCAGTCCACAGTCAGTGCTTAAATGTCTCTTTTTCAACTGTCAATTCCCAACTGTCATTCCTTAACTGACTCTCTCAACAGAATGTCATTCAAACAGTTAGTCATTCAAAGTTTGTCAGACTCTGATAGGCATTAACCCTTGACATCTGCATTCAAATCTGAGTTCTACCCCATTTAGCATGCTGGGTGACCTTGGATTTTGGCTTGATCCAGCAAGGCATTTTTGAGAGCATATCAAGGGTCACTTTACACAGATTAAATATTTTAAGAGATGCTGAATATATAGTCTTGCTTGGTAATTTTAACATACAACCAATAAACCATAAGAAATCAAACAAAAATAAAAATTGGCTATACAAAACTGGTCAGCTCACCCTTTACCTTGTAGAATGAAAGAGAGGCCGCGACTCACCGGTGGCTGCAGGTTGACACAGCGGGCCCGAAGAAGACGCGGCTGGCATCGGCCTGCTTGCCCTAGAAGACGCTGTGGTGTGTCAGAGACACACAGCACGGAGGCGGGGCAGGCGCCTTAGAAGGCGACTTGTGGCCGGGGCCTGCCATTCCATCGCGAGCGCGACCTGGGGACAGCCTCCCTTCCTCCCTCCCTATATTGCAGTTACAGTTACTTGTTACTTGATTTAATTTGTCACAGCTGTGGGAAAGGGCATGAGAGAAACCATTGGTTCTGGGCCCCAGTCTATGAAATGTGGCCCTGAGGGTGGGGGGTCCCAATAAGGGACTGTCTCATTAATGGGCGCAGCCTGCCCAGCTGGGCAGGTCAGGGGCCCGGAGGCAGGCAGGCAGGCGAGATGGCCGAATGAGATGGGCATCCGTCAACCATCTTGGCCTGTTTCCCCGCAGGTACTCTGGGGGCAAGGAGCTGCCCTCCTGGCTGGGAGGTGACAGGCCTAGTGTGCCCCCAGAGCCATTTTGAGCAGCTGGACGGCTGAGGGGTTTGGTCTTTTCATGCCCATTCAGGCCAACCCTCCGGCTGGAGGGATGTTGAATTTACATTAAAAGCTGTGGTTAATGCCAGAAGCACGTGTCGTGTCTTCTATGGCCCACATGCCGCCCTGCCAGTCAACTGTACACTTATATGTAATGAACTGGGGAGGAGAACCAATGCACACATTATTTCTCTATATTTTCACGAACATTTTAAGAAGATTTTTCTGTCTGGGCTTACTGGCTATAATAATACACAAAAGAGGCAAATCTGGAGCTACAAAAGTATTTCTATTTCAAGAAACCCTGCCTTTATAGCCTGTTTGGTATTTATTGAAAAAGTGGAAAGCCCAAAAAAGGATTGATGTTTGGGAACAGGATTGTTCCCATTCATGCCACAAGGACAAAATTGATATGATTCTGTCATCCCACAAAGACATGGATGGATGATCTCATAAACACAGTGCTAGAGGCCATGTATCTTTTCTTCCTCTCCTTCCTTTTTCATTGCTTCTTTCTACATTTTGAATATTTCTGTGACTTTCTCATGGTATCAGAAAGGGAGGGGGGTCTTAGGAAACAAGTGCCAGGCTTCTAATATGACCAATACAAATATAAGAGAAGCTGTGCTGCATCAGGCCAATGGCTATACAGTAATCAGATGTCCACCAGTACTGCCAACACTCTAGGAGCCCTTCTAATGTCCCCCTGCAATCACCAAAAATACACAGCATCATTGCCCCACACTTAGTGTTCCACCTATACCTTGTGGCTAATAGCCATTGATGGACTTTTGCTCCACCTGAAGTGTCACCATATGATACACACCCTCACAATGTTTAAAAAGTAGGGATTTCTGCATCCATTTGAACATAGCTGCAAAAAAAAAAGTTTGAAAAAAGGGGTCTGAAAAGATTATGAATGTATTGCAAACCATGGGATAAGTCACCTATTCCAGAAGTCTGCAGTTAAACTATATGTTTTACCTTTTCAGATTACTTTGCTACCGAAAAAGGGGGGGGGTTGTACACATGGTAGTGGACTACCATAAAAAACACTAACTCCTGTTGTCATATGTTCATTCTCTTGCAAGCTTTCCCGTAGTTACAGAGTTCATCTCTGTGGGCTTCAGTCTAGACAGATACAGGGATGATGGGAAACCATGGTTTATTTAACTATGATTAATTTATGAAATTATGTTCTAGCTCGCAGATGGCCATTCAAATCTGGCTTGCCTTATTGGTTTCAGCACCTTCACTCTTGCCTGCCTCCTCTGTTGGCACCCTCAATAGAACGGCAGTAAAGGCACAAGAAGGGAATGAGCCAGAATATATGGAGTCCCAAATCATGTGAAACCACAGTTAAGATTCGCTGGTATGGGTCTAGACATCACACAGAACTAAGGTTAAATTAAACTTTGGTTAGAGTGATTATTGGAATGTAGACCATTTCACTCATTATAGTAATTAGGGTCCCTAGAGCCCTGAACTGGATGGGCAGGGCTACCATGATCTCATCCATTTTTGGCAACTAAGCATAGTCAGCCCCAGTTAGCACTTGGATGGAAGACAAGAAAGGACGAATGCCAAACCAACTCCATCTCTTTTCTTGAAAATCTTTTGTGTCACCATTGGTTGGTTAGAACAGTTGGATTTGAGCCCTGTAGCATCTTAGAGACCAATAAAGATGTTTGAAATATAAGCCTTTGAGAGTCAAGACTCTCTTCATCAGATTAGGGAGCTCTGACTCTCAAAAACACATACCCTAAAAATCTTGTTGGTCTTCAACTGGACTTGAATAAAGCAATCTTACTGCAGAACAACATTGAAACGGATGACTGGCTGTGATTTAACTGTCAGCCAGGGTCTTGTAAAGCCAGGAGCTGAAGCTGGTTTATGAACCACAGGTAGTTTTTCATGATGTATACAAACAGACATCCTATCATAATCTTCACTAACTCACTCCCAAGCAGAGAGAAGGTAACATAACAAGCATATGTCAAGCCAAACTAGGATCTGAGTGTTATCTGCAAGCCAGTTTTATAAGCTAACCATATTTTAAATAAGCCATAGTTTCACATAGTATCTCCACTAAGCACTGTGGTTAATAAAGATGGGTCACTATTGCCTGTCTCTGCTTAACAACTCACATCTTAATCAGCAGTGCCTCATCTAAATCCTAAACAGGGCTCAGCCTGCTTCATTCCCAAACTCTGTCCAGCTCAGGCAAATAGGGTTGCACTTGCCCACTAAGCTAGCTTCCCAAATGAAAAGAGTTTTATTTCCTTAGTTTTCTTTTTGCTTCACTATCTAACAATGAGCTTGTGCTAAAGTCACCTGAAGTTTGTGAGCTCCAGTAAATCTAGAAATGTTATTTATTAGAGCAACATGATGAAAGCTCTTTTGGTTCTTATTTAACAAGCTTTGATTTAATGGTTTTCCTTTAGAAGCCTTTCACTAAAGGCACTTCCCTCCAAGTGACTGATTTAACACTAACCCCAGGATATTCCCCTCCAGGCCTCACTCAGAACTCATGACTAACACATAGGTATTGAACATGTAGTTTTAGGAGGTCTTGGAAATAAAACACATTTTATAGGGCTTTTTTTTATGAAGACTTCTCTAGTTTACTGGTAATAACCTGCTAGGCTTACTATATAGCCAGTTCAGCAACACAGTTGAAGCCAGCAAAGCACACAAGAATGTAAGAGCTTGTTGGCCTCCAACTATGAAAACAAATTGTCTAGCATCAGCAGAGGCCTCTCTGGCACCTCCAGGAAAGTCTCCAACAGGGCATGAGAAAAAAGGTCCCTTTTGTTTGGCATGCAAAGTTGTACTGCCTCTAAAAGTGGAGGTCCCACTTAGCAGTCATGGCTAAGTCTGAAGAATGCTTCACACCACAGAGCTGCTCTTAAGAGTCAGAGTCAGCCAATGGAAGAACCGGTTTGCTGCTTCTTGTTTTTGCTGTTACTGTGGATGATGAAGCAGTGTACCTGGTCCTAGCTGTTCTTCTTCCCTGTTTGTATGAGGGGTATACTTATATAGGAAAGCTAAATATTTTTGCGCCTTCCAGCCCTTCCTCACCTTTCTGCTGTCTTGCTCGTCTGCCGTCTTTTTGCACTTCTCACCTTCCACAACTGCTGATAGAAATGGTGGAAGAGAGCAATGCACTTTAAACGCAACTCTCTTCTGCCTGTCAACCAATCCAGGCTGCCAATCCCCTCTCTCCATGTTTTAAAGGTCCCGCGATGCCCGCTAATTATTTTTAATTCATAGTTCTCCATTTAAAAGCCTATGCATCTATGATTAGTGCTTTTTGAACACCACCCCTTTTGGAATCCACCACCAGGCATTTGCCTGAGACCGACAACAGGTCCCCCTTCAGACATCCCCTCCATGTTGTTGTTGTATTTGTTTATGTTATATATTAATCCGTTCTATGTATCCCCCCATGTTGTACGTAAACTGCCCTGAGCCATATGGAAGGGTGGCATAGAAATCAAATCAAATAAATAAATAAACAAGTCTTGATACTTTTTAAAATTAATCTAATTCCTGATTTTTTTTCAAGGGGGGGCTTCAGAGACTTTGGGGGGGGAAACTTTGGGGAGAAAAACTTCTGGAATTGCCTCCACATTTGTCCACCTATTCGTTGCTCCAGGATGTTAGCCGTTCTAAAAAAGACATTCCTGTCCCTGGGAACAAGGGAGAGCGAGGCAGGTACGATGGTGAGACGAGGTAGGCACCTTTAGCATGTTTCAGCCTCCATACCTTCCCTCTGTTGGTTGCCTGCTAGTTTCTCTCCCTCAGCTCACGCTAAATAGGTTGGGGAATCCATTTATGCAATTCCCCAACTAGCGCTTTAAAATGGAGGATGTAGCCAGCCGGTTACTGCCCAGATGCTGGATGTTTGTGACATCTTATGGAGGGGCAGGAATATAATGACTACATAAAGTAAGTATTTCACTACAGTTAATGGGTGTGGAAATCCCCTCAGTTGATGCTGTTTACCTGATTTCAGTAAGGCTTTTGACAAGGTTCCCCTTAATGTTCTGATGGATACCCTGGAGGACTGCAGACTGGATTTTTGAGTGGCTAGGTGGATAGGGAATTGGTTAGAAAGCTGCACTCAAAGAGTAGTTGTCAGTGGTATTTTATCACATTGGAGAGAGGTGAGCAGTGGGATGCCACAGGGCTCGGTTTCGGGTCCCGTACTTTTCAACATTGTTAACAATTATCTGGATAAAGCGGTGCAGGGACTACTCATTAAATTTGCAGATGACACGAAACTGGGAAGAACGTTGAACATCCCAGAAGTTAGGGATAACATTCAACGAGATCTGAACAGGCTGGAAAAGTGGGCGAATGTGGAAAAAATGCAATCCAAAAAGGATAAGTACAGAGTTCTTTATCTAGGTCACAAAAATGAGAAATATGCATACTGAAGGGTAGATACACTTCTGGGTAGCAGTGTGTGTATGCGAATGAGATCTTAGGGTACTTGTGGCCTGTAAGCTAAATATGAGAAGACAATGTGATGCAGCAATAAAGAAGGCCAATGCAGTCTTGGGCTGAATCAACAGAGGCATCTCATCAAAATCACAAAACGTCATAGTCCTGTTGTATACCACATTGCTCAGACCCCACCTTGAATACTATGTGGAGTTTCTGCAGTTTCTGTGTGGAGTTTTCTTCAAAAAGGGCCTGAGCAAAATTGAGATGGTGTAGAGCAGTGGTCCCCAACCACCGGTGCCGGGCCACGAAGGCTTCAGCACCAGGCCACGGCTCCCTCTCCTCACCCCCCCCCCCAGCGAGAAGCTCGCCAGGCCGCAAGCAAATTGGCCGCCGAAGCAGCCAATTAGTTTATGGCCCGGCAAGCTTCTTTCTGTGGGAGGGGGGGAGCTGGCATGGTGGCAGCGCAAACGCGCATGTGCGGACCTGCCACGCATGCACATTTCCGCCCGACAGTTTTGAGTGCAAACACGCACGTGTGACAGGTCCACGCGTGCGCTCATGCACGAAACTGCCGGGTGTGTGCATTTGTGGCCCAGCCAGGTGCAAATGCGCATGTGTGACAGGTCTGTGCCTGCGTGTTTGCGCGGGGGCTGCCATACATGCATGGGGCCCGGGTCACCCTCCCCCCGATCCCAACGGAAAAAAGGTTTCGGACCACTGGTGTAGAGGATGACAATGAGGATAGTCTGCAGCCTGGGTGCCAAGCCCTATGAGGAAAGGCTGAGGGATTTTGGGGATGTTCAGCCTGGAGAAGAAGAAGCTGAGAGGTGACAAGAATACTGTCTTTAAGTATTTTCAATCAGAGGAGGGCAGGGAGAGTTCCTGTCAGCAGCAGAGGATAAAACCTGCAGCTATGGGTTTAAAGTACATGAGGAATAGTATCAGCTACATATGGGGGGGGGATTACAGTTTAGTGCAGCAATTGAATCAGCTGTCTAAGGAGGCGGAGAGCTCCCCCTCACTGACAGTCTTTAAGCAGGACTTGGCCAACTACTTATCATGGATGCTTTAGGCTAATCCTGCACTAAAGAGAGGGTTGATGGTCTCTATGGCCCCTTTCCACTACGGTTCTACGATTCTATGAAATAGGCCCCTTATGGTCTAGACAAGTACCCTCAAATCTCACATAGAAAGAGTGGCAGCTATTTTCATATGGGCAACAAAGTTAATATATTTCAGGTGATAATCTGTAGCTCAATCCCACTGGAATCAATACTACGATCCACCACTAAAACAGGCAAACCCTGTGAGAGAAAGTAATTCCCCTAAGGAGACACCTTCCTACATTGTGCGATCTTTCAAGTGATAAATTTTATCCCCTAACCATACCCCCCCCTTTTTGAAGGGCCATTTGATAAGTCTTTGCACGAAACATTATTGCTTGAAAATAGCTTAATGCAATAATATTGGCAGAGCTCCTATTTTAAATTCAATTTTCTCCATCACAGCCATGCTAAGTAATTGTATGTGGCATGTGAATGTGCAATCCCAGCTGTAGAGGTTGTAGCCAGATACTTGTCTATTTCATTTAATTGCCTCTGTGCAGAACCATGGATGGGTATTTTGTGAGGTCCTAGTGCTACTGCACTAAGCACCTCAGACTGCTAGAAAATAGCCCCTGAGGCATTTTGTTGCATTCATTCTGAATTTCAAAGGGTCATTGAGAGTTGAGAGCCAGAATGTTATCATGGACACAGTATTAGATCTGAATTGCAAAGACATG